>NW_017728918.1:68681090-68686739 GCF_001723895.1 Crocodylus porosus | reverse complement strand
GGGGTCCCTGCCCATGCCCATGCCCATGCCCCCCTAGCTGGAGAAGGCTGGGGGGGAAAGCCTCAAAGGGCTTCTCTCCCAGCTTCCCTCCAGCCTTCTGGGCATTGCAGAAGGGAAGGCATACTCTAGCACCCCCCAGCTTCCAGCCTGAGCCACAACAGGCATGTGGCTGCATTTCTGGAACCAAAAGTGAACATCTGTTCATTGCTTCTTGGTTCAATCTAGGCATGTTAGACTAACCTGCAAAGATTGATTTGATTCAGCCTCAGACTTTTTGATTGTCTGTACTTAACCTTTGTGCTGCAATCAAGGCACAAAAGCTCTTTTGTCTTGTTGTGAGTTAAGTAGACCTCTACCTATGGTGGAGGCTTTAAAAGATGACAAAGAAAATCCTGTCCACAGAGAGTTTACAATTTGCTGGGTGTCAGACACTATGCAACTGGTCAATAAACAGGCATGGTGCAGGAGGCTACAAAGATTAGGTAAAATTAATGGAACTGAGTGGAAAAACTGTAATCTTTTTCATACAAAGAACTCGCCTAACTTGCCTAGCTAAGCACTTACCTAGCTCCCATCTCTCTAGTAACGAATTCCCATGTGATTTTATCCAAGCTAGCTATCAGAAGTGAAGTTAATAACACAGGTGTCTTATTTCAAGTGTCAGTACCAAAAATAACACTGAAGTAATAACAATATCCCTTTGGGCTGTAAACCACTTCAAGCCAATATTTGTTTTATTACCTCTATGGGGAAAGCTTTGTGAAGCACTCTAGTTATGAAGATCCTCAAACTATGTCAGCTGCATATCATATTAATTCTTCTTGGTGACAGTAACACATGCCCTTTGAGGTATGTGGCGGTCATGGCAAATATATGCCCTAAATAAGGCTGGCCAGTTTGGGTTTTTTTTTTGGGTGGGTGGGGGGTGTCTGTGTGGGAAAACCATTTGCTGGAAATACATCATTCTGATAATCCTAAAAGTATTCAGAAGATTCAATGTTTAATAGTTTTTAGTTAACTATGTTCCAGTGGTTGGTGCAATCCCTCAGGGACTGAGAGACTTAGGTTCAATTCCCACCATCTGAGGGAGTCTGAACCCATGTATTTTACTGCTATTATTGAGTCACTGTCAAAACACACAGAAGCTTATGCAAAACAGGGCCAATGTTTGGGTCTATCCCAGTTGTGTAACTAGGGTGAGATGACTGGGGTAGCTGCCCTAGGTGCTGACTTGCTGGGGGAACAGGCAGAAAAAAATCATCTGTTGTCAATTATGCAGCATAATTGTGCTGATAGCAGCTGCAACAGGAAGTCATCACTGCTTTGGGTGCTTGGCCATGTTGTTATGCCTCTGTTCTGGCCTTTTAGCTTTAGGGCACAGCCTAATGAACTGAACTGGAACCATGAAAATATGAACTAGTAGGCTTCATCCACATGAGCATGGACGTTTGGTTCTCCAGGGCTGTTTGGTAACGGCTGTGTACCTTGTGCTCCTGCTAGTTGTCCCCAGGGAACACTTGTGCCATGAGCCCTTTGGTGTGTAGCAAGTTACTCCGGGTGTGGTAGGGGAGGCTGGGGCCCAGCACTGGGCTGGCCCCAGCAGCTTTACGTAAGGTCCTGGGGGCTTCCCAAGGCTGCAGCAGCGGCAATCCTGCTGCTCAGAGCCTGGCCAGCAGCCACAGCATGGCTCCAGATGGCTCAGCTCTGGCTTTGAGCAGTGCACGCTACCCCTGCATGTGCTGCTCTGGTTTTTTTCCATGGGTTTTCTGACCCCTGGATATCCAGGGCCATGCCCCCCACCTTGCAGCACACAGAACACCTGAACGTGCAGGATGTGGTGCTGCAGACGTGCTTGCATGTCACATACTACGTGGCTGTGCTTGTCTGGATGCGGCCATAGGGTACAGCATTAAGAAAATATTTTGGAGAACATCCAGTGTTTTGGCTAGTTGTCTGGCACCAAAGTTTTTATCATGCTGGCTTGGTGCTTGTAAACACATCTTTCTCCAGTGTCTGATCCCAGTTACTATTTGGCTAAAGAGTTTTCCCTTAGCTAAAGTGGCAGATGTCCGTGGTTTCAGTGCCGCAGTTTCTGGCTTCAATATCTGCTGACAAAGATGGCTATATGTACACAGCCACAGTCTGTTGCATGCGTGCAAATGTTTAAAAACAATGCCCGTATGCTTTGTATTCACTCATATGCATGTAATTAAACTCAGTGTAATTTTATTTGGAAATATATTTTAAATCAAAAAGTCAGAAAATAAATGGTACTCCTGTATTCCAGAGTGTGTGTTTTATAGGCTCATATTTGCTTCCCATTATGACAAAAACAATTTTTAACACACAATTCTCCCATTAGCTTTCCAGGACTGACCCAGCCATTGGAAGGTGGGATGGATTTTTTTCCTTTAGTTTAAACCTCAGCATTTTAGTAACTACATCATAGCTACAAAGGACAAAATCTGTATCACTGTTGTATACCCCTAAATAGGACATAGGTGGGACTTAGGGGCCTAAACTCTAAAGATCAATTCAGACTGGCCTATTCCAGAGGCCACAGAACTTATCAGAAGTCTAAATTCAGTCTTCATTGGGTCGCAAAATTCCTAGGTGCATAGACATATGCTTTTCTGCCCCAGAGTGATCCAGTTTGAGTATGCATCAGCTCCTCAGTTATCCAGAAGGAAAGTAGTAGGGTGGTGCCTAGTCTGTATCTAAGTGCCCAGGAAGACCCAGTCTGTTAGGTGATGCCTGACTCACTGACAAGAAGTTTGTGTCAAGGCTCAGAGGTCACAGCCAGTTCACTGAAATCAGAGCCACAGGAGCAGGTCTCTTTCTTCTGCATAACAGCTTGGTGGAGACAGCTCTTGCTAAGGCATTGACAGACCAGGGCCCTAGGCCCTTTTCAGCACCAGGATATTCAGATCCAGTACTGCCACTTGCTTAGGAGAGTGCCTCAATCACCAAGCTACAGAAGTATGGGCCAAGGAGGGTGACATATTCTACCCCTACTGATGATGCTGGACCACTGGGCAGCGAGGAATACAAGAGTCATGGGGCCAGGTCGAAAGCAAAGAGGTAACATGGCATTGGGTACATCTACATGAGATGCTTCCTACAGCTGCCTAATTAGCAGAGTGCTATTAGGTTGGAGTAAACTAATTAAATTCACCATAGGATAGCGCTGCCATATAAGTACTATTCTACGGTGGAGTTTTTTACTCTGCTGCAACACGTGTAGATGGTGACCAGGGCTGGCTGGGGCATGAGGTTGCTACACTGTGGAACTGCCTGTCAGCTAGCCCCAAACTGTAGCACCCTTGTGCCCAAGCCAGCCCCTCCACAGCACACTGAGCTGGGTAGGAGCAGCCCCAGGTTGGCAGGCTGATGCGCTGTGACCTCTGCCAGCTGGGGCTGCGGCATCCTGGCTCAATGTGTTGCGGTCCTGGGCACATCTGTAAATGACACAAATTGTGCTGGAGTTAATTGCATTGAATTAACTTCACGTGTCCACTATAACCTAATGCTAAGGGCACTCATGAAGCGCTCTGAAGTGAAAGGAAATATAATCCAGTGTTTACTGTTTCCTATTTGTTAGCTTTAGGCAATACTGGAGTCTGGATTACCCTACTTCTCTCCAATACCTTCAAAGGGTGTATATGGCTGGGTACAGAAATTCAGTAAGCCTGAGGCAGATTTGAACTAATTTATGCGGGTTTCTCTAGGCAGACTACGTTAGTTTGGGAGCAAACAGAACAAGTTCGCCTTTTTATTGTGAGGGGGAGGCATACAGGCTGCCTGCACTGGAGGGCCAGCAGGTTAGGGGCACTCCCATATCCCTCCCAGCAGGCTGCCGGAGAATACTGAGTGCAGTCTGCAGCCAGCAACCCCTGATTGGCCACAGCAGCACTTCTCCTTAGCCCCACCTCCTGCCAGTCTACGGCTATCAGCCGCAGTGGGAGGACAGTGGCAGGGGAAGCAGAGTGGGGCCCTCTTAGCTATGCTGGCTCAGGCCATGCTGACTGTCAATAGCAGCTGAAGTGGGAGTGGGGGGAGATGAAGACCACTGCTACATGGATCCAGCCCCTCCAGACACACACCAGGGTTACCTCCTCCCCTATGCCTGGTTGTGGCTGCATCTGTGTCCTTGGGTTTGTTGTTCTGCATGACAGAGCAGTGAGAGGCGGGGGGACTGCTCTTCCCCTGGTGCTGGGATGTGGGGAGCAGTCTCCTCTCCCCTCGCTGATCCATTATGTGAGGAGATGATTGCTATGATTCCTCCCTCCCCTCTGCTGCTTCTGGCAGGAGATGGGGCTGGGGACAGAGTAAGCCAAATTCTAGCAGGCTGCCCTGCAAGGGGAGGTTAGAGGGGACCGACAGAGCAGCCTGGAATGCCGGTGGACGGTGACCCCACTTAAGTTGGGAGGGGATCTGCTACAGAAGTTCAGTAAACTGGTCTCACCTAAATCGCCTAGGTCTGATTCCACATCAACCCAGGTCGATCTTAGACTGGGTTCTGTCATTTTAAAACCAGTCTGTTTGTGCTGAATTTCTATTCTGTTACAGGTTTAGACCGGTTTTTGGTCACTTATGCTGGTTTATATGTAATGTCTGTACCTGGCCAGGTGAGCAATTTGCATCTGGCCCCAAATTGCTGGGGATGGTACACAAAATGCAAAAAGATCAGATGCCAGCACACCAGCAGCATTAGGAATCATAGAAAATTAGGGTTGGAAGGGACCTCAGGAGGTCATTTAGTCTAACCCCCTGCTCAAAGTAGGACCATCCCCCAACTAGATCATTCTACCCAGGGCTTTGTTGAGCTGGGACTTAAAAATCTTCAAGGACGGAGATTCTACCACTTCTCTAGGTAAACTTTTTCAGCACTCTACCACCCTTCTTGTGAGAGTTTTTCCTAATATCCAACCTACATCTCCCTTGCTGCAACTTGAGACCATAGCTCCTTGTTCTGTCATCTGCCACCACTGAGAACTATCTAGATCCATCCTCTTTGGAATCACCCTTCAGGTAGTTAAAGGCAGTCTTGTCTTCTGCAGACTAAATAAGCCCAGTTTTCTCAGCTTCTCATAAGCAGGGATCCTGGTTTTCTCTGTTTAAAAACTGCAAATTGTCTGATTTAAAAATCCCAGATTCTCTTATTAAAAACCACAAATCCATGTTTTTCCCCTACTAAAATGAAACACCACTATATATATAGGTAACAGCTGAACACAATGTTTTATTGATATATTTACAATTTTAAAAGCAATTTGGAAGCCTACCAGTGCCTCAATCATTATAGTAAAATAAATTCTAAATACCAATACATTTTGGTGTTTGATTTTGGGTTATTTATCATGGAGAATTATGTTGGTGCCCTGCCCCTACCCATGCTGTTGCCCCTCACTCCCAAGTCACAGCCTCCCCAGGCCTGCCAGTGCCCCTCACTCCAAACCAACAGCTCCCTGGCTCTGCTGGTACCCCTTATTCCAAATTCACAGTCCTCCAGTCCTGCCAGTGCCCCTTATTTGCAACCAAAAGCCCTGCTGGTGCCTCTTGCTCCTGACATGCTGCCCCCCACTCCTACCCCCCCTCCATGTGTGAGGGGGTAGGTGTGTTAGGAAGGCGGGGGGGTGGGGCACAGGT
>NW_017728918.1:68674104-68680895 GCF_001723895.1 Crocodylus porosus | reverse complement strand
AGTGACAGCAGCATGGAGTTGTGCCCCTGCTGCTGCTGAGCAGGGAGAGGCTGCCTCAGCTTGGTAGTCAAGGCAGTGCGGCGCTCCCTCCTGTGCTGGGTCCTGTCCACTGGGCTGTGAAGGCAGCTCTTCCCGAGCTGGTCCAGCCTGGCTGTAGCCCCATGCCCCACTGTGTATGCAGAAATCTTAGGAGGTATGTGCTCCTCCACCCCCCAACACGTGGCCTGTGTTCCCTCCCCGCCATGTGGCATGGGCCCCTTCCCCCCCATCCAACGCATGGCCTGTGCTCTCTCTCCCTATGTGGCCTGTGCCCCTTCCTTTCCCACCATCCAATGCATGGCCTGTGTCCCTCCTCACACCCTCTGCCCCCCGAGACTTACCTGGAGGGAGCTGCAGGAGCTGCTCTCCACTGCTGCCTGACTGTGATGTGCATGTGTCAGGCGGCTCCCTGTAGCCCCAAGCAGCCCCTTGCAGGCTGATACTCTACCAGACTACAAGGAGAAACCCGTGGTTTGCCACATTTTTCTCCTATAAAGGAGCAAATCTGCATTTTCCTGCAGTACACAGAAAACCCAGATCCCTGCCCATAAGTCATGTGCCCCAACCATTTTCATTATCCTCCACTGGACTCTCTCCAACTTGTCCACATCCTTTGTATAGTGTGTGGGGAGGGCAGTGGGGGGACACACAAAACTGAACACAGCACTTCAGATGTGGCCTCACCAGGGCCAAATGGAGGCAAATAATCACTTTCCCCAATCTGCTGGCAATGCTCCTACTAATGCAGCCCAGTATGCTGTTAGCTTTCTCAGTAACAAGGGCACACTGATGACTCATATCCAGCTTCTTGTCTGCTGTAACCCTCAGGTCCTTTTCTGTAGAGCTGCTATTTAACTGATTGGTCCCAAACCCGTAGTACATGGGATCTGGTGCATGGGACTTTGTACTTGTCCTTGTTGAATGTCACAAGATTTCTTTTAGCACAATTCTACAAACTGCCTAGGTCACTATGATAGCAGGGAAGTAGGGAACCATCTTTTTAATTTTAAATTGAAGGGCTGGTCTATATAGAAGATGCATTTTATTATGTAAACTGATGTAAAATATTCAGAAGGGAATTGACTTAAAGTAAATTGATAGCAGCCAGGTTTAAAATAACTGGAGGATCTCCATGAAGAGCTCTGCACTAATTTAACTAAATCCATTTAAAATACACTGTATGTTTTAATTGCCACAACGCTATGCAAAAACCAGGCCTGAACAAATTATGATTTAGTGTCTCTGAAACACATTATATAACGACCTTCACAGTGCCATTTTAGAAAAACTTGTTCAGATCTGCTCTTCAAATGTAAACTTATCCAGGGTAAGTCTTGGCATATACAAACAAGAAACAATAATGTGTTTCTTCAAACCTCATTTCCACTCACAGGCAGCAGCATAATTATCATCCACAGATAATTACTCATTTTTTACCTACTTTTAATGAAGAATGTTATTGAATGAGGCAGTTCACGTGTATCAGATGATGATGAGCTGCAATCTGACATAAAGTAGTATGCATTGCAGATTTTTGAGCTGTATGCAGTTAATCTGGGATACAATCCTGTAAGATCATAAAATATCAATGCTGCTGCTAGTTGGGAAGTACAGGGGGTGCCTTATCTCTAATAACAATCTGATAATGTCATTCTTACTTAAATATTTAATTTATTTTTCAGCATAACATGCTCATATATTTTTCACGTTTAATTTAGTTAGTTTCACCATTTGGCTCTCATGCTCCAACATAAGGCTGCAGTTTTTGGGCTGAAAACACTGATGAGGAGGTTGGTTTCATGTGGATTTTTTTATGGTAATGAGGCGTTGTATCTCATGGTCTTTACTAGATAAAAATAACACTGATCTATGGTGTGATAAATGCTGTGTTACGAAAACTGAAGAGTGCTGCTTTTCAGATCTGGCCTACCACTTGTTTTTCTGAAGCAAGATCTTGTTTTCATCTCTGCTTCCTCCATGAAGACCTAACTGGTTATTTTATATGGTTGTGGTAGTCCTTCAGGTCTTAGGTACCTGCAATGATGGTTCTGACTGCTTAGAAACACACCTTAGAATAATCAGCAGGAGTAATACAGTGAGGATGTAAGAACCAAGGTAAACAGGTAATAAAGAGAGTCTAGCTGTAGCAGCACAGCACGCTGTCTGGGCTAATTTACATGACCAAGGGCCAGGGTAAACTACCTATATGGTGGCGCTTTTGTTGCTAGACTTCCTGTAATCCCCAAGCTCACTCAACTGAAACTAACTTGGGGGTCTGCAGTCAAGATATACCCCAGGGGGCATATTTACATGCGCAATTAATGCTATTTGGCTTTACTGTGCAGTAAGCACCTGCACCTGTAGACAGTGATGCTTTATTTACTGTGCAGTAGATAAGTCTCTTGCACAGTAAAATGTCTCATGTAGACATGGCCAGAGAGCTGTATGCCATTAATATCCTTTTAAACAAAACTTCCTGTGAAGGTTGTTGCATTACCTTTCTTTGTATTTCCATGTTAGTATTCTTAATGATTAAAGCAGGACCTGCCTTTTGAATTTCTTGATTTTCTGACACTCTTGTTTTTCTTTAAAACTATATCACAATATAAATGCCTTCTAAAGCTTATATCACAAGCTAAATGTTTCTAGAGCTTTTAGAACATTTGTGAATGTAAAAAATGATCATGGGGAGCCAAATCTCTGCTGTAGGCGATGGAGTTGCTCAAAGTAAAGACATGTGGTAAGCCAGTATAATTTCAATACACACAAAACCTGCAGTTATTTGTGATTTTGTTTGGCACTGTCCTGATGCTATATTTTTCACTTTTATGTGACTGAGCAGGCCAGGAGCAAAAGAAAATGGAAAAGAAAGGGTAAAGAAAAGTTCTTCTCCCCTCGAAGAGTAAATACATTGAGACTTCATTTCCTATGCTGAGGAGGGGCAGGGCTTCAACTCTTTCCTCCTAGTGTTCAAAATTCCATTCAAACTAGTTATTGACTATGTGACAAAGATGTGAAAGCAGATGAAATACTGGTGGGAGGACAGCTCAGATAATAAGACACGATATTAGAGACTGACAGCTAAGTTCTGAACTTCCTTAGTGTAATTCATATGGGTGAGGGGAGGAGGAAATGAGGGCCATCTTCAGAATGATACAGCTGATCAGAGGAGAAGGTTGTGGGCTCCATTTGACTGATGAGTGTGGAGTTCACTGGTCAAGGGGCAGATATCTGTGAAGTCTGCTAATAAGTTGAAATCAGTGAGAAGGCAATGATTGAAGGATTTATTCTGTCTTCAATCTGCACATATAGCTCATCAATGTCAGTGCATGCACATACATGTGTCAAAAGGAGAGAGATACATTTTCTCAGAATTGCCACTTTTCTCAGAATCTTCAGTGGGTGAGTTCAGTCCCTTCACTACAGTGTCTGAAGGCACCTAAGTCTGTAGGTCAATAAGCAGAGTGTGAGAGGGTACTCATTAGCTGTATTTTTCCAAGGCTAAGGACATAAGAATCTCTTACTATTTGTTTCCTATGCATCAGTATTAGTGGGTGCATCTACATGTATGCTGTACTGCAGAGTTGATTAATTAGCTCCACAGTAAAGCATCACTATCTACATGTGCATCTGTATTAGGGTACAGTAAATTAATTAACTCAGCTGTACGGTAGTACTGTCTGGGACAAATACTATCTTACAGCAGAGTAGTTATGTGTGCCAAAACATATGTGTAGTTGGTGACTGGGGCTGGATGGGGCATGAAGGTGCTACAGCATAGGGGCTGCATGTTGGCTATTGACCCCCCAGACCACCTGCCAGCTGGGGTTGCTCTGACTCAGCTCAGTGTGCTGCAGTCCTGGGTATCACACATGTAAATGTTGCTCCCAGGAGCGATAAACTCCGGCATAAACTGAGCCAGAGTTTATTGCTATGTGCTAATTGCATGTGTAGATGCTCCGACTAGCTACTAATTCCTAAAGAAAAGGAACTGACCTTAAGCTGTTCAGTGATAAGGAATACACACAAGGAATTGTTTGGTCACCCACTATCAGTGTGTTGCGCACTTTGCTTTGTCACAAGTTAATACAGATGTGGATGGGAGAGGTTAATACTTTTGGACTGAAACTTCAAAAGGTGCATCAGCGTGTGGGTTCTATGTAAAAACTGCTGTTTCCTGAAGATTTGGGGAAATCTGCAATTTTTGTACAGACAGGAATACAAGTAGTCTAGAAGATGCATTCACTTCTGAGACCTTGCTTCCGCTTTTCTGACTGAGTCAGGTAGCTCTCCTTCATTTGGAGAGGAAGATTTTAAAGAGAGATCATATCTATCTTACAGTTTCACTATAATCAAAGCACATGTGCTGGGTTTATGAGGTTGATTAATGTACTACTGCAAGTTGCTAAGATGAGCTTATATAGAATTAATAGTACAGTTTTAAAATTTGTTTTCATACTTTTGTGTGTCTTTCTTATGGCTCTGAGAGATTTGGACACATCTGCTTAAGCCTCAGCAGACATGCTGGGAAGTCATGAGTAGAAGAGAATGGAGGCAGACTAAACTCAGGAGTAGACCAGCCTGGTTGCTTACACTTCGCATGACCTACGTTAACACAGTATATGGCAGTTGGAGATGAATAATTAATAACAAACTATTTAGTTTCTGTAATGTTTGTGAATTATCTGGAAGCAAATTACACTCTCCTTTCTTAACTGCAATTATTCCCCAAATAGTTGTTGAAAAGAATGGGCAATATACAGACTGCTTTTGAGTGGCTTATTGAAAAGACTCAATGTTGTAGCTAGTTTGCCTGTATAAAATGATCACATGGTACAGCTCTGTTCCTTAGTTGAATGAGAAATAACTTGGAGAATGGGGGCTTCTCGTGAGAATGTTTATTATGATTCAGAATTCCTTTCTCTAAAAATTTTGCAAAAGTCTCTTAAAACTGCCAGTTGTGGCAGATGTTCCTGCCAATAACTTAACTACTCAAATACATGCCCAAAGCACGTAACTGGTGCAGCTATTTTTAAAATTCACACAATCAGTTGGCAAACACTTTTGCACTTATATTCTAGGTCTAATCTTGGCATAACACATATACCGTTTTGCTATTTTAATAAAATGAACAAAGAAAGCAGAATAAGATGGAAAGTGATTCACTTCCTTTGTGGAGATAAACTCTTAGGGCCAGATCCAAAGAAGGACTCAGATGCCTCTAAAATGTTATTTTACAGAGACGTTAGGCATCTAAATCCAAAACTGCAATCCAAAAACTCCTGTTCAGTGGTTGTCTAACCCTTGGAGGGCCTCCTGGTTTGACCTCAGATTCCTAGGTCCCAAGGCTTGTGCCTTGGGCCATGACCTGGACAGACTGAAGAAATGATCTGCAATCAATCAGATAAGACTCAAAAAGGACAAGTGCAAAGTCCTGCACTTGGGACAGAATAATGGCATGTACAAACAAAGACTGGGGAATGGCTGCCTAGGATGTAGTACTGCAGAGAAGGACCTGGAGTTTACAATAGACCTGATGCTAAATATGAACCAACTGTGTGCTCTTGTTGAAAAAAAAAAAGTCAATATCATACTGTGTTGTATTAATAGGAGTGTCTCTTGGAAATCAAGGGAAGTGAATCTTCTGTTCAAGAAGGATGTGGACAGTTTGGAAAGAGTCCAGTGCAGAATGACAAAAATGATTAGGAGCATGGGAGACAAGACTTATGTGAAAAGGCTGAAAGAACTAGGGTTATTTAGTCTGGATAAGAGAAGACTGAGGCAGGATTTGATAACCTAAGGGTAGTTATGGAGAGGACAGAGATGGACTTTTCTCTGCGGCTATACGGGATAGAACTTGGAGCAATAGCTTCAAGCTGCAGCAAAGGAAATTTAAGTTGGAAATTAGGAGGAACTTTCTATGAAGGTGGCCAAACATTGGAACAGTCTACCTAGAAAAAATGTGGATTCTCCATTGTTGGAAGTTTCTAAGAGCAGGGTGGGCACGCACTTGGCTGTGATGGTTTAATAAAGGACAATCCTGTCTTGAGCAGGGGGCTGGACTAGATGACCGTGTGAAGTTTCTTTCAGCCCTACTTTCCTATGATCCTATGTCCAGACCTGATTCAAAATAGGCAGCTCTGATGCTTAACTCCTGTCAAAGCCCCACTAGGATTTGGAAAGAAGATGCAGCTCTGCCTCTGTCCCTTGAGAGGGCCTATTTGGTAGGCAACTTTGGGCAAAATGCCTCTGGGTGGTGGTGCTTTCCTTCTTTTGTATGACAGTCTAACAGTCAGAGCACTGGCCCAATAGACTGGAAACCTGGGTCCCAGAATTCTCTCAACCTACCCATTTTCCAGCCCTTATCTCTCACTTCCCAGGGAAATGCTCTATCTATCAGGCTGTAGGTTAGGTTGGATTGGGTCACCTGTTGAAGCTGGACCACTGTGAAGACAGAAACCCAAAATTAATGAGGCCAGATGGGCAGCATCAGAAGAAGGAACCTGATTCTGTAGATTAGTAGTTAGGATCCTATAACAGGGTGTCATATCCCTGTTATGGAGAAGGGATGGAGAAGCTCAGAAAGTTGGCAGGGCCCCCTTTAAGGATTGAAAATTGGGGGTAACGGGAGCCAGAGGCTGGAATAGGAATCTAGAGGGAGACAGGGAAAGAAAAGTGGGAAGTTCTCCCCTAGCAGGAACACAGCAGAGACGGACAGCAAGAGACTCCTGCCAGGTGGAGCAGAATAGGTC
>NW_017728918.1:68663583-68674004 GCF_001723895.1 Crocodylus porosus | reverse complement strand
ATGACTGTGCAGTAACCAGCATTACTGTGCAGTAGTGTCCCTGAACAGCTTTTTGGTGATGCCAACTGTACAGTAGCTCATTACTACTATGCAGTAG
Source organism: Crocodylus porosus (assembly GCF_001723895.1). Lineage (NCBI taxonomy): Eukaryota > Metazoa > Chordata > Crocodylia > Crocodylidae > Crocodylus > Crocodylus porosus. Next base: position 68,673,907 of record NW_017728918.1, on the reverse strand, counting down.
CATCACACAGTCATTTAGTACTTGTGTATGCAAGTGCTAAACATCTGTGTGTTACTGCACAGTCAGCATCTCATGTAGATGAGGCCCCCAGCCCCTCCCCTTTTCCTATCATCTGACCTGTTCTGCTCCACCTGGCAGGAGTCTCTTGCTGTCCGTCTCTGCTGTGTTCCTGCTAGGGGAGAACTTCCCACTTTTCTTTCCCTGTCTCCCTCTAGATTCCTATTCCAGCCTCTGGCTCCCATTACCCCCAATTTTCAATCCTTAAAGGGGGCCCTGCCAACTTTCTGAGCTTCTCCATCCCTTCTCCATAACAGGGATATGATACCCTAGTAATGAGCTACTGAATAGTCACCATCTTATGTAGATGTGAGCAGGGAGTATATAGTCTCACTCCAGAGGAGAGAGGAGCACTCAAGTCCTGATCACAGAAAAGGCTGGATTGCTTTTACCAGAAGGAGGAAAGGTTGTGATGGATAGTGTAAGTAGCCCTGGAGGGGGAACAAGTTTCAGTTGGGAGTTTTTTTTTCTTGTGTAGTCATGTAACTGGCTGGGGGTATGAAACTTTGAGTTGTGGACTGTGTCCATTTACCCAGGGGTGGAGAGGAACTTTACACTGAAATTTCTATTCAACAGACACCTGGTGAACCAGGAGCAGCTAAGAGGAGATGAAGAGGTTGCATAACAGGGTGACCCAACATCTTGTATGATATCCTCCCTTTGGTGGAGGAGGTTGGAGGTGTGAGAGGAGCTGGGTATCTGCATGTAAGGACCTGTTGCTGTGGCCCAAAGGGTTAGGTGGTATACTGGCTGAGCCCAGGGTTCTGGGCTCTAGACCCTAGAGTGGCAGAAACTCAGACATGGTTTTGGGATGGAGAAGGCGCGTCCAGGTAAGTGTGATCATGTGGTATGTGGCACCGCAAACATATCTGCAGGCCCACACACCAGACAGTCAGCAATTCTCTGTGCTGCAAGGGTACACTGCTCTGGACATCCAGGGTTAAAAAAAACCATGGAAAAAAAACACAGCAGCACATGCTTCTGCAGCATGCACTTCTGAAATGTAGAGACAGGCTGCCCAGAGCCATGTTGCAGCTTCTGGTCAGGCTCTGCCTGGCAGGATCACCACAGCTGCAGCCCTGGGAGGCCCCCATGTAAGGCTGCTGGGGCCAGCCCAGTGCTGCCCCCCACCCCCGGGATAACTTGCCACAGGCCAAAGCATGTGTGGCATGGGTGTTAGCTGGGGAGCCAAACATCCACACACATCTGGATGCACCCAGAGAGAGAATTTGGAGGCCCTGGGACTTAGGACCTAGAGCAAACTGATTCAAGTGTTGAGCCAGTGAAGCTTTGTTCAAGATAAGGCACCCATGGAGTCCTGTTTGTGCAGTGAGACCTTATCAGGTTCATCCCCTCTCTACTGTGGACAGAGCCAGAACACCTTCTAGATCACCTTTTTTTCCAGCAAGACATGGCAGAAAAGTCAGGATAGGGGAGATTTCTAAGTAGACTGGGGGACAACAGGACTGGCTGTAATGAGATGGAAGAGCCCTTCACTTGAGTCCTGTTATAGGCCCTCCTCTAGGCTGTTGGAGTTCTGCGTTCTGGGTCTCTCCTCCTGGGCTTTTTTTTTTGTTTTTTAAATCAAAAGAGCATTTAAAAATGTGCAAATAGTTTTGGGAGCAGGGGCCAGAATCCAGGATTTGCCACTCCTAACCACTAGACTACACAATCATGCCCCTTTGTGTTTGCTCCCTCCTATTGGCTCCATCCATTTCCCACTCCTTCATGCACAATGGAACAGCTCCAACAAGAGTGGTGGAGCATATCGCTATCCCAGACTAACTTATCACCTGCCAAATAGTGCAGATGTCTGGGGCATGGGAGAGGTGGGTTGAAAACCCTTAGGCTGAGAAGAACATTTTTTCAACCTTCTGAAGCAACTGCTGGTCAGCATGGGGGCTATTCCATTAAAAAAAAAAAGGCATTGTCACCAGTCTTAAAAAGACACTAAACTCTGCTTAATTTTTTCAAGAAACAGATGTTCTGTCAGAGTGGGATTCTACGGTTGGATCCCAAGTGCATGGCAGCAGCACCCCATAGCCCTGATTCAGGCACCAATGTCCAGATGGTAGACACTTCTGTGTTTAGTGCTCCCTTATGTTTCATTTTAGGCAGCTCTCCCTCTTGGATCTTTTGGATCACTCTTCTGAGGTGTCCATCACTCCCCATGTAATGTATATGGAGTGTAGGCACTTCACACAGGATTCTGGATTCTTTAAGATGCATTACATCCTTTATTTGATCTTGTCTTTACTCAGTAACTGGATTATTGCTTTATACAATAGAGGAGGGGCAAAATTTCCTAGTAAACCTTTCTTTGTTTGGTTCAAACAAAAAATGACTTTGGTAACTTAAAGTGTCTGGTTTTCCTTTCAAAATGGTTTTATGAAAGAGAAATTAGTTATTTAAGTTGCTCATTTATTTTTGTCACATACAATCTGTACTGGACAAGGATGATTTTTTTTTAATCTTGATTTCTTTGGAGGTTTTGATTATGTGGAGAAAAGATGAATTATCCACAGATCTTGATGTATGGTTTTCATTAAGGTCACTTCATTCAGTGATACAAACTGGCTTGAAGGTCAATATTTTCAAAACAGTACTGAAATAATGCATTCATCTTTTGTAACTGGAGGTAAAATGGCCTACTTGTGTGCAATAGTCACACAATCTTTCCTGACTGGCAGTGCTGAAGTAACCAAGCAAATGACTGAAATTAAAACTCTTTTTTTTTTTTTAAAGAAAGGTTTCCTGGATGAAATGAGTAAAAAGATTATTTTTCTCTTAAGGAAAATTCTGGTTCATCAGCTGATAATTAAGCCATACCAATGACGCAGTTTAAAAACCCAGCTCCTTCTGATTCTTTGCTGAAGGAGGGGTAGGGGTAAAGTTAAAGACATCAGAAGCCAAACCATAGCTACAAAATATCTCTCACTAAAAGTGGTCAGTGAGTATTAGACTTTACTCACTTGACAGTTTACACCCAAGTCCCGCATAGTTGTGATGCTATGTAAATGAGTACTAATAAACATTTTGGAGGTAGGCATTATGCACTGAGGTGCAGAGAGGTTGAACTATTTATCTTTTATCACCTACTGAACAAGAGCAGACTTAGCAATAGAACTCAGTTGACTCACCCTGCATCCCTCGCTGCACTCTAATTTCTAAAGACACTTCGCTCACCCCATTTATTTTCTTCTATTCTCTTGCCTTCCCCCTTGATGCTCACAACAATGTGCAGAGGGGGACCCAGACAACCTTTAAGCCACTCTAACTAGTTCCTATTCAATTTTAACCTTCTTTAAACCAGGACCTGCTATTATGTAGCAGCAGCAGCCATGAGATTAAAGAGACCATTTGGGTTGGGATTTTCAAAGGAATGTGGAAGAGTTTAGTGCCCAATTTCTCTTGAAATGTAATGTGATTTGGGGTTCTAATTCCTTTAGATTTATTTGAAAATTCCAGAGTAATCAATTGTAAAACTGCACCTGAGAAACTGTCCTCCGCCCTTCTAATCTGATGATATAAATACCTTGTTGGTTGACACTTGGCACTCCCCATGACTGTGAGGGTAAGGATCGGTGCTAGCATAAGGTTGTGATGTGTAACCAGCTGAACACCCACTCTATCAGAAACTTACTATCTGACAGACGCACCAACATTAGCGCCCTCTAACAAGCCAACACCATGAACATGGATGAACATCCAACACCAACTTTGCTGGGCCAGCCATGTCATCCAGATGTCTGATTCCAGACTACTGAAGCAAGTTTTGTTTTCCAAGCTCAGTCATGGCACATGCTCAAGAGGAAGGCAGAGAAATTGCTTCAAGGATGTCCACAAGGCCAACCTGAAAAAAATGCAATATCTACATCAATTAATGGGAGATTATCACCCAGGACCACACCAAATGGAGGAAGAGTCTGCTACAAGGATCTCAGTACTTTGACACCTTACGACAACAACAGGTGATGGAAAAGTGGGACTGGCAGAAACAGCATGTTGCAGACCAAATCAAGAATCCATAGCCTCTCACCCCATGCAGAAACACATGCTCAAGTTGCAGCAGAGTCTGTCGATCCTGGTTTGGCCTCATCAACCATCTTTGGAACCACAGATAAGAGAATCATGGAAGACAATCATCCTCAACTGCGAGGGACTGCTGAAGGAGAAGACGACTACGAGATATACTACATGCTATTGTGGTTGACTGGTGACTCCCATTAGTAAACGTCATTTGAAGTTCTAAAGGTCAATCTTAAAATGCGCCTACAGCTCCAATCTTCAGACGTATTTAAGCACTGAACCCCCGCTGATTTCAAGAGCATTCAAAGCATCTGTTTACCTTTTTTAGAAAGTGGCAAAGTGATATCAGCACTTACGTCTTGATTTTTAAAAGTGTCTAGGTGCTTAACTCCCATTAATATGAAATCTAGCTCTTGGCATCCAAGACAACAGAACTTAGGCTCTCAAGTGTATAAGTCACTTTGGAAAATAAAATAGGCATTAGTCTCTAAGTTACTCAGGCACAAATGAAAAGTATTTTGAGAAATGGACACTTGCAGTACAACACAGCATGGACATAGCTACATGTGAAATGGCCCTGTGCAGAGCTGGTCCTCAAACCAGGAACAGTGTTGCTGTGTTCATGTCGCACTGGGCCCAGAGTCATTACCTCTGCTGAAGAATAGATGGGCAAACTGAGGTAAAGGAAGGCTGAGTGACTTATCAGATCTCACCTAGCACGAAACAGTGCTAATGCATCCAGGTGCTGTACTGCATGAAGGTGCCATACTGCTTCTAGTTCAGATGCTAGTGCAAATAAATCAGCTGGGGAATCTCTGTGTGGTGCTGCTTTGCACTGTGTAGCGGTACCTACATGTGCCAAGGTTACTGACACTAGTGACAGAGTCATAGTCTTGCCATGATTTTTGCTACTTCAATTTAACTCACCAACTAAACAAAAAAATGTAGTCTAGTTTGCAATTTCAGACCTCCTAGGTGCTTCTAGTCTTTGCAGGCAATAGTATAATGAAATACACATTTTTAATCTATTGTGAATACATCTCTTGTCTTGCTGCCTAGACATACAAAAATGCACAAACGTTTACCTCAGAACCAGTGAGTACCACTTATTCAGTTCTGGGGAAATGATGCCACATGGATTTACATAGTGACTATCATTTTGTACAAGTTAAATGTGACTTTGTAGGCATTGCTTTTCAAAGTCAGAATTTCTTTTATGTTATCATTTCTATTTCATGTCACAAAATTGATGTTGATGAGGCTGATTTGATCTACATGTGGTTTTATTCTCTACACAACTGTTCTGTAAATTCATAAAGGTTCAACTCTATAAGTCTGATAGAGTAAAACATAGCAGTCTATCAGTTATGGAGCTCATTCTAAAATGCACTGAAATGAACAGAAAGACTCCCAGTAACTGCAGTTGCTTTGTCTTAAGTTTTGGCAACCATGGCCCAAATCCCAACTTCCTTTCAGACAAAGGGTAGCATTTACCCAGGTAACATTAGCTATATAGTATATTTCACATAGCTACATAGTATATTTTATATCCCACTCCCCAACTCTGGCCACTTACTCTATTAAAGTCCTATTCCATTTAGTTAGTTGCACAAATTCCCTGAAATGTTAGTAACAGGAAATCTTCAACTAGTGACCATTCACTAGATGAGGATGACAAGAGTCTTAGCTGTCAGCCTGATTGCTGGGTGGTTAAGAAACTTCCCCAGGGAGCAAAAGAGCTAGGCCCCACTCGGTGAGAAGAGGGCCTTTTCCACTAGGTGAATGGGGGGGTAACTTCTTTTGGCAGGCATGCTGCAAATTACTCTGCACCCTCCTTGAGTGCTACTTCGAACTCCTTCCCCTGCCCATATGCTGCTCTGTTTTCTGCTCTCTGTCCTATACTCTGTGCCTGACCTGCTGCTCTGCTTTCTGCTCCCTGCCCTCTCACTTTGTTGCCTGTCCCCTCTCCAATTCTATGTGTGCCACATAGAAGATGTCCATGCCATTTGTGGCATTCATGCCACGGTTGGCCACTCACTAGACCATGGGCTAGGCAGGGCCAAGAGTAACTGGTACCCCTTCTGCTGAAGCGAGCCCTTGGACAACCAAGGGAGAAAGATATGTGGGACTAGAAGTGTGGCCAGCTAGCCAGAGTATGGTGCAGTGAGATAGATGGGTGCTGCCTAAGAATGCAAAGGGCTGTGTGTTCTGGGTCTTGCTCCCAATAGTATTTTTGAATTTTGCATGTAATGGTCATTGGATAAAACAGAGACAGGAGTGGGAAAGCTTCTGTCTCTTAGGTGGTAGTGGCCAGACCTATCTCTCTTTCAGGACAGTCCTCATCTCACTGAGCCATACTCTCTGCATTGAAAAGGTAGAAGGTCACATTGTAATACCCTTACACATATTTAATACTATTTTGTATTGCTGAAACCAGTGAAGCTACTTATGGAGTAAGGTGATATGCATTGTGATATGAGTACCACAAGGTGGTTGAAATGACTTACTACAAATGCAGTAAAGTGAGCAGAAAATATCCTAAAAAAAGGACAAGGACAGATATATTACTAAAAAGGATGCATGTGTAATACAGTAACTGTAACACTGCAACTTCACTGGGCTCTTTTCACATTAATATGGGTTCTGTAGATGTCTAGTCCTAGTGATTTCTTTTGTGTAAATAAAAGGAATATTTCAGAGACCTTTAATCTCTCTAAAACCACAATAAAAAGCTTAATTATGGCCATTATCCAGGACAATCAAGCTCTATTTAAACTTTTTGATACTTTTACTTGCTAATAAACTCACATAAAACTTATGGGGCAACTACATGACAGGAGTAAATACACTGCAAATCCAAGGTAGTTAATTTACCTGAATTCTAAAAATAGATTATGAAAGCAAATCAATAATAAGTAATTCAGGCATATCGTTATATGACTTAGTGGTAATCAGTTATCAATATCAAAAAGCATAACCACAGTATAATTACACCATAAATGTAGTACAAATATAATGTAATTACAGTCACTGTATTTTAAAGGTTAAATAGTATTTTAAAGAATATAATAAAACACAAATTCTGTCCCTTGGCATACATATTATGTTAGAGAAAGCAGCATGTGTATATGCATCAGAGGACAGTACTTGATCCACACGTGAATTATTTTAGGTAGATACAGAATATTGTTCTCCATTGTCCTAGAAAAATGAACACCTTGACTAATTGACACTCAAGGCAAATGTTTTTCCAGTTCAACATACATTATTCAGCTGTAATATCTATGGATCTATGATTCAGTAGAGAGGGGACAAAATAACGTAGATTGTTACTTGTTTAAAATATATTATTTGTGCTGAGCAAAGAAGGTTGGATATTGAACAAATGGCATCCTACTGGTGGCTGCACCTTGAGATGATAGTTACTGCAGTTCAAAATTGAGAGGTGCTCTTATGAACATGAACCCTGGAACAGCTCCTGTCCTCCTTTCTGGTGGTGTTTTACTGCAAAATCTGAGTTAGATCTGTGTTGTCTTAGCAAATAAAGAATTAAAACCAAGCCTAGTCTCTGTGGCAGAACATTAATTTTGAGAGCACAGTCCTTTTTCAGTCTATATACTGTGCATATAGTATTTATTGTTCTTGTAAAGGTTCTTGTAAGTTTTGGGAACAAGTAAAATTGTATTTTTAATCACCTGTGCAAATAAAGCTTTTATTTGCTATGCCACAGGAAGTCAACAATGAGGAACATGAAGGATGCAGGGACGGAATGGGGCAGGCCTCCTCTCCTTTGTTGATCTGCTAAAAACCCCCAGTTTTGCAACAAATTTTGTGTAGGTATAGCAGGCCACCTACACAAAACTCATAGCAGGGCCAAGACTAGAGTTAACTGAGCCACAGTGTTTCATGAATGCAGAATAATTCCACTGAATGATATTTTAAAAATAAAATAAAATAAAATTAAAAAATAAGTGTGTAAAGTTCCATAGCATCTATATAGAGTACAGAGTACCTATATATTCACTGCTTCACATGAAAATCTACTAGGACATCACCCAAGAGATCGTGAAAATTATTTTTAATTGTGATTAGTATGGTTTTTCTTGAACAACTTGTTCTTTACATATATTTTGGCAGACAAAGATAAATGCTACAGTTGTACTGAGCTATCTGACTCTGACATGATAAAAAGTATGAAGACATCTTTAGACCAAAAAGAAACATTCTGTGCAACTCTCACCAAGAGCTGAACTCAAAAACTTTGAAATTTAAACGTGACCGCCCCCCGTCCACTGATAAGTTTGTTAGCTCCCTTTCCAAGTATATCAGTCTTTCAGAGAGAAACAGCGCATTGTTATTGTACCCTATGATGTATTCCCTCCAGACAGTGGTCTTGATCTTTTTTAGCAGTTGGTTTACAATACCTAATATCTACACTACACTGTGAAGTATGGACTTCAGTCACAAGGTGCCACGCTATCCAGTGCTGGATGGATGCAACCTCTTTTTTCCCCCCTTCATCTACTATATTTGCAAGTAAAAATCAAAAGCTTATGCATCCAGCTGACATTAATTCCACCCACAATTCCTTTTCCCCACAAACTGCTCACATCAAATCGGAGGCATATTATAAAGAAACAGGCTACATCTACACAAGGCGCTGACTGTGTAGTTATAACTGCACAGTAATGTCACCAAATGGCTTTTTTGTGAGTGTACAATAGCTCATGACTACAGCACAGTAGCATCGTGTCATGCTTCCTGACACACGAAGCTACTGTGCAGTTGTCATGGGCTACTGTGCAGTCAGTGTCTCATGTAGATGCAGCCACTAGCAAACAATAAAAAGTACAACTTTCTCTTGAAACCTAACTACTTAGTCTGAAAAAAATATATAACCATTACCATCTGCTCTGTCCATTCTAACAAATAGTACACACCTGGAATAATAAACTTGCAAAAGGATTAATGCACATCTTGTTCTATTAGGATTTTTGTCTCCAGAATTGTTGTGTTGCTTATTAAATACATGAACTTTACATTTAAATATCTTTCGTTCTTAATCATTTGTTTTAAACCAGTTGCCATACCAAGTTCTTAGATGTTGCAATCCTGAAAGTGTAAAAAGTGTCTTTTCCTAAAGTGTGCAGATTCAGATACTATACCTATGAAGATCACTTTACAAATGCATTGAACTCCCTGAGGATTGCCCCAAAAAGTAATGATCTGTGCTGAGGGGGAGTCATTTTTAAAAGGCAGTATTGTATCTAATGGGACAAATTCTGCTTTGTGTTATAATTCTGGAGGCCTGGAGTATTTCAGCTGACTTAAATGGAGTTAGTCAAGATACACCAGTGTAATAAAGAAGAAGGTAAGCAATACATATCCTTCTATGTCATCAGTGATAATGTCAAAGCTAATGTATTAATACTGAACAAGTTAATACAACAAAAGCTAACTAATCTCCTTATGGCACTGAAGCCACAGATCACCCACTACATTAAAAAAAAAAAAATCAAAAAAATCTAATCCTCTTCCCCCATTACTGAGCAATGACCAGCCTACCACAGGGGTAGCCAAACGGCTACTCATGTGCTTTTAGTAATACCAAGCTCTTATAGAATAATTTTCATTAGTAGATCTTAAAAGACCTTACAAAGGATGTCTATTTGTATTATTACCATTTCACAGATGGGGAAATTGAGGAACGAGACGGTGAAGGGAGGTCTTACCTAAGGTCACCCGGTGGGCAGTGACAGAGCTAGAAATACAGCCTGAGTTTTCTATGCCCTAGTCTAGTGCTTTAAATGCTGTTTATAACCATCGATATAATGAAAGTGTGGTCTCTGGTAAGTGCATCTTTCCTCCTGCAATGTTCCATCTTCATTTTTGCAGGTGAAAGGTACTGGTTCAAGATACAGCAAGCCTTACTGACTGGTATGCAGTATAATCCCCATCTTTACTGTGTTACTCAGACCTGTGGAAACTGTGTTTGATCTGTAGGCTTTGGATAAATTGTCAGTAAACTCACGTGTGCAGAAAGCTTGGCTGTTCCTGTTCATTCAAACATTAACATTAGCAAGGAGTCAGGGGAGGGGCACTCTGAAGTGCTTTGGGTTAGGGTACAAGGCAGTCGAGGAGAAAAAGACTTAACGGTGGCAGTCTACTACAGACCTCCCAACCAGGGAGAAGAGCTTGACCAGGAATTCTTGGGTCAGCTCACAGAGGTAGTGAAGGC
>NW_017728918.1:68623000-68663572 GCF_001723895.1 Crocodylus porosus | reverse complement strand
GGACATTCACTTTTGATTCAGGAAATGCAGCCACACGCCTGCAGTGGCTCAGGCCAGAAGCCGGAGGGCTCTAGGGCATGCCTCCCAGCCACTGCCAAGAGGAAGGGACTGAAGCTCCAAGGTTTTCCCCGTCTTCCTGCTCCAGTGGAGGGGGCATGTCTGGCCCCAGCCTCGGGTTAGTACGCTGGAGGGTGGGAGTTTAAATCCCCTCCCTGGCCCACAGGGGACCCCAACCCAGGTCTGCCTGGGTTGGGGGGCAGTGCCTGCCAGGCTTCTGCCTCCTCCCCACCGCACCCTGCTTGAGGCTGTCAGGCCGAGGAGGGGTGGGTGGGGAAAAAGATAGTGGCACTGAATTCATAAAAGCCTGAACAGGAATAGTCCATTCTCTGAAGCGAGCATGTATTGAACACAGCAATTTGCAACCTCAGGCACACAGCAAAGAACAAACAAAAGTCTTCACTTAAGCTAAGTTACAGCCCAGTAAAGCACAGTGAGAGCACACACAACTTAGTCTAACTTACTCTAATGTAAACCTTGAAGACAAGAAAAAGCCTTGCATAAAACTTATGTAATCCTGAGAGCAGAGTGTCTCATTACAGCCAGGTATTCAGAAGGTCCTTCTTGGGGAATCAGGAGGTGGTCTTAGGCACTAGAGTGGAGATGCCACACACCTCATCTCTACTTGGGATTTTACAGGCACACTTCACCGCCTTGTCCCCTGTGGGTATCTTGACATTAGTATGCTTGTCACCTATAGCACCTTTGGCAGGACGCTCATGCATTCAGTGTCTTTTATCTCTTCTTAGGTAAGTATTCCAGTCTCCCACCTTTTACAAGTTCTGCTTTATAATGTAAATGTAGTTCTCTGCTTTATTTGGTCATATCAGCCCAAGCAGTCCCTTTCTTGTTCCCTTACTCCATCTCCAGTAGATATATGTGATGATTGTATCAGGTCTTTGCCAACACCTCCCACCTCTCAGTCTGGTCCTGCAGGGCTTGGCTCTATGCTCACAGGTGGTAGGGGACCAGTCCCTCCAGGCTGCCCGGACCCCATCTGGGGTTTGCCTAGGAGAGCAGTCCCTCTGAGGCTCTTGCCCACCTGTGCCCTGTTCGAGCAGAGAGAAGGGCAAGTGGCCAGCACACTGACCTGGGGAAGCGGGGAGTAAAGCCCCTCCAAGACCCCCAGACCCCACCTGAGGTTTGCCTGGGGGTGGGACAGTCCCTCTCAGGCTGTTGCCCTCTCCCACACCCCACCGCTCACCCTTGCCCTCGCCCCCTCTGCTCCAGAGGGGAAAAGTCTGGCAGGGTCACCCCTTCTCCTTCCCCCCCTGCCCCCTGGTAGACCCAGCTGTGGTCCTCAGCTGGGTTTCTTACCTCCACCCTCTTGTTAGCCAGCCCTCACTACTCCAACTAGGGAGCTGAGGGGCAGGGCCAACCCTGATCTCTGGAGCAGACAGCACAGCACAGCCCAGCCTGCCCAGCCCAGGGCTGCAAATCATCCTGGGATGCTGGGGCACTCCGATTCAGCTTGAACTAGGAAGGGGTCTGGGACAGAAGTTTCATAAACTGGTCTGACCTAAATTAGTTAAATCTGATACTACATTCAACCAGGTTTATCGTAAACCAGTTTTGGCCATTTTGAAACTGGTTTATATGCACTGAACATCTGTTGTTACAGGTTTAAACCAGTTTGTGATCAGCTCACTTAAACCAGTTTATGTATAACTTCTGTCCCTAGCTACTAAGACTTATCCTCAGTGGGAGCTGCAGATGCCCATTTCTTCTCAGGATCCAATTCTCTCCCCTGGAGTCCAATTCAGTTTAATGGGGACATAAGGAAGGTTATTAAAAATACCAATCCTATCTGTTACTTACTGAGGTAGCCTTAAATGGGGTGTCCATGTCTGCATCTACATAGCATTCAAAACTCTTCTAAAGCAAGGGTATCAGAAAAAGGCACACAGAAAATATAATGGCAGCATGCAAACGTTAAGTACACATAATAATCATAATAAAAAAGACACTGAACTGAGTGAATTGCTGCTCTTTCAAATTTGACTTGTTTCTCTTTCCTCAGAAGAGAGTATAACATAAATCAGTTTGAAGTTTCCAGTTTCAGTCATTTTTTGAGTTATGCAAGCACACAGTTTTAACATGTAACATATGGGAGAAGTGCACTTTTTATACTTGCAAAGTTCAAGGGGCTGAATTTTTTGTTGAAACTTAAATTAAAAAATCTTTTTGGATTGCATCAAGGGATCTTTCAGCCCCAGCAGAGTGTGTTTTGAGAAAGTTACAAGAAAATGAAGAGTGAGAAGGAAGAAGACAGGCTGGAAAAAAAAAATCACATCTCAACCATAATGTCAACCTTTCTAATCAAATGTCAGACTTTTGTCCCACTGGGGTACTGCTGCTATTTTGAAGCACACGGGTACTGAAATGGGAAGCTGCTCACTGTGTTAAAAAAATTACAAATGAAATAATATTTTCCTTAGTGGTAACCTGTTTGGTATCATTAGGCTGGCACCTGTAAAAAACCAACCAAACAAAACCCTTCCCCTATTACATTGTACATCATATGTTTACAGGAAGAACCCAAAGAGAAACCACTTAGTTGGATTTCTATGGTTTTTTCCTGACCAGAGACATAAAGGAAGTATCTTTTCTTACTCTATGTAGATAGATATTGGGTAGCATTTATGAAATACAGCTTTAAAATACTGTTGATACATTTTATCACACAACGTTGTAAGAAAAAGCTTCATATAGTCTTTGCTTAAAAAGCCCCTTGACGTTATATTCAAACTACAGTTCTATCCCTTTTCACACTGAAGATTAGCCATACGAAGATTCACATTTAAATCTGCCACACAGCTGCATCACAGAATACAAGACACCTTGTCCTATATCATTTCACAATAGCGATTTCAAGTCATAGGCGACTGGTAGGGAAGGGGGCACCCTCTACTGCTGCTGCCCACAAACTGTGCCCTCCCAGTCTCAGGAAGCACCAGTTACCTATGTTTCAAGTAAATTCAATATTGTCCACAACTACCTTGGTTTCATGCACACTGTTGCCAGATCTTATCTAGTTTCTCACAAGATGCTGTTCTGGACTGCATTATCCTGAACATTACTGCCATCGTGAGTCAACTTGCAATACAATTACATTTTCAGGCTCCTGTAGCACCATGACACCCACAAGCATGAAATTGTGTTAACATTTCTAATACAATGCTGGGCTGACCTAAAATGAGCCTCTGGAACGCACGTGAAATATCCCGAACTCTCTCTAATTTGCAAGAGTTCCATGAGTACAATTAAAAAAATCTGACATAGACCCTGAAATACAATATTCTCAGACTACACAGTTATTATTACCATTATTTATTATAGTGGTACCTCATTGTCCCAGTCGGGATTTGGATCCTAATGTGCTTCTGAAATAACCAGGGACACAGTTACATGCTTTTTTCATTCCAAAAGCTTTCGCTTTGACTCTACCTTACAAAATGTTGACTCTTGGGTCTATGAACACAGATGACTGGAGAGCAGCATATACCAGTCATGTGCATGCAAATTACTCAGTTTATCCATGCATGTTCAACAATCTACATGTACAATGCTCACACACCTGCATTCTGCTAACCATGTCCTGTCTGTCCAGACAGGCCCAGAATTGCTTAGCTTTGTGGTACTTATCACCTAACAAAACGGCTGTAACACTAACATATAGACATAAAATGAAATTAAAACAAGAATTCATCAATAAAAGCTGAGACAATTGCCTTTCCTGGCAATTAGTGATTAGTTTAGAAACCCCAAGCAAGGCCAGCCCTTATGTGTCAGGAGATTACTAGTCTACACTATATATATAGAAAACAAACAAAAAAATCCTTAAATTATTTATGAATCCAGTATTGTCAACACCACACAATCAAAAACTGTGAGTTGGATCTCCCCCAAAATCATGAAAAATTACCATATGAAAAGAATTAGTAAATATTGGCTTTCTTGTACTTGTCTGCTGGTTTCTCCGCCTGTAGAGTACATGTGGTTCATGCTTTTAAGGTTTTCTCTGCAGTCACAGGGCACAGACAGAAGTGACAATTTTCACCTGATGTGGCCCCTGAAAGCACACTACAACCACGAACAAACAGAACTGCACAGCTGCAAAACACTTTAAAAGGCCTGATCCCACAAAAACCATTGTATGAGGGTTCAGACAAAGAACAGAACAGAAGTTCAAAACACGGCATGGTCTGTAACTTGTGTCTGTGTTGCCTCCCAGCCTTGAGCTGTTTTCAGAATGAGGGGGGAAAGGAGCAGAGGAAGTTCAGTTTAGGGGTTTTTCAGCCCCTACTGGAAGGTGAGGTGGGTGAATTGGACCCCCGCTCCCCACCAGGAGCAGGCTCCAAAACACCCACCCCACCCTCCAGCACTGGAGCCTCCAGTAGAGGGAGCTCCTAGTACGAGCTCCCTCTGCTTCCTTTCCCTCCTCCCATTCTGGAAACAGCAACAGGCTGGCAGGGAGGAAGGGCTGCTGCTAGGGGAAAAAAGCTGCAGGCTGCCAGCCAATAGCTAAATTCACCTCCCCCCTTGAACCAACAGTGAACTTCTGTTTAGTCTGTAGGATCCTCATAACTCAGAACACTTCCTGCAAAGTGTTCTCAGTTACTGTAGGGAGCTGCACTTCTGTCTACACCCAAAGGGTCACATCCACCAAGGGGGTCTTAAGTGGGTCTCATATACCACAGAAGGCCTTGTGAAAGCTCTCTACCAGACCCTTTGGCAGAGGTTACTGACAGACCCTTTAGGCCAGATAATGATGCAGTTTAAATTGGTGGACATTTGGAATAATTTCACTTTATCATTGATTTATTTAGGCACCAGTGCTGAAAATACATGTGTGCATACTCAATTATGAACATACATATGAGTGTTTGCAAAACCATTTGTCATATGTATGGCAAGATGCTTATTGTTCCTGCAAACCCTTTATGGGCTGAAGCAGTTTATAAAGGGCTCCTAGTTCTCCAATCTGAGTAAAATTCCCCTAGTGGATAACCTGTAGAAGACAGCTGCAAAGTTTTATCCCCTGCCATTCAAATGGAGTTTATGCCCCTAAGGCACAGACAGAAATGGAGCTCCTGGGTCTAACTCATGGTGCTTCACAGAAAGTGCTATGAGTTAGACCGATCCTTCTGACCCAACAGACATTAGCTGTTGGGTTGGGAGAGTGGATGACCAAGCTCCAATTTGGAGCTGATCCAGGGAGAGAGCGCCCCCCCTGCCATTCTGTTTCAGGATAGGAGGGGGAGAAGAGAGATCTATTCTGAGGTTTCCCTAGTCACAGTGGAGTTGGGGGGGTAGGGGGGCTCCAAACCACCCACCCCACCCTTCAGTGCTGGCTGGGCAACCCCCAGAATGATTTCCATCTGCTCCCTTCCACGCCTCCCATTCTGAAAACAGTGCCAGGAGCAGCACCGGGCTGCTTCAGCCAAGCCCTGCTCCCAGCATGTGCAGACAGAATTTAATGAAGGCACTCTCCTTTGGATTGTCATGGGATTGGGACCTTTTAAAGCCCTCTGAAGCTCTGCACTTGTGTTTGGTCATGGCTGTAAAGTGCTTTTGGGGGCCAGATCAGGTGAAAATTGTCACTTCTGTCTGCACCTTTAGTGACTCTTGATTGGATCTATTTCCCTCAGTGGATTTGCATAGATGTAACTGATTGGAGCCTGGGAAACAATTAGAATACAGCTAGTTTTTTTTGTGGCTATGCTGACATTACAATGTGAGAAGAATAAGGAGATACAGACTTTTTTTCTTTCTTTCCTAAAACTTATGTATGTTCCTTTGAATGCGCCCTGCAAGCAGACCTGTTGGAGTAAGAACAAATTTTACCCTCTTGTCACAGCAGAGCCTCATTTCAGTTTTAAAGAACATGACTGAAACCTCTGTTTCAACAACATTTAACCGTAGTAATACATAAATTGTGAGTCATGCTAAGCTGTTTTGTGGTAAAACAGTAAGTGTATTGGTAAACAAGCAAATGTGTTTGTTATGATATATTTTTGCTGAATGCTACTCATTGTAATGAAGCACCTCATTCTGGAGCACTTAGTTACTGTCTAAACAGACTCATCTTCCACAGTAGTATTTTTCAAGATAAGTAGACTTGGCATAATTCAATTTTTATTTTTTTATAATCTCAATGGCTAAAATTTATGTTTATTTTAAAGCATTTCTTCCAATTTTTATCCATTTAAATTTGCAGGATTGCACAGAATTAAGGGAGTGGGGGAAGACAATTTAGTAATGACAGTATACTGTTAAAAGCATTATAAAAATCACATGTTAAAATATATAAAAGTAAATATACATACATTAGTAAAGCATACCTGCTTTAAAACATTCTGTCCATTCATCAGGAAAAAGCCGGGCAGGCAAGGGCCTGAAGAGGAAGGTAGTGCACTCTGGACCTCTGGGAACATGGGAAGAGGAAGCAGCCACCCAGCCCGGGTCGGAAAGCAGCTCGTCCCCGCCCCCTGCATCTCCTTAGGGTGTGAGTCCCACCTAGTGAACACCAGCCGAGGGGTGGCCCAGCCCCTTCTTGACAGTCTTGGCCTCCCACCCCTGCAGGCAGCACAGGGGCAGTGGCTGGGCCCCTGGGGCACCCCTGCGCACCCTGCCCTGAGCACACAAGGGCCAGGCCAGGCAGAAGCCCTGAGAACACAGGGAGAGGCAGTATGATCAAGGCAGGGCACATGGGGGTACCCCTGGGGCCCAACTGCTGCCCGCAGCCTGGAGATTTTAAAATATTTCTTAGTTACCTACAATGATTCAGTAGCTTGTTTGGGAAAATAGATATGAGAAGTTCTGCACTGTCCTCCTATATTGTACATCTACACATAGACCATTAATAGGGTTGGATGAAAAAGGAAGAAAGGTAAAAAATATGACAGCCATCTCTGAATGTCTCAACTGAAGTTGGATGATAGCCAAGCTTTAAAAGGGTTCAAGGTTAGATATGATTCAGATAATCTTCTGAAAGCTAAGATAACTTCAGTAAATTTCTTTGGTGAAGTCATTTGTATTACTTGTTTCCAGTCAAAGCAAAATACTATGAGACCAGCCCCTCCTGGATATTTTGGCATTGCTGCTTTAAACCTGTTCAAGCCCAGAAAGTTCACAGGTCATACCCATTTTTTGTAAATTAACCATAAGCCATTTGTTCCCTGCCTATTCTTTCTAGCTCTCTCTCTTGATACAAACTCAGTGACTGAACTGAATATTTTACTTAGCCTTTTGTCAACATCCCATTATTTTGGACCAACTGCCTCATCCTAGACTGAAACAAAGTCAGTGGCTTTGTCTAAAACAGGAAAGAGGTAAGGTGTGTCTTTAAACCGATCTGATTGAAGGTCGCTTCAGACCGGAAATAAGGAAAAATTTCTTTACAAGTCGAGTGCCAAGGGTTTGGAACAGGCTCCCCCAGAGGTGGTATAAATCACCCACCCTGGTGTTCTTCAAAAAGCATTTTGAAGCCCACCTTGCTGGGGTCATCTGACGGCAGCAGTCTTTCCTGCCCAAGTGCAGGGGAGCTGGACCTGATGATCTTATAAGGTCCCTTCCAGCCCTTAACATCTATGAATCTATGAATTTATGAATCTATGTTTATACCAGGATCTGTCATTATGAACATTTCTTCTGGTATAAGAGTTGATTTTTCAGTTTGGCTTAAGTCACTTGGGAAGAGGTTTAAGCAAAGCTGAAAAAGCTGCTTTTCATACCAGCATCACTGTGCAGAGGGGGGTGTTGTAATACTGTATAATGTGCTCCTTGTAGACAACCCGTTCACCTGAATAATCCGACTGCAAGTCACTTTGAACTCTACTCAGTTCATCCAAGACTCGCTGTTTTATCACAGTACCTCCTACGTGCTGAGGAACTCATCTCATCAAAGAACAGAAGACAGGAGCTCAGTGGATCCAGGCCCCATTTGAAAAGGGAAAAGGGAACTCTCTTGTTATCCTTGGGACATGTATGGAGCAGTGGGCTGGGGGAGGGCCAGTGAATCACTGTTCTCATGAGAAGCGCACTCGCATTATGGGGACACATGCAGCACAGTGGGCTTGTAGGAGCTAGTGAATCATGCTTCTTCTGAACTGTGAAATGTCACAGGAAGATTTTGTTTTCACAAGAGAGACGCTGGCCTTTTACTACGACAGTGCTCTTATAAGCTACAGATTTCCAGGGGCTTAATTATTCCTTGGCAGTTCAGGATTGTGACTTTTCCTCTTAGTAAAATAACTAGGGGTGGGTGACTAGGGCAGTGCTCATTTTGAAGGAGGCTCAAGAATGGCTGCTGCCCTGGCCTCTGTTGCCACACTGGTACAGGAACTGCTTGTTCTGCCTCTGTTCCCTCCCAACTTTCTGTAGGCATTTTCACTTAGAGCTTCCTGACCAGAAGACTCCTATTCTGCCTCTTCTATCTCAGTGCTGGAGCTGCCTTGGTGCCTACTAAACTGGAAAGCAAAGGGTGGTTTAATTTTTCTTATAGGGATGGACTTATGGTCTTGCTTGATCACCAACCAAAAACCGATGTGCACAGGACCTGTTGGGCAAGAAGGTACAGGGTGCACAGTCATCTTCCATAACACAGGGTGTTTACATCTTTTCATGTGGCAGCTGTTTAGTAAGTTAAATACTGTGAATCTTCTTCACCGCAATTCTGTGCTGCCTAATCATAAGCCATGAATAATGGTAAGCGAGCAAATATGTGTACTTTTTCTATTGTTAAAAGCCAGAGGACACATGGTGAGGTGTCCTGCTCTCTGGGTCTCTGTACTGACGCTGTGTTTTTCTTGAGTCCATCCCTGAGAAGCATGCCTTGCTCACCCCCTCTTATGCCACACAGACTAAGGTTACCATATTTCCAGTTCCAAAAGAGATGACACCTGTTTGGGGTACACCTCACCCCCAACTCACAGCCCCCTGGCCCTGCCAGTACCCCTCATCTGCAGCCCCGCCACCCCTGCTGCTGCCCCTCACTCCTGACCCACAGCCCCTTGGCCCTGCCAGTGCCCCTCACTCCCAACCCACAGTCTCTTGCCACCCCCATGGGCTATGCTGGTGCCCCTTACTCCCAACCTGTAGCCCCCTGGCTCTGCCAGTGCCTCTCACTCCTGACTCACAGTTCCCTGGCCCCACAAGCCATGGCGGTGTCCCTCACTCCCAAGCCTCAGCCCTGCCATCCCTACTGGTGCCCCTCACTCCTGACCTGCACCCCCCAGGCCCTGCTGGTGCCCCTTACCCCCCACCCACAACCCACTGGGCCCTGCTGGTGCCCCTCGCTCCCCACCAGCATCCCCCTGCTCCCTCTAGCCCTGCTGGAGGGGGACCCCAGCTGCCCCTGTCCCACCTCAGTTCATGTGGGTGGCAGCGGAGTAAGTCCAATTCCAGCTCGGGCTGGAACAAGGAGGAGGGGAGGCTTCTGGCACCCCCTGCCCTGGGCTGGGGCTCCCATGCTGTGCCAGGAGGCCTGGCCATGGCTGCCACCCTGCTGCTACTGAAGGGCCCCCGCCCCTCTCCTCATTGGAAAGGCTGGCGCCTCCCTCCCAGCCTCCCTGCCCTGCCACAACCTCAGCACCCAACCACAAATGCATACACAGAGCCCCCCAGTTTGGGGGCCCTGGGTAGTCTCCATCAAGTCTGCTGATGTGCTGTAATTACAATGTTCCAGCATGCTACCGGGTCACATGTATTCAGCGTCCCATGTTTCAAAATGGCAGTGGGGGTGCTTTAACTAAAACATAGGACACTGAATACATGTGATACTGGGGAATTTTAATTAGAGTGCCTGTCTGAGCCAGGGGGCTGGGGGGAAGTCAGGTGCCTTTCATTTTAATCCGGGATTCAGGGGGTTTTAATCTGAGAATTTGCGATTTATCAGGGAAAACCAGGATCCCTGGTGATAGCACCGATCCTATCTCAGAGTCTTCTTGTTTTTCAGGCATAGATAGCCAATACAAAAGCAATGTTTTTTCCTCTAACACTTTTCACCCCAAGGTCTACTGTGACTCACTAGCTACTTCTAAATAGGGAGAGAAAGATCCAGGTAGTTAACCAAAGACTGTGGCACTGGTATCATCGGGAAGGTTTTGGCTTCCATGACCACAGCCCGCTCTTTGGCGAGAGAGTCAGCAAGCTGCTAGGAAGAGCTGGCCTCCACCTCTCTCTGCTGGGGAGGAGGCTCTTCTTAGCCAGACTGGCTGATCTGCTCCACTGGGCTTTAAACTAAGCCTGCTGGGGGATGGGGGGACTACTGCTACTGCTGGCCCGCAGAGCAACCCTTGGAAAGCCAGCAGGCCAAGGCACTTGGCCCAATGGCACACTTGTCTACCTATACATAAATGCCAGGAGCTTAGGGAATAAGTAGAAGGAACTTGTTCTACTGCTTAACACAAATAATTATGATGTCATAGGGATAACAGAGACCTGGTGGGACTCCACCCATGACTGGACCACAGCTATAGATGGCTATACCTTGTACAGGAGAGATTGAGTAGATAAAAGGGGCAGGGATGTAGCTTTCTATGTCAAGGAAAGCTACATGTCCCTGCAAGCTGATGTTGGCGACCAGGATGCGTGACTGGAGACCCTCTGGGTTAAAATCCGTGGAGTACATGGCACAGGGGACACAACAGTGGGAGTCTACTACAGACCTCCCACCCAAAGTCAAGAGCCTGACCAGGAGTTTGCCCGGGAACTTGCTGAGGCCGCATGCTCCAGGACCATGGTTGTCATGGGTGACTTCAATTACCCAGACATCTCACGGGAGGATCAATCAGCAAAATCTGAGCGGTCGCAAAGCTTCCTATCATGAGTGGATGACCTCTACCTGATTCAAGAAGTCTACAGGCCAATGAGAGGTAAAGGGCTGCTCGACCTGGTACTGGCTACTGGGGATGACCTAATTGGCGACCTAATGATTGATGGGAAGCTGGGTGACAGCGACCATGAGCTGATCACCTTCATCATCCACTGTAAAGCTGGCAAGTCAGTCAGCAATACAGAAGTCCTTGACTTCAGGAAAGCCAAATCTGACAAGCTCAGGAGGCTTGTCAGTGAGGCCCTAAGGAACCATGACCCCAGGGGGAGAGGAGTCCAGGAAGAGTGGTTGCTCCTCAAGGGAGTGATCCTCAATGCACAAGCTAATTAGTATTCCATCTCGGAGGAAATGCAGCAAGAGGGCACAGCAGATCCCCTGGCTCTCCAGGGATCTAGGAGACCTACTGAGGTTACAAAGAAAGGCCTACAAAGGATGGAGGATGGGATTCACCTCCAAGGAGGAATATTCTGCACTGGTCCGGTCCTGCAGGGAGCAAACCAGGAAAGGCAAGGCTGCAACTGAACTCCAACTAGCTTCAAGCATCAAGGACAATAAAAAGTCCTTTTTCAGATATGTAGGGAGCTGGAGGAAAAGCAAGGGCAACGTTAGACCCCTGCTGAACCAGATGGGACAACTGACGCCTAGGAAAAAGCCAACCTATTAAATGGGTGCTTTGCGTCAGTCTCTCTCATCAGTCCCATGGGACGCCCATGCCCACTATAGGACAAGGAGGTTTGGGTGAGGGAGATCCCCTGACTTCCATCAATGCTGACCTCGTGAAGGAACACTGTGAGAGGCTGGATATCTTCAAGTCAGCCATCCCTGACAATCTACACCCCAGGGTACTCAAGGAGCTGGCGGGCATCATAGCCCAGCCTCTGGCATGGATTTTTAAAAACTCCTAGCACTCCAGTATAGTGCTTGAAGACTGGAAGAAAGCCTATGTGGTGCCTATCTTCAAGAAAGGGAGGAAAGTGGATCCGGCTAACTATAGGCCTGACCTCTGTCCTGGGCAAGGTCTTAGAAAAGTTTATTAAAGAGGGCATCCTTAATGGACTGGTTGATGCTAACATCTTGAGGGATAGCCAGCATGGGTTTGTTGCGGGTAGGTCTTGCTTGACCAATCTCAGTACCTTCCACAACCAGGTGACGTATCACCTGGACAAGGGGGAAGAGATTGATGTTGTATATCGTGACTTCAAAAAAGCCTTTGATCTGGTATCCCATGATCACCTCTTGGTGAAACTGGCTAATTGTGGCCTTGGGTCCACCACGATCCGCTGGCTGGGAAATTGGCTCCATGGTTGGACCCAGAGGGTTGTGATTGATGGAAGTCAATCATCATAGTGCCCCATGACGTGTGGGGTCCCCAAAGGCTCTGTCCGTGTACCCATATTGTTCAACAGCTTCATTAATGATGTGGACATTGGAGTCAGAAGCGAACTGGCCAAGTTCGCTGATGACACCAAACCTGGGGGCGAAGCATCCACACCAGAAGACAGGTGGACAATTCAGGCTGACCTGGACAGGCTCAGCAAATGGGCGGACGAGAACCTGATGGTGTTTAACACTGAAAAATGCAAGGTTCTCCACCTTGGGAGGAAAAACCTGCAGCATCTTTATAGGCTTGGCAGTGCTATACTGGCTAGCACTATGGAAGAAAGAGACTTGGGGGTCATGACTGACCACAAGATAAACATGAGCCTGCAATGTGATGCTGCGGCTAGTAAAGCAACCAAAACGCTGGCTTGCATCCATAGATGCTTCTCAAGCAAATCCTGGGATGTCATTCTCCCCTTGTACTTGGCCTTGGTGAGACCGCAGCTGGAGTACTGCTTCCAGTTTTGGGCTCCAGGATTCGAAAAGGATGTGGAGAAGCTTGAGAGAGTCCAGAGAAGAGCCACGCGCATGATCAGAGGTCAGGAAAACAGATCTTACGATGATAGGCTGAGAGCCATGGGACTCTTTAGCCTGGAAAAGCGCAGGCTCAGGGGTGATCTGATGGCCACCTATAAGTCTATCAGGGGTGACCACCAGGATCTGGGGGAACGTTTGTTCACCAGAGCGCCCCAAGGGATGATGAGGTTGAACGGTTATAAACTACTGCTAGACTGTTTCAGGCTGGAAATAAGGAAGAATTTCTTTACCGTCCGAGCCCCCAAGGTCTGGAACAGCCTGCCATCAGAAGTGGTTCAAACACCTACATTGAACACACCTTCAAAAGTAAATTGGATGCTTATCTTGCTGGGATCCTATGACCCCAGTTTACTTCTTGCCCTTTGGGCGGGGGCCTAGATTTGATATTCCGAGGACCCTTCTAGCCCTAATGTCTATGAAATCTATGAAAAAAAAAAATGTTAGTTGTTGCCAAGTCTGCTTCCATTTTGTGTATCAATGATGAGTAGAAAACTGATTCTTTGGACACCTACCCTCCCCATCATCTTCCATACACTTAAATTTATGGGAACCAGGGAATAAGAAAATGGGACAATATAGAACTTTGATTTGTTCCCACATCAGGTAATTTTTATTGGCAGTAGCTGGATAAAGCAGCCTTGGGTTTTGTTCCCTACCACCACTTACGTATACTGTGATGTCTTTTAAGGCACTTTCCAACATGGGGACCTAAGCTGAGGTACCTAGGACAAGCTCTGAATCAGCCTTAAAGACACCCATGCAGGACGCTGCTGGAATTTAAGTGCCTAAGTTACAAAAAGGGATCCAGATTGATTCTGCAAACCTGCTTGGATGCTTAGATTGATTAGGCACCTCCATTTTCGAATGAAAAAAATCCATAGGTGTCTTGGGGACACAGATCAACCATTGTGTTCCATGCTGACTGCATATGTGCAGCTTATTACAATAAGCAGCTGCTACTAGAAGACTGGCACTGAACTTCACATTAGAGGATTACTGGTTATATAACTGGAATAGTCTGCTAGTAGGGATTGGGACCTGGGACTCCCTTTTCCCTCATATACCTCCTTGCTTGCCTTCTAACCTCACAATTCTTGCTGTCCAGTGGACTAGCTTTAACAGAAGAAGTAGAAGGAGACTCCATCAAGTCCAGCTTATAAAATGGTGCTTAGGGGAGTTTCCTGGGAAGTGGGAAAATCCTTTTCGGTGAGTAAGGCCTAGAATACAGCTCTTCAGCTTCCCGGGCAAGTGCTTGAATCACTAAAATACCAGGTCAAAGAGCTGGTGACACCACCAGCACAAGCCATACTCAGGAATGAGAGAGGCTACTGCACAGTGTTCTCAGCACTTCTGGCAGTCAGGTAGTCATATCTCCTTTGGGTGCTCTAGATCAGGTGTTAGCAACCTTTGAGTAGTGGTGGGCTGAATTAATGTAGCTCGGTCTAAGGCAAACCTTTGCCCACATCCCAACCACCACAAATTCATGTTGCCACTGTTTCCCTTTACTGTCAGACAGCATCACATGTTATGTATTCTCTTGCCAAATGTTGCTTCCACAGGCCAGATACAGTACCTTTGTGGACCAGAGGTTGTTGATCACTGCTGTAGATCTTAGATAATGAAAGTGTTGAATCACTGAGTTGGAAGGGTAACCTAGTTCAATCCGCTGTACAGATGCAGGAATACAGTGGCCTGAATCAGATGCCCAAACTTTGAGAAGGGGTGGGAGTTCAGGTACATTCCTATACCTACCACTTCCTATTGGCTGGCTGCAGGAACCTTCCTGACCAGCATTAGCTGCTCTGGTATAGATTACTTTTGGGAGTCATCAAAGTCTTCCCATTTACTCTATAGCGGGATGAGCAATTATTTTGGGTGGAGGGCCGCTTACCCAGTTTTGGCAGGCAGCGAAGGACCGCATGGGTAGCCCTGCCCCTTGACAGGTGCCCCACCCCTTGACAGGTACCCCACACCCTGTTCACCATCTTGGGACCAATGCTCCAATGTCTTGGGACCAGTGTCCCAGGGCCAGCACTGGTGGGGCCCAAAATGGGGCACAGGCTGGCAGGGGTCTTTGGAGCTGGACTAGGTTGCACCAGCAGGAAGAAGGGGGAGCTGGTTCAGCTCCATAGAGCCCCTGCCAGCTGGAACCCCGCGCTCCTGCCACCTTGCTCTGGACCCCGCTGGCACTGACCCTAGGGCGCCGGTGTTGGTCCCATCCTCCTGCTGGCTCCCCACCCACTCACTCCCAGTGCCCCCCAGCCCTGCAGTACAGGCAGGGGGCAGAGCACAGCCCCGACCCCCTGCTTGCCACCAGGGAAGAAACTGGTGTTGAGCACAGGGAAAAGCAGCCCCTTACCCACCCCATGGCCAGCGCTCCCTGCTGCAGACACTCACAGCCTACATGGGGCTGTCCAGAGCAGGCACAGGCAGCCCCATGAGGGCTGCGAGCAGCTGCAGTATGGGGTACCGGCCACGTGGTGAGCAAAGGGCTGCTTTTCCCTGTGCTCAGCACCAGCTTAGCCATTGGGCCAGGTTACACGGTGGTGCTGAACGTAGGGGCAGGTGGGGGGGGAAAGAAGCCCCTCGCCCACCCCATGCTGCAGTTGGTTGCAGCCTGCCTGGGGCTGCCTGTGCCTGCTCCAGACAGCCCCACGTGGACTGCGAGTGCCTGCATCAGGGAGCATCAGGGAGCACTGGCCATCGGGTGGGTGAGGGGCTGCTTTTCTCTGTGCAGGGAAGGAGCCCAGGGAAAAGCTGAGTGTTGGGGGAAAGCAGCCCCTCCCCCTGCCCCAGGGCCAGTACTCCCTGCTGCAGCCACTCACAGCCCACTCAGGGCTGTCTGAAGCAGCTACAGCATGGGGTGCCGGCGGGACTGCTTCCTGCCCCTGTGCTCCTTCCCTGCCCGGGTTCCGCCCCGCCCTCCCTGCCCCCACTTACCTGCAGTTCCAGCATGGGGCAGCCACATGTTCCCAGGCCAGAAGCCCTGGCTAGGGCTTCCAGCGGGGAGGGGGAGAGGGGTCAGACGGCCCTGCTGTTGTTGGAGCCCACCGGGCTTCCCCTGGGTTCCTGTCATTTTTGACAGGAACCAAGGGCAGAGAAATATTAATTTTCTACATTTTTTAGGGGTCCCACAGGCCAGATAGAATGGCCTTGTGGGCCTCATCTGGCCTGCAGGCTGTATTTTGCCCACCCCTGCTCTGTAGGGATCCTAGGTGTTTAACTCGGTCTGTTTTTAGAGCAACCTCCTCAGTACCTAAATTTTAGGCATTGTGATGCTTAAATGGAGAGACCTACAAGGTTGATTTTCATCTGACCCATAAATAAGAGAGGGTTGAGTTTCAGAGGTGCCCACAGCACTAGGCCTATGCTACTTTATATGTAACTGAAGGACAAAATGTAGATGATGTAAACCAGGGCTGTCCAACTGGCCCTGAGGAGTTAGTCTGCAGCCCCCAGGGTCCCTGAGTGGACACTGTTCCTTCTGCTGCCCTCCTGGTGGTGCTTGTGGAACCTCTGGGCTTCCCTTTCCCTCCTCCTGCTTTTGCTACTTGCTCCTGCCCTGGGACTGGGTTGGGGTAGGGCAATGTGGCCCATGGGGCCCTCGACCACTCAGGAGTTGGACAGCCCCAAAGAAGTAAAAGTGCTTCAGTGGAATTCCTTTTGCCAAGTACCAGCATTATGTTTGTGATGGTTACACCCTCTGCAGAAGGTGTTTCACTCCCCCCAAAAATCTATGGATGCTAGCAGTACGACACCTGTTCAAAGTAACGTAGTAGCATCTAGCAGCTCTCCAGATAGTTTTGCAAATTGCTTTTCTTTGGACAAAAATTACTTTATTTTAGCATTGTCTGGGTATCTTAGCTATTTCCAAGAGACATGTCTCCAGGGCATCTAAGCATTGATACATATGTGCTTTTAGTAATCACATTGTGTTGCACTCTTTGGGCCTGATTCAAAGCCTACTGCAGTTGATGGAAAAACTGTCTCCAACTTAAGTGGCTTTTGGATCAGACCCATATTGCCATACCACAACACTGTAGTTCAGCAGTACTTGGCCCTGCACATGCTTAAGCACCAATTTATATCAGTTGTACTATTCTTATCTTTCTGAAGCTATGTATTTACATCCATGATGAATCAGATCCTGCAGCTGTGGTTCTGCTGAGTACGGATCAAGAGAAAACTCGCAGGTAATAGAATGGGTGCTCAGCTGTAGCTGGTGCTGTCCAAGCCTAAAGGAAACAATTCTTTCACTAAAGACCTTACAACAGGGGCGGGCAATTATTTTGGGTGGAGGGTCCTTTACCAAGTTTTGGCAAGCTGACGAGGGCCGCATGGGTAGCCCCACCTCTTGACAGGTGCCTCGCCCCCTGGTCACCATCTTGTGGTGACCCTCCCTCTAACCCCTGAACTTTGCCACCAGAAGTCCCTCCCTTTGTCCCTAGAAGTACTCCTTTCAGCAAGGGGTTTTGCTGTCTTGGAACCAGAAAAATACCAAATTATATTCTAAAAATTGAACACCTACAACATTCATTAATTTGATTTCAAGAAAGATTTTTGTCCTGATTTACATGTGTTTGTATAGTGTACATAGAGGTGATTGCACAATGGCTTAAAATGAAGTCTTACTTTTGTATATTGTCGGGGTGTGTAGGGGGCATGGGGGCAGGAAGAAGTTTGTGGGGGGCTGGGGGTGTGTGTATGTGTACGGGGTGAGGGAGTATGTGGGTGTTGATGGATATGTAGGATGTGGGTGGGTATGGGGTTTGTGGGGGACTGTGTGTGGGGTGGGAGGGTGCCTGGGGTGTGTGAGGGGGTGTGGGTGTCTGTGAGTATGGCAGTCTGATGGGGGGTGTGGGTACATGTGTATGGTGGGGTGTGTGTATGGGACTCACCCTATGAACATGCACACACACTATTGTCCTTACCTCATTGTACACATGCATACACACACACAGTGTCCCTTCCTCATTGCTCTCCCTCCCTCCCTCATTGCATCAACACACTCACCCCCCACACCCTGTTTCTGGCCTTGGGGTACCGGCGCAGGCCCTCTGTTCCCATGGTCCGGCCATGCAGCTGGGAGCCACATGGTGTAGGAGCAGCCAGCCGGCCGGCAGCCAAGGAAGCAGTGAAAGAGGCGGTGGTACGTGGTGGGGAGAGGAGGGGAAGTGGCAACGGGTGGGTCTGCAAAGTGCAATGACAGCTGGGCGAGAGTGTAGGGCCTGTGCCGGTGCCCTGGGGCCAGCACAGGCGGGGCCCAGAGCAGGACAGCAGGAATGCAGGGTACAGGCTGGCAGGGCTCTGTGGAGCAGGGAGAATGAGGAGCCAGCCCAGCTCCAGAGAAGCTGCTGGCCTGGGCCCTGTGCTCATGCCACCCTGCTTTGGGCCCCACTGGTGCTGGCTCTGGGACACTGGTGTGGGCTCCACGCTCCCACCCAGCTGTTGCTGTATTCCATGTGCCTGTCACTGCTTTCATCACTTCCCTGCCTGCCTGCTGGCTGCTCCTGCACCATGTGGTTCCCAGCTGCATAGCCAGACCATGGGACTCAGCAGAAGCCACCCTGGCCTCACCCAGCCCTGAGGACTGAGGCGATCCCTGCAGCCCTCCCCTGCCTCCCCCACTCCCACTCTTACTTGAACTTGCCTCCAGTGCAGGGAAGCAGAAACAGCCCCAGGGTCCCAGGCCAGAAGGTTCTGCTAGGCAGAGGCTTCTGGGTTGGGGGGAAGGGGAGCAAGCAGGCAGGCAGCCAGGGGCAGATGAATATTAATTTTCTAAATTTTTTCTGGGCACCACAGGCCAGATAGAATGGGACATATTTTGCCCGCCCCTGCGGTAGCATTGGTGTTTGACATTTCTCATCACCCCAAAGCATCTGGGTGACACAGTAAATACAGCACAAATTACTTTAAAAGCTTTCTGGACTAAATTGTAGGCTACTTCAGTTTTAAAGGTGATCTGTAAGTGTTAAAATAAAATTAAAAAAACAACAAATCTACCATGACTAGAGTTACATTGTAAATGCTCCAAATCATTAGGCTAAAAGAAGAATTCAGCACAACTGTTGGGAAAAGTACCTTTAACAGTTCTTGATGAAATCCCATCTAGGCTTGTCATACTCCTAATGACTCCTCAGCATGTACTCTACTGGTGAAATTACGCCACAAATCACCTCCAGAATTACACCTCAGCCTACAGAAGTCAACAGGCAACACTTTCCAACTGAAATTCATGATCGTATAACATTTTAAATGTGTTTTATACTCCAGAGGCAGGATATTTGCCAAGCTGGACATTTTAAATTCTATCAACCCCCTATTCCTGATTGACTGACTCTGTATTGACTGACTCTGACTCTTTGGCGGTATCCTGGTAAATTTATTTTGGGCAGACCATTGGGTTAGCTTATCTATCTTGCTTCTACTACCTAGGTTAGCTCTGGTATCTTTAGGCAGTGCTGCATAGTAACATATAGACTTACCCTGAGTTAACAGTTATACTTGCAATTGTTTTATTTTTATCATGTGCAATGTTACACTATAATCTGCTGAACTGGGTATGATGTTGCTTTTCTTTCTCCATACTCTCCCTAAAAAAGGTAGATATGTGGGATGGGAAGGGTATAGTGTGCATTTGGGAGGGGACTTGATATACAGATCAATGGATTTTTTTTGAGGTTAACAGATTTTCAAGTGCTAAAGTCTTTTGATGATACTAATCCTAACCAGTGATTGGGACCTTTAAGAGTTAGAAATCTCAAGGTAGCAAAACAATGATTTTGAAGAAGCCTCTGCTCCTCTGATTAGCATTAAGAAATGATGACATTATGTAGGCCTTATTAAAAGGTGTAATATTTTGAAAGGAAGATAATTGACAGTATAGGTGGTATCAAACTGAGCATCTGAAAATGGTTACCCACAGCCCTCCATTAGAAACAAGTGTTCACTTTGTCACCACTCCAGTACCTGAGCAATTCCATTAACTTCAAGGGTCTGTGTGTCAGCTTTTGAGATGGGAGTCAGGGGAACATCTTTAAAGCTAGAAGTATTATCACAACTGAAATTAAAGTCCTCAGATCAGAAGAACGTGCTGACATGTGCTGAATAAATCTGTAGTGTTGGTCCTTAAAGAGAAAGGGTAGCTCTATGACAGTGAACTCATTCTTTGAGAACTTTCGTATGGAGAAATAGGTCCTACTATTTCTCTGACTGATACCCCCACCTCCCAAATACAGATTCCACTGTTATGTCCAGAAGCCAGCTGTTGACAGTAATGAATGGAGCATGCCTTCCGCTGCTTAAAGCAGTGACTCTCAACCATGGTGTTATGACACCCTCAGGTGTCTTGTGATCCTTTCAAGGGTGCCACACAATGGGTGCATCCAAATGAGCGCACACATGCAGTTTGCGGTGCCTTAAAGCTATTTGAGGTGTTGTATGAGGCACCGCCAACTGCATGCACCCATTCACTGTGCTGCTAATTTGCAGCACAGTGCCAAAATTTGACACCGGGAGATCCCAGTGTAAAAAA
This sequence comes from Crocodylus porosus, assembly GCF_001723895.1. Taxonomy (NCBI): domain Eukaryota; kingdom Metazoa; phylum Chordata; order Crocodylia; family Crocodylidae; genus Crocodylus; species Crocodylus porosus. Next base: position 68,643,227 of record NW_017728918.1, on the reverse strand, counting down.
AAAAAGAGCTGCAAAAAATACAGTGTGGCGTATGTGGCAGCAGTGTACACTGCCAGAAATGGAGTCTGGCCATCCAGAAACCTGCTCTGCCTGCTGGTCAGGCTCTGTGCAGCTGGATAGGCACCACTGCTGTCCTGGGAAGGTAAGGCTGCTGGGGCCAGCACAGGTGCTGGCAGCAGTCTCCCCTACTCCACCCAGAACAATGTGGCATGCACCAGAGTGTGTGTGTGGGGACATGCTCTGCAGCACAAAGCAGCAGCACAAATATGTGCCAAAGCTGTTTGTGCCACAGTAAATGCATGCCCCTGCATGTGCGTACTCCTTTGGATGCATGCAGTGTTAACACTATTAGATTTACAAACACGAATCACAAGATTAAGCCCAAATAGAAACACCATAACTATGGATTTCTGAGTTCTTCACAACAGAAAAAACTGTTCTATTATTTTTCTGCTTTCAAAAAAGAAAAATAGAAAAAAGAATGAAAATTAAGAGCTGACATTTTCTGATGGGTGCCTCAAGTCAATGCAGAGATGCTTCAAGTCTAAAAAAGTTGAGAAGCACAAGCTTAAACTATTAAGTGTCTTATGGCTAACATTAACATGAGTGTGGTACTGGGGGAGCAGACAGGACACTCCTGTCCTTACCTCTCTTGTGCAAAGAGCACTCAGCATGAACAACCTGAGCTTGTGGAAAGGGCTTTTCACACTGCTCAATATCCTAAAAAAAAATGTGGGGGATGGGATTTGTCTCTCTTTACCCCATTCACTTGTGGTAAGAGGCCTGTGGGGGGTACAGGCACTAAAGGCACTCGGTTAACAGCCCTGAGGTTGCAAGTTCAGTGCCATAGCAGAAGCACTCATGTTGTGCCCTGTGACTGCAAATTCTGCTAAATATGTGGTCACAAGGACACAGGAAAGGAAAGGATCATATTAAGTAACTGCAGGGCTATACTGAAAGGAAATGAATAAGGGAGTCATTGGTAGATGGCTTCTGTTCTTGCACTACTTTTGCTTTCTTGGATACTGACTCTTTCAGACATCACTACGTTGAGAGCAGCTAACCACTGTTCTTAGGACAGATGAGCCTGTTCGCATGCAAGTCCCCAGTGAAGTCAACATGGGGGCTGCAGAGGTTCTGAACACTACAGCTGAGATAGCCTGTCTTTCAAAGGCATGAAGCCCCGAGAGCTGCTGTATCTCAGCCATGGTATACTTCACAAGTAATCTATGCTCTTGAGTATTTCTTTGCAGGGAAACAATCCTTCCTTGATCATACTACGGATGGCAAGGTAAAAAGCCAGGTAAACAATTTTCAGGGGACACCAAGCACTTCAGGGAGCTTAGTGAAAATGCTTGTTTTGAATTCTACAAAGTGAGCAGCCTACAGAGGAGCTCAAAGGATGGCATGAAACAAGGTGTTCTCATGACTTTTCTGGCAGCTTCTCAGAAATGGTAAGAAACTTCAATTTAAAGAGTGGCTTTAAAATTCAGAAGCTAAATTATGCCTGCTCCTATCTGTATGTAGGCATCGCTTCTGTGGAAAATTGTTCCTTCTCAAGTCTCTAATATAAACCAGTTCAGTGTAGTAGTTCTGTGTGCAGAGGTTCATGTCAAAAAAAAAACTTGGCAGGCAGAATTCAGACCCTGTATGGAAAAGTGACCCCAATATCACTATCCCCTAGACCCCCCTGCTCTGAAGCAGGCTGGGCAAACACCAGACCAGAGCTCCCTCCTCCACATCCCATCCTTCAGACAGCATCGGAGCTGGGGGGGAGGGACAGAGAGGGGAGGGGAGCAGGGCTAAGGGGAAGAGGCTGCAGAGAGCAGGGCTAAGCGGGAGAGCTCCTCCTGGATCAGCCCCGAAGTGGAGCTTGACTCCACTCCCTTGACCCAACAGCGAACGTCATTTGCATCATTGCGTCATTTGTAGGGGGTTGCTGTAACTCATGGCGCTTTCTGTGAAGCACCAAGAGTTACACTGGGGAGCTGCACATCTTTCAGCACCCATTGTTCCACCACCCAACCCTGTGGAAGTAATATTTTTCCCAGGTTGTCAGCTGTATTAACTTCTCTGAAGATTTCTCCTGGGTTCCCTCAACCACCATAGCAGGACAGAAAGAGTGCCTAGCAGTTCACTGGACCTGTGGCAATAGGAGGCTGCCAGGATATAGGGACTCTATACTAATAATTTAGCCTCCCAAAGATCATGGAGGAGTATCTGTTTGCTATGGAGGACCCAATACTACATTCTTGATGCATCCCAAAGTCCCTCTGAATTCCATTGAGCCCTGAAATCTGGTGGACCCTCCCTATCAGACTATAACTATTCTAAAGGAGGTGAAAATTTGGCCTACAAAATTTCAGCCACACTTTCAAACTCAGGCTGTAGTAATTTGCCATGGGACATATATCCAATCATATGGTTAATGTAAGATTTCTCATCTCATGGAATGGATTAAGCTATTGTATAAAACAGAACAGAGTGAAAGGAATGTTGCTATAAACATACTTTGTAGCAATGTCCTTTAAAGGTCAGTTTGTTAAAAAAAAAATCCATTATGATATTTGTTGATATGCTGAGAGTTTATATACAATCTGCTTAAAATGAGCAAAATGAGAATTACTTGTATGATTGCCTATTGAAGGTAGTGCTTCTGGATTGTACATTTTATAATATAGTTTCCAGAAGGACACATAATAGCCTATAAGCAGGTTTTGGCAGCAATAGCAGCTTGGGGTTAAATATACACATCCCTTCTCTAATGGCACATGTATTGAATACACACAATATGTCATTTTTTAAAAGAACTATAATATCCCCTTTCTCCTCCCTAGCATAATGTCCATTATGTATCTAGCTGCAAAACAAAGGTTCAGAAGATATTATGGAAATTGTATCATTGTAAATGTCACCACCCTTGTATTAAAATCATTATCTCTCCCTATGCTGCCAGGCTCTTAGATGTAGGACTGTTTCATTATGGCTCCTAACCTAACACAAACCTCCAATAAAATAATTTATTAGAACATGCATTTCACTATTAACCAAAGAAAGCTAAACAAAGAGTAAAACAAAGCTACACTACATATTAAAAATGCAGAGTTAAACAAATATATAATAAATTTATTATCAGACTCAGTTGTGTTTATATATGAAAGAAAAGTTTGGAATATTAACTCCAAAGGCTATGACTCATCATTACAGATCTGCTGGCTTGTTCCTTATTGCTCCACTGTCCTTTTTCATTATTATCTTAGGCACCCACAGTTTTGGTTCAGTGGTAGAATCCTTGACTGCCGCATGAGAGATTCAGGTTCAATTCCTGGATGTACATATAACTACAGCCACAGCCATTGAAGCTCTGGACTTGGTCAGACCTTTGGATTCTTTCTCAATGGTCTAAAGGGGAGATGTGAAAAGTCTGGGCAGCTTCCTCTCCTCCATGCTGCTGCCTAGCTCTGTGAGCCAGATGACCTCTCATGCATACAGAAGGATTGATGGTTGCCTATTACCACTTTAGGTAGTGGAGCATAGTTTAGAGCCTATGATCTAATCAGGCTGGGCAAACACCAGACCAGAGCTCTCTCCTCCACTTCCCATCCTTCAGATAGCATTGAAGGGGGAGGGGGGGAGGGGCAATTGGATCCCAAAATTATGCTGCTTACAAGAACAAGAGGTGGCCATGACCTATTTCTGGTTACTGGATGGCAGAGGGGAATACGCAACCAACTTTATTCCATTTTAATGGTGGTTTCTGGTGGCTGGCTTCTCGTATTCATTTCCACAACATGAAAACTTTATCAGATCCTTTTTTTGCAAATCAAGAGGATATGATCTTCTCTGTGGGAGTGCACAGCAAGAAATTCAAATCTGAAGAAACTAGGAGGAGTTTGGACCCAGCTACATTTAATTCCTCAAGATACTGTATTTATATATCTCTCTCTATATACATATACACATACACAAAGAGAGATGTATATCAGAGATCATTAATGTGTGTGTGTGTGTGTGTATGTGTATATATGATGATATACATCTCTATGTATAGAGAGATATAGATCTGTCTCCACACACCCCACCTCCCATATTACTGATCTCTCCAGTAGATCTACTGTTAAAAGCAAACCTAAGGAGAGCAAAAAGCAAACAATTAGTAAAGTTATAATTTTAACTAGCTTTTATATCTTTCCCTCTCCAACAGTGGTAAACAGAATAATAGTTCAAGTGTTTTCAAAATTCTTGTTGGCTGTAGTGGATTTGAACTTTGCATATTGACTAATCTGGCACTGTGAATGGCCCAAGTCTCTACTTTTTCCCCTGACATAGGGCAAGATCCAAGAAAAAAAAAATCAGGTGTCTAACTTGAATTTATTCTAATTCTGATGGAGTAAATAGGAGTTTGGTGCTTAAATCTGTTTTGGATTTTGCCTTTGGTGTCCTAATTCATCCCACTCCCAGAATTTGACTTTGTTAGCATTTCAAAAACAAAAATGGAACACAAAGCTCATCCTCCCTGAGCTTGGCTGTCCTACCTCCCTTTTCCCTCTGAAGGACGCCGTCACCTCTTCTATATATTCCTAGTGGAGCTTCACTTCCCTCCATGATTTACTAATTTGAACTTTTGTGGCTTTATGCAGGACCCATCTGGCACTTACTAACAGGGTGAATCAACAGTAAACCAGACTATTATAGGGCACTTCACAGACACAGAGAAACAAAGTCCCTGTCTGGCAATTCTAAATTTGTATGTGGTGCTGGTTGTTGTAAATTTGTCTCAACACATGTCTCTTCCCTGACCATTTAAAAACCACCTTCTTTCCTCAAGAATAGCATTTTTATACAGGACTATGGTTGAGCTGGTGGTGTGTTTTTTTTTTTAACAAATCCAAGTTAGAAATCAAAACTCAATGTGAAAAGCTTTAAATGAGATTTCTTTCTTTTGATTTTTAGGAAAATATGCTAGGAACAAATTATTTTCTAATGATATTAATGGCAAAAAATCTGTTATTTTATCTTTATAACAGAATATTAAAAAAAAATCATAAGGCACAGGCAGAAATGCAGCTCCATGCTGTGACTCATAGTGCTTTGCAGGAAGTGCTGTGAAATACAGCAACCCCCTGGAGCTAACAGACATTCGCTGTTGGGTCTGGAGGTTGGGGCAATTCAGCAGTTGGGAGCAGGAGCAAGTCTGCAGCCACTCTCCCCTAGCTCCACCCTGTTCCTCTCCCAGCATGGGTGGCTTAATGGGCCAACTGGACATGAGCCCAGCAGGGAGACAAAAATGATGCCAGGTTTAAAACCCCAGCTTTTGCATTTTCTTCCCTGCAGCCAGGAGCAGGCCCCTCCCCCAATGGAGCTCAGGGGGGCAAGCTGGGGTCGGGCCAGCCAGGAACACTGCACCTCGTGGGGGGGTGGAGCGGGGTGTATCCCCGACCTCCCCACCGCAGGGCTAATATCACCGTAGCCCTCCGTAGCCACCCCTTCCAGCACTGCCACCTGCACGAGAGGTGCGGCATGGTGCTCCCAGCCTGAGCCAGCCTAGCCTTGTGCACATGCAGCTTGTAGGGACACAGCCAGGCAGCTGCTCCCTGCTGGTCTGTGCAACTGGGGCTGGGGGTGTGTGCGCATGCACGCGCGCATATGTCTCTGTGTGCATGCATCTCTGTGTGTGCACGTAAGTATGTATGTGTGCATCTGTGTGTGTGCGCATGCCCATCTGTGTGCATATGCGCACATTTGTCTGTGCACATCTATGCATCTGTATGTGTCAGCTTCTGTGCATGTGCTGCTGTGCACGTGTGTATCTATTCATGGCAGGGAGAGTGTGTTTGCATCTGCATGTCCATGTGTAGTGTGTGCCTGTCTGCTTGTGTATGTTTGGCCAGAGCTGGGGGGGGACAGGTAGCAGACAGAAGAGGCAGGCATGTGCCCCCCATCCCCAGCCCAGCCACCCCTGCCAGCACAAGGAGGGGAAGGGGCCTCTCCTCCCCCTGCAGAGGGCCTCCAATTTTCTGTTTGCCCAGGGCTAGGGTGGTCATCATAGAGGACATTCCAGTTTTCTGCTACTCTGTCCTCTATTGATACGAAACCCGACGCCTTTATGTCCTCTATTTTTCTCTTCAAGAAGAAAGGGGGAGAGTGAGCAAGTAAGTAAAATTCTAGACTGGAGCCCCCACCTTGAGGGCATTCTTGCTAAGGCTGGTAAAACCCTCTCTAGCAAAATACAGATAAAACTGTCTCATTAGCATGAACGACATGTGTCTCCAGTGGCTGGTGGGGGGGCATGGTGGCAGCAGGAGCACGAGCAAGTGGGGGAGCTCCCACAGACACCACTGGCGCAGTCGGCAGCGGGGGTGCTGAGCACCGATCCAGGGTCGGCAACCACCCACAGATGCCACTGGCAGCATTGGCAGCAGCCAGTGGGGATCACGGACCGCGTGCAGACTCCAGTGGCAGCAGTGGGGTGGTGAGCAGCAACCACCCACTGTTAGTCATGCCTTTTTGCAAGGGGTGCACTGCCATGCTCAGGGGGTGCAAGTGCACCTGTGTGCACACCCTATGCGTCACCCCTGCTTAATAGCAGGACCAAGTAGCTTGGGATTCTGACAGGCAATTCAGGACCTGAAGAGTTAAGATAACTCGGGCAGTACCATAGCTGAGAGACATGCCCCTCACTCCTAGACTGGGCAAGGCAGTAACTCTTGGGGGAAGGAGCATTTCAGACAGACAGCATCTGCATAAGCAGCAGTGGGAACAGAAAGCAGGTTTCTTCACATAGTGGGTGGGCCCAGGGGAGGTGCACTGGTGCACTTACACCCCTCTTTGCTTCCTGCTCCACCCAAAGTTTAAAACCAAGTGCTTGGCAGTGGCAGCTGTATTTCTAGTCAGGCAGTGCTGAGGGAGTCAGCCAACTTCATGGCTTGTTATAATCTACCTGATCCCTTCTAAACTTCATTCCATGGGTGTTAACAATCCTCTCTGCTTTTTAATGGTCTTGATGTTCCACCAATCAAGCTGCAGTTCTACTGGCTGTTAACTGCTCATAGTAATGACATTCCTAGTTCACAGCCCCACAGACTGTTTTTTAACTCATTCCAATGAACTCATTCCAATTTGTTTTTTTACTTCAATCATAAACTTAACAGCACAGGCCTAAGCCACCAGCCTATGAGTAAAGTGTCTAGTTTATTTTTAACTGGAGAAAAATGTGTTTTATACGTGATGATGCATCTCAGTACTATGCCCCTCTTTTCAAAATTCTAGATCTGCCTATGACCCCACCTGTCTGGAACTCCCTTCCCGTGGGGCTGGTATAGATGCCCAGACTGGAAAGGCTGCGAATGGCCAACCTCATAAATTATTTATTTGGTCTAATACAATTTATCACATTTACCCATAGAACCTTGTCAACCACATTATGGTACTTTCTCATGCAGGAGAGACCTCTTAGAAGACAAGCCCAGAATCCTTAACAGGAAGAAGGGTGTATCTGCATCTGGAGAAAGGAAACTAGTGCCTGGGCGTAATTAATTTCCTTATTTCTGATTTTCCTTTCAGAAAATAAAGCAGCTCAAACATACATAATACTTAACATTCTCCAACCCTGTCACTAGCCTATTTTGCCTTGTGGGACACCAAGCGACTTTCTTCACAGTCAAATCTCCAAGTCATATTTCTGTGCCACCTCTCACCACATCTGTTTTGTGCAGAAATGTTGAGTTGGCATATTAATGACTGGCAATCGATTTCTTTTAAGATAACCCCTGCACTGCTGACCAGACCCCATCCCTCTTGCATTGGTATCATTCAGGACAGATCCACGATACCAATAGTGTCTTAACTTATAAGGGCACAACTCAGCTATGGATGAATGTCTACAACACACTGACATTAAAGAGTCCTTGTATAAAGTGCATGGCTGGCCTTGGGAGGAAGTTTCTTATCTTTGCAGGGCAGGGCTCTCCTCTGTGAGTTGCAGAATTGGGCTCTACCTTGGTTTTTCTGTTCTTGGCTCCATGACTTTGTCTATTGCTAACTTACTGGGCCTACTTCAGGAGAATTGTCTGTAATGTGCAGGCAGCCATATTTGCTCGATAGATTGGGGGTGAGGGCACTGCTGGGACACAGATATGGGGTCAAAGTCCCTGAGACTCAGGTAGCCTTAGAACCCAGGTTGAACATAGGCTGGGCAAATGCGTTAATCATTAGACTAATTGGAGGAGGAATGAGTGAGGAACCCTCGTGCTGCTGTTCACATGGTGGCCATCTTTTTATGTCGGCAGTCCTGCTAAGACACATATGCTTTATTCATTCAGGAAAATAGAATGCTGGGCAAATGGGTGTCATTTTAGCACAGGTTAAAATTCCCCATTGGAATGAATGGACAGCTACAGGTCTCCTGTGTAAATGCTTATCTGTGCCTGGAGGTGCCCGAGTGCTGTGCATTGAAATGAATGGAAGTGAAGTGTGGTTCTGCAGGGTGAAATATAATTTGCTTCTGAGGGTACATAAACTACCCTGCTTGTAGTATAGGAGACCTGTGAGTCTACACATGCAAAATAAAATGCCTCTCTGATTTTTCCCCTCTGGCTTCAGCAACTGCAAGTTAGACTTTTAGTGGATGAAACACAATTGAGCCCTAAATGCTTTTTTGAGCCTGGCTCCTGAAATGCTGCTCAGGAAAAGCTCTCAGGGAAGCTATAACATGTATAAAAATAGAAATGTAAAATATTTCAAACTTTTTGGGATGTTGAGATGATTATTTTTTCACTCTAGGAAACATCATGATTGAACTAAGCCTTTCTCACCAGTCTGATAATGCCCTGGACGTGTTCTGCATTCTTGGTATCTGCTTCCTTCAGAAGGAAATTCATACACATATACAACCACCCTGCATAAAAACACGTTAATTATCTCCACCAAATCTTTAATTAAATGGTGGTGTCTTAAAACTTTATCTGCATATAATATAATGATCACTGAAGTCATTACTTAGTGTAACTTGACAAAGGCATTTGCCTTATAGGAGTGAGCACATGAAAACATTCAATTTGACACCTAATGTGGTAACTGCTGGTGTGGCTTTTGCTTTTATGCATGGGTCTCTGATGTTTGAAGCAATTCTACAATATCTAGTAAAGACAATGTCTATGTAACTGTGTTTGCATAATGCGTGATCAGATCTTATTCTTGTCTTCAAATAAAGTAAGTGTCTGTTGAATGACTCCTTTTAATTTATCTGTATATCCTCATTCATCCTTCTGCAGGAACCCAACCTTTTTCTGTAATTTGAGAAGTATTGTTAAATTGTTATGCCAGGGCTATCTTGTACTGGAAGAAGAGTCTGCAGAATGGCACCAGAATTAAGTTACTAGCTGTATAAATGGATCTGAATCTAGCCCATTAAGTATTAATTAGCATCACCCGCTCAGGAAAATATATAAACAGTGCCATACAGAGGCAGGACACAGGTTCCTCTAGCCCAGTAACTTGTCTCTGACAATGGCAAGTAGCAGATGATCTAGTGGAAGATTTAAGAAACAAGATAGCGATCCATTTGCTGTCATACCCACCCATTCCCCAGAAGTAGGTTACATCCCTAACTGTTGATGTTTAATAGCTGCCAATGAACCTATCCTCCATAAATTTGTCTAATTCTTTTTTGAACCTAATTTACTCTTGGTCTCCCAATCATCCTGTGTCAATGGGCTCCTACAGATGTGCAGGGAGCTGCCTCCGATGCACTGGAAATCCAGTACGGTGGAGCAGACTTGATTAATTATCTCTAGTGATCACTCTCTCTGGCATCACGTGTATCAGTGTCTCTTTATAGAAAAATGGTGGCAGGGTGCTTTGAACTAAAGCTCATCGAACAAGTTTTAGTTCAAAGCACCCTGATGAGTTTTAGTTCAAAGCACCCTGCCACCATTTTTCAACACAGGGGATGCTGATACATATTATGCTCAAGTGCTTTTAATTAGTGTGGCTCGCTAATTAAAAGTGCCCCTCCCCAACCATGCCTCCTAGAGCACATGTAAAAACGCCCAATGAGTTTAACAGCTTAATTATGCATTAAACAAACAAAAAAAACCCCTTAAAACCTTCCCTTCATTTTAAACCTACTACATATTTTCATTGGATGCTCATTAGTTCTTTTTTATGACACACAAAAAATAAATAACCTATTCACTTTTTCCACACAATATGATTTTATGGACATGTCATATCCTCCCCTCTCTGAGTCATCCCTCTCTAAAGCTGAAACAATCTAACTTTTATTCAGTCCCTCTTGGAATAGGAGCAGTTTCATATCCCTGAACGTCTTTGCTGCCCTTCTTTGTACTTCTTGGCCATGTCTACACAAGGCACTGATTGCACAGTCATTACTGCACAGTTATTTAGTACTTGTATATACAGTAGTACTTGTATAAACAAGTACTAAATCACTGTGTAGTAACCTGAGTTACTGGGGAGTAGCACCGCCAAACAGCTTCTGGACTCCTCAGTAGCTTGTTACTACTGTGCAATAGCAACATGTCATGCAACACTACTGCGTAGTAGTAAAGTAGTAATGAACTACCACGCAGTCAGCATCTTGTGTAGAGCTCTATTATATTCTCCTGGAGACGGGGTGACCAGAACTTCTCAGTCCTTAAGAGGACTGTATTATATACGCCATGGGTTTATATAATAGCTGAATAACATTTTCTTTTCTAATTTCTAATTCTTTTTTTGCTGCATAAGAAACTGGAATCCAGGCAGTCCACTTTATTTTAGTGACAAAAGTCAAAGGATTTGAAACTGAAGTTATGGATTTGAAGTTATGAGATGCCAAAGATGTATTTTAGCAATATTCCAAACATAAATCAATAACAGAGAGGGCTACATGCACAGCAGTCTGATTTTTTAAATGCATTATACTAATGTACTTGACTGATAGTCATTGGACCAATTTCAAGAGCAGCTTTGTAGAACCTTAATTTGCATGACAAAACACAGCTACAATTACAGTAAGTTTTATGTTATCTGTCTGAAGAAACTCTCTTAAAATGAAGTTTGAAAGATCTTTAGGAGTAACACATTCCAAGCAAGGCACAAAAATTAACTTCTTCAGAAACAGAGGGTGACAGTTATTCTGGCGATTCACAAAAAAATGTTTAATCCATTGCTTTCAGAATGACAAACATTCCATAACTGTACCCACAGTGAAATAAGACCAAAATATATGTGTTTATAGTATATTGGAGCTGTATCCTCAAAAGTGATTTTGTGTTTGACTTTAAAATCTTCTCCCACAGGGATGGCCCTGTTATTGGGTGTGTGATTGCATTTCATAGGCTATGTTTATCCAGTGCTGGGCTGAGGAATCCTATACTATTCATCTCTGGAATTAGAAGTACTCTGTCATGTTAGGCACTACTTCCCAGGACCTGTGAGCCCTTGCATCAAAGCATCTATATTACTTCTGGTTCTGGAACGAGTGTGCCCAGAGCTAGTATGAGGTAGGGCTGTGTGAAACAGCATCATTCTGCTTCGACAGAGCAGTATTTCATTTCGAGCTTTGTTTTGTTTTGAAAGCACTGTTCCATTTCATTTTGCCGAAACTCTTTCGCTGTTTTGATGTTTTGCCCATATGCTACTCCATAGCCAGCGCCGGGAAGATCGGAGCTGCCACTGGCCCCAGATGGCAGCACCAGCCTCCTGTGATCTGGGAGGCAGATCGGGGCCTCACCTGCACCCCCGAGAGGGCTGCAGGGGCTGTGCCAGACCGCTCCTGGGGATGCAGGCTCCAAGCTGCCTCCTGGATCAGAGGAGGCTAGTGCTGCTGGCTGGGGCCAGTGGCAGGCAGGTGCGGGGCAAATCAGCTCGTGCTGGGACCTGGGCCCCACACCCTCCTCAATTGGCTCTGGTCCAGGGTCCAGGGAAAATCAGTTCCCAGCAGCTTACAACTCTGTGGAACTGAGTCCGGGGGGGGGAAATCAGACCGCAGCCCTCGTGCTGTGCTCTGCCTCCCTCCACTGGGCTCAGCTCCCAGCACGCTGCTCTGCCTCCCTCCATCAGGCTTAGCTCCCAAAGGCTCACAGCCCCATGGAACTGAGCCCAATGGGGGTGGTATTGGGGAGCAGCACCAGGGCTGTGCTCTGCCTCTCCACTGGGCTCAGCTCCCAGCACCCCATCACCCTCCACCAGGCTCAGCTCCCAGCCCCATGGAACTCAGCCCGGTGGTGGGAAGTGGAGTGCAGCTCTGGCTCTGCCTACCTCCCACCACTGGGTTGGGCTCCATGGGGCTGGCAGAGCCCAGCAGCAGGAGGTAGGCATAGCTGGCACCGCGCTCTCTGCTGGGCTAAGCCACATTGGGCTATGGAGGTGCTTGGAGTGCGGCCCTGGCTCTCTCCTGTCTCCCACCACCTTGCTGCTTCAAAATTCAAAACATTTTGACTGGCCTTATTTCACTTCAAGGTTGTTTTGAAATCCTTTGTTTCATTTCAAATTCACTGTTTCGAGCTCAAAACGAGTCCAAACAGCGTCGAAACGTAACAGCCAGCGAAGCTTTGCACACCCCTAGTGTGAAGTATCTCAGCATACAGCTGCCTTGCATCATGTACATGCATATGGAGACTGAATGGATTGATCTGTTCAAACAGTGGTGCAGGCATTCGTTCTGCTAGATAGGCTCAGACGGATTCTCCTACTAAGAGTTTGGAGGTGGGATTGCAGGGGAAGCGGGGCAATAGTTTATATATACAGTGCTCTTAAAGCCAGGGAAGACAAGAAACCTCAGGACATGGTGGAATAGTAACAATGTAGAATAGTAGAATCTGTTACAGGAGAATCTGCTAGAAGAATGTGAATTGAATCTATTTTAGTACTTAAGAAAGAAGGCTAAAGTAACTTGTAGTGAAGTGTCAGATTAGCTAAGGCTAAACGGATATATCCTATTTCAAGTGCAAAACAAAAATCAGTGGTCACGGGATCCCGAAGGGAGAAATACTGGTGCATGAAACCAAACTGGAGACATGGGATCATAACCTCTTGATAATATACAGTGCAGTGGGCTTGGACTGTATTCTACACACAGGAAGAAATGGTGGGATTTCACTCCAAGATGGGCAAGAGCAATAGACCCCTAAAGGACATGAATCCAGGGAGGCCAGGAAAAGGAAGGAGATGCAGCTAGCTTTATAGCTGTGATGGCAACTGGGAAGTATTTTGTATGCAGTACAATGACATTAATTTTATTTTGTTTCTAGGAAAGACTTGGCAAAAGAGCAGCCAGCTGGTTTGAAAGGTGGGGGTGGGAGGTGGAATCCCCCCAAATCAGGCCAGAATTCATTCTGATTCACACATCAATGAACTTATTGCCGTAAACAGGAGCTGAGCATGTCAGCAAAGAAAAATCTGCTATTTGGTGACCAAATGTTTTGACCTGACTTCAGGTCATATTTTTCCCTTAAGACACACATATTAAGAGGTAGCATAGGGTGGTGTCTGTTAACTTCTGTCATTTCTGCCCATCATGTCTAACTGGTTTCCACAAAGCTAAATGGAGTTCAATGAATGAGACAGAGGATGAGAATGCAGCTCTGCAAGGGAGGATTTTGTGACTGAAGGTTAGAATGGGTACTTGCTCCTCTTCATTCAGTCTGCAAGGGAAGGCTTCCAGCCACTTCTGGATACCTTCCATTCATTCCTGCAGCCTCACAGAGGTGAGAGAGGAACATTTGGAAATTATTTAATATTACAGAGAGCTTCAGTAAGATGAGGACTGTGCTGTTTCTAAACAATGATAGTAGTGACCCACCATCAACACCGACAGCTGTGTCATGCTCTGTTCTGAGCCCTCAATGAGAAGAATTTAGCATCTTGGCAACTGGAAGTTCATGGTTAGGAACCAGTGATTTATTTTTCTTTTCTGGTTTTTCACAAGTACCTGGTGAGTCATTTATATTAGACAGTAATTTTGTAAGTGCTGGCTGCTCTATTGGGCTAGGGACAGACATTCAAAAAGCTGAAGCCTGAATTCATTCGGTCTTGGTAGGTTAGTCTAACCTGCCAAGACTGAACTGATTTGCAACTGTACAGACATTCCCTCTAGACTGAGGAAATGCTGACACATGCCTGCAGGTGCTGAGGCCAGCAGCAGGGGGGTGCTCAAGCATGCCCCTACAGGGAGGCTGCGCTGAGGGGGCAGGGTGGCTGGAACAGAAAGTAGCTCTAACTGAATGGGCAGAGAGGGGTTTAATTTCCTCCTCCCTGTCCCACTGGCAGGGACCTGAGCTGGGTCTGTCAGGCACTCCTACTTTGCTGCTGCAACAGTGGGGCTGGGTGTAGCCAGATGTTGGCTGGCATGGCCCCTGTGGTACAGGGGGCAGGGAGGGGGATTATTCTATCCTCTGCCCCAGGGGACTGCAGTGGGGTCTGCCCACGCTGACTGCTGCTGCTTGCTCTGTGCCCAGGACAAGCTGAGGAATAAACTCCATCCAGTGTCCCCTCCCTCCCCTGTCTGGTGGAGGGGGCTTATTCCACCACTTGACCCGGGTGCAAGCGACGGTGGTGATAAGGATGGGCAGAACCCACTGCGGCCCCATGGGGCAGAACGCTGGATAACCCCACTCCCTGCCCTCCACCTAAGAAGCCCTGCTGGTCTGCATCTGGCCCTGCCCCTGCCTGATAGCTAGAATGGCAAGGGGTGAACAACTGTGACAGGGGCACCAGCCGCTGTCATGGTGTCGGGGAATGTGAGCCCCTTCCTGGTGGGAGGACCATGCTGTGGGGTAAGAAAAGCTGCTGTGGACTGTGGCAGCACTGGGGGAAATGGGGCTCTGGCCCCCTCTGAGCCCCAGTGGTCTCGTGTACAGTGCGCTACAGCTCTGACCACTCCACTGCTGCCCCCATCAAGAGACCTGCCCCCTTGCCACTCCAGTGGGTGGACAGGGGCATGGCCAGACGCCAGCCAGCAGAGGGCAGGGAGGGCAGCATCCAATAGAGGTGGCAGCAGGGGGCTTACTCTGCTGCTTGCCCCAAGCATGGAGCAAGCAGCAGGAGTTGGGAGGGCAGACCTAGCTGTGCTCCCCTGGGGGCAGTGGGGGCAGAGGGGGGAAATGACTCCTCTCCCTGCCATCTCTGCCTCAGGGGCCACACTGCACCTACTGCTGCAGCAGCAAGGAGGGAGTACCTGGAAGACCTAGCTTGGGGCCCTACCAGTGGGACAGGGAGGTGGGGAATTAAACCCCTCTTTGGCCAGTTCAGCCAAAGCTACTGCCAGGCCTGGCCATGCCCCCACCACTGGAGCAGCCAGCACAGAGAAGTGCAGTCCATGTTGGTGGGATGGGGAGGAGTGGGGGTGGAAATAAACTTCTTCCCTGCTCTTTTCTGGGCCAGCATCTGGCCAGACCCACACCCCTGCCTATCCCTGCTTGGGCTAAGGAGCAGAGGGGCAGAGCCAGCCTTGGTCTGCTGGAACAGGTAAACCAGCCCAGACACAATGCTGGGGGAGTCTGGTTTAACTTAAACCAGGAAGGAGTCTGGGACAGACATTGCATAAACTGGTTTGAGCTCAAACAATTAAGTCTGATACTACATTCAACCAGGTTTATCTCAAACCAGTTTTAGCCAATTTGAAACTGGTTTATGTGCACTGAATGTCTGTTCTGTTACAGGTTTAAACCAGTTTCTGATCACTTAAACCAGTTTACGTGTAATGCCAGTCCCTAGCCCTGCAGTGGTTTTCACCCTGTGATCCACGGGGTCTGCTGACTAATGTCTAAGGGGTTTGCAAAAGATGACTGTGATGAATCAAAAGTGTGTGAATACCTACATTTACACTTCACATGGGTCTGCACCTCCCTCAAAATTTCTGAAGTGGTCCACAAATGAAAAAGATTGAATACCACTGGTTTACTACATGTCCTGGGGATTGAGTTAGGATTTAGTCTTGAAAAATGTTGACTAGGTAATCTTTGTAGGAGCCACAAGTACTCTGCACTCATTTACTACCCAAGAAGGTGATGGGTCAGTGTCACAGGTATGGAAGTAGGTATAATCACTGCTCTTTGCTGATGCTAATATAAATGAGCTGAGTTTTTGAAGGGAGCGTGTTATTTTTGCATATCTGGCATGTGTTCACATCCTGGATGTCAAAGAACTCTGCACACTAAGGAGGAATCCCTTGCATTGAAATGCACTTGCTCTTAGGTTAACCATATGCATCCAGACTTATAGAATGTTTTACAGCCTATGAAAGCTCTGTAAGGTATGACTCAGATGTCTTCAAAATAGACAAAATATAGGCCCTTCTTTTGCTCTTTCATGACACCTATGTTTGTACAAATCTACTGCAGGAGAATAAGAACATAATTTCCATTAACATAGTGCGAGTCTTTTAAATGAGTAACCACATTGCAGTTGTCTTCCTTCTTTGAAAAGATCTGCCCTAAAGACTCTTCACAAGTAGCAGCAGGCATGTCCTCCAGGTTCAGAATGAGGCATGTTGGCAGGGCAATATATGCAAGCATGCAGTGCCAATGTGTGCAATGTTCTTTGGCTAGACTGCCCATATTAAAGCAAACAGGAGCCTTGCCAGCAGTGTTAAAAGGGGCAGCAGACCTCTTAGGCTGTGAACAATTACAGACTTCAGGCCTACTTGCACCATGATTATTAGGAGCACTAAATTACCTGTTTAAAAAAATTGTCACACTGGCTAATCCACTCCAGCAAGTCATTAACTTTACACAGATGGAACTCTTTGAATTTGTTGGGGCTATTTAAATGTAAAGTTATCAGCATACTTAAATGTTCGGAGGATAGGAGCTTACCATTGTAATATACCAGTCATATTATTAAGTGCAAGAAGAATAATATTTTAGGCAAGCTAATCTCTTACAGAACACAACAGCCCTAATGATTTACACTGGGGATGAATCTGACCCACTGACTTTCTCTTTAGTATAGTGTTTTCACAGCATTTGATGTCTGACTCTTTAAATATCTTTGAACTGATTTAGGACTTCCCCACAGTTTGCCATCAAACCTTATTTTCCCTTTTCATTGTGTAAAAATGCCCTTTCTTAGATCTTTTGAGGGTACCATGGTGACATAAACGTATCACTCTCACAAATTACAAATTCCACAAAAGGACAGATTTGAAGAAATACATATTTATAACAATCACTCCCTTTTTCATGTCCCAACCCCACTGTTGGCACTAACCAGCATCCATACTGGCAAGTTCAGCAGGAAAAACCAAGGACTGAAAGAATACAGAGATTCAAGTGCACATTCGTTATCTAGAAGTGACTGCACAGGGAAGCTTGCATTTATTACCAAGCAAAAACTAAAAAGCTGCTGTTTATTTCAAGGCATACTGTCAAAAGCAATGAGCTTAAAACTAAGCCTACTATGCCAAATTTGATTCTGTCATAACTCCTCTAAAGCCTTTTAAGTTTCAGCAGAAGGGAAGGTGCCACATTTAACTTTTCATGTGGTTCACAGGTGCAGGCACACAGACAGGTGCACTTGTCTGCTCCCAAAAATTGAGCAGTGGGAAGCAGCCTTGTTAGTCTGAAGCAGAAAGGGAGGGTACCTGGGAATCAAAAATGCATGCAGGGTGCGTGGTTGGTGGATAAAGAATGGAAGAGAGCTTATTTGCAGTGCGGCTCTAATTTGAAAGAGGCTTAAAGCTTTTTTTTTTTTTCCAGAATCTGGAGACCTAAAGATAAAGTTTGAATATGGGCTCTATTAATTTTGCAAATGTTCCTTTTTTAAAAGTAGCTCCCGAGTACCTAGATGGTTGATATTCATTTATTTATGATGTTTGTCAATCTACTGTGGAGATCCATTTTTACCAGGAAAAAGATTTTCTTTTGTTGAGACAAATAAGACGGGAGAAAAATCTGCAGGAGACCATTTAATTGGAGAACGCCTGCATGCTGGCAGAAAGAAATCGCACAGTGCAAGGGGTGGAGTTGGGGGTTTTCTTTCCACAGAGCAAGTGGTCAGGAACGTAGACTTCCATACATACATGTGCTCTAACATCTTCAGGGAAAATCCATGCTCTCCCTGTGGGTGTTACGTTCCTTGCTCCTGTGTCAGCAAATGCCAGAGGCGGTGCCGCTCTATGAACGCAAGTCTCTTTGTCTGCTAATGTATTTTGAATATCTGGAGTAAAACTTAATGTGAATTAATGCTTTTAGCAGGGATGTCTAACCTAGAGGCCTGTGGAGCTATTCTATCCAGCTTGCCAGGCTACTGGCAAGCCACCAGTGGTTGGAGCCATGGCTGGGGGCAAAATCTGGTGCCCAGTGAACATGGTGATCAGCAGAAGGAGGGTGAATGAAAGCCGATACAACCCAGGTCACCCTCTGGCTACTTTGCCAATCTGCATGGCCACAGCCCTACCTCCTCACTGCCTCCACCACTGCATCATGCTAGGGGAGGCACTGCAGCATGTCCCAGGTCAAAAGCTGGAGCCCTGTGTGGAGCTGGAGTTGCTGCTCTGGCACAGCAGCAACAGCAGGTCTAGTATGGGGCATGAGGCATGCAGTGAGAGCTAGAGCCGCTACCCCCCACTTCGTGTCCTGTTCTCTGTGCTGGAGCTGCTGCAGCCACTGCTGTCACGTGCTTCAGGCATGTAAGCAGTTCCATCCAAGTCAAAGGGACATGAGTACAGTCCCACCTTTAGGTGCATACTTAAGTGCTTTGCAGAACTTATCTATTATCTCCCTATGGATTTGTTACAGCAAGATGAGAAGTACGGTGTTTTTTCTGATGTTGAAAACATCACTGACTTGCAGCACATGTGTGCATCACATCTCATCTTCTAGAGTCATGTGGTTACATGAGAAACTCAGTATATAATATCCGATTTTTTAATGAAAGTTACAATGTCTGTTCTGAAAAAAATTCTGAACCATAAAAGGGTAAAAAACCAACCCCCAAAATGAAGCTGAAATGTATTACTTTTAAAACTCCCCTTGGGGCCTGACTCGTGATTTTTGAACGTGAGGGTTACAGCACTGAATGTAAAATAAATGTGTCTTATTCCCCAATTCACTCATGCTTCCACTGAATACACAACCCTTTCCCAAATGCTCGTCTACCACAGAAAGGTTCCTGAGACAGCTGAGAAAAAGGGCTGATGTGCATTAAGACTTGCAGGTACTGGAGCAGGTCAGCAGATCTTTCTTCATTGTCTGACTTTTCATGCCTAATGTGTCAGGGTTAATATGCCTCTTAAAGCATGGAGAATAGCAGTACTGCTTCACTCTGTAGGGATCATTCAGCTACCTAAGCCGAGAGGGAAGTGAAAGGAAGGAAAACTGCCAATCACTTCATCTAGGTATTAGGAAGGACAACCTGACTCCTTAGGACCACTGAAAAATGGAATAAAAACTGCTAAAAGAAGACCTGCACACAGCCTGCCTGTTGTCAACAGACTCAGAGTCTGTCCCCTATTTACCAAACCAGAGAGGGATTTTGCAGGACCTGAATGGATTGAGAGGTGGCGAATTTCCTGGTGGTTTCAGTGGGATGACACGTGTATTGAGTCTCAGGTAACCTCTCTGTGTCTCTCTTCACTAACCCCGCAGTGACAGCGACAAATGGACAGGCAGCGCCATGCCCATCTTCCGAAGGAAAAAACCTCATTCCACACATTTTTGTGCTTCTTTCTGTTCCCCTACCCCACTGCCCTTTTTGCTAGCACAGATTTGAGCTGCAGTCCACTGTTATGCCCTGTCCAAATGCAGAAATGCCTGGCGTGCCTCTGAAACACTAGATGCAAACTACCAAGAGAAAAATAGGCTCTGAGGAAACAGCTTCAATACTGTATATACCACAACTCCCCCCCGCAACTTGTAACATAATCCTTGGGTTCAAAAGTCCTGGAAAAAAGCTCTGGCACCCAAGCTGGGGGACAGCGGCACGGCTCTGTGCAGTTACCAGAGGATGACCGGGCACCTTCCCTGCCGGGTCCCTCTCCCTTCTTGCCAGGCACAAGCGGCTCACCCTTGGAGGGCCATTGCCTCCTGGCCAGGGGGCTACAGCTCAGTGGAGAGGGCACCTGTTTCTGCTGCAACCTGGCTGAACCGCTCCCATCTCTCAGGGACAGAAGAGTGGGTCACCTGCCAGGCTGCGGGTGAGAAGGGTGACCTAGGTCACGCAGTCGGAGAAGAGCGGGGGTGGAAGAGACCCCCACGGCATCTGAGGCCACCCCCGTCCGAGC
>NW_017728918.1:68610891-68622900 GCF_001723895.1 Crocodylus porosus | reverse complement strand
CGTGCCCGTGCCCGTGCCCGTGCCCGTGCCCGTGCCCCCGCCCCGCGGCTCACCTGGGCGCCTCAGCCGTCCCGCGCTGCCCACTCCTCCAGCGCCGCCGGAGCCCCTCAGCCACCGGTCCCGCCTCCTGGCGGCCGGGAAGCCTTTTAAATCCACCGGGGAGGGAGCAGGAGGCGCAGGTGAAACCCGAGACCGGGCGCTGCTGGCCCGACGGAGTCGCCAGCCCGCCCGGGAGAGCCGCGCGGGCAGGTCTCGGAGCGCGGCTCCTCCGGCGCCTTCCCCGCCGGCTCGGGCTGCACTGCCCGCTCCGCCGGCCCGGCTCGTGCTGGCGGCTGCCGGGCGCTAGGGGGCGGCCTGTCCCACCCGACGGGGCGCCCCGCGGCTCCCGCTCGCCCTGCGGCCGGCCGGGGGGCTCTGCCCTGCCCCCCGACCCCTCCTGCGCTCCCGCACCTGCCCCGGGCCCCTCCTGCGCTCTGCACCTGCCCTGGGTCTCTCCTGTTACTACACCTGCCCCCGTGGCCTCTCCTGTGCTCTGCACCTGGTCCCCTGGCTTCTCGTGTGCTCCCACACCTGCCCCAGGGTCTCTCCTGGGCTCCCACATCTGCCCCCCTGGGGTCTCCTGAACTCCCAGATCTTCCCCTGGGCCTCTCCTGCACTCCCACACCTGCCCCTGGCCTCCCACAGCTGCACCTGCACCTGCCCCTGGCCTCTCCTGCGCTCCCAGATCAGCCCCTGGTTTCTCCTCTCCTGTGGCTCCCCTTGAGGGTCCCCCACAGACACCCCCTTTCAGGCAGGTCCTCACCAGCATCCTTGTCAGGAGCCCAGAGCCTTGACTGCCAGTATAAGGAGCTCTGTGCTGTTCACTCCACCACAGGAGCCTGGGGGCAACCCCCGCCCAGCTCTGCCTCCTGCGGTGTTTTGCTTTTTGGCCCATGGGCCTTTGCCATCGATGCTGGGCACTCAGCAGCTGTCCAAAAGGCAAACTGAATGTTAGGGCTTATTCAGAAGGGAACCACAAGTGTCATCCTGACCCTTTGTAAATCTGTAGGGTGTCCACATTTCCCTGCTGTGCCCAGTTTGGTTCCCACACTTCAAAAAGAGGTTCCAGAGAAGGGCAACAAGGATGAGGAGAGGTGTGGAAGAGAGACTGAGGGGGCTGGGCCTGTCCGGTTTAGCAAAGAGACACTTCAGCAGAGGCATGATCAGGGTTTATAAAATACTAAATATTGAAAAGAAAGTAAACGGGAACTTATTCTCTCACCAGACAAGAACGAGGGGTCAAAAATGAAACTAGTAGGTTGTAAGTGTAAAGCGAAGAAAGGGAAATTCTTTTTCCTGTAGCGTACCATGCAAGTGTAGGACTCATTGTCACCAGATGCTGTGGAAGCTGACAGTTTAGCCAGATTAAAAAAGGGATTGGATAAAGTCTTGGAGGAAAGGGCATCAGTAGCTATTGAGTGTGGGAGCGTAGGCAATGTGGGGGGGGGGGCAGGATGAGAAGCACATGGCTGCCAAAGTTTCTGCACTGACATCAGGGCACAGGGCTGCAGCCTGGCTGGAGCCAGAGCCTGGCAGCAGCAGGGCAGAAGCAAGGTTGGCAGTGCAGAGTTGTGCCTCCCCCACTGTCAACACTTACACGTCATCAGTGCATGACGTCATCAGTGAGGGGTACAGCCTCTGACTCAGAACTTCTTAGAGCCTAAGGCTGCTCCCAGATATTAAAAAATCCTCCCCAAAACACACTTTACTTGAAGCACTGCATTACTTGAACCCAGCTCTACATCTTGGGCGCTTCAGTAGGGCTTTCTGGCACTTCTTTATGCAGCTGATTCAATCAGCTATTAGATACAAGTGCCAAAAAAGCCCCATTAAATCACCTGATCTATACAGATGATGGACAAGCCAGGTCCAATTAATGCACTGCCTCTTCTGGGCATGTGCTGCACTCAGCATGGGGGCATGCCAAATTTAAAGTAAAGTGCCGTTATTTTTTTTTAAATGTCTGCAAGCAGCCTAAATGTTGGTAGCTGCAAGTGGGAATGGAATAGTGGACAAAAATCTTGGTCATATCCTGTTCACTCTCCCTTTCAGCATCCACTGTCTGCCACCGTGATACAGGAGACTGAGTCAAGATGGATGTGTGATCTGACACAGTAAATGACAGTTCTTATATTCTGATGGTTTTATGTTCATCTCTGCACTTTTCTCCTGCTCCATCAGATTAATTCAAATTGTGCTGTGGCACCAAAAAGGATGCGTCTGCGGGGTGAGTACAAACAGAGTGGTACTGAGCGAAAGCAAATAAGAACCAAGAGAACGGGGCAGAGGCTGATACATTCCCCTGACAGAGTCAGTCGAGGCTGAGCCTGTGTTTGAGACCATTTTAAAACTTATATTCACCAGATGTAGGCTTAACATGATCCCCACAACTCCTTCAATGAAGACCTGGCACCATAGAAATCTGAGCTACCTGACAATGATAGAAAAAGAGTGATGTTGGGTAGCACAGCTGTGATATATGACAGCAAACAAAATAATGCCTTATAAGAATAAAAAACTTAATGTAGGCTTGCTTTCTAACAGCGAATTTGTGACATTTCTTTGTTTTACTTAGCATGATTTAATACTTGCTCACATTTATTTCCTGCAGAAATGATGTGTTTTGTTGTTGTTATTTGGAGCTCTTTTAACTTATTTTCCTTCTTCTGTTGTTTGCTCAATTTTTTCCATGTCATTTCAGTTTAACCCCATTTATCCAGTGCGTTTTCTACTGTCCCCTTCTAGGACCTCTTTCAATTGGATGTGTCTGGATTTGTGATGCAAGTCATCATATTCTGATGATATAAAGGATTAAAAGACTGTGAAATTTTTTGATAATGGTTTAGGGCCATAGTCAGCTCATGGATAGACATGTCCAAATCCTGCTGGAGTCAGTGTGTGCTGCCCCCATGTAACTCAAGGCAGAATTTGTTCTGCTGATAAACAGTAAAAGTTGTTCTACTTCAGGACAATGAATGGCGTGTGCCCCGGCGGCTGGGGAGAACAGCTGCGCTGGCAGTGGAGGGAGTGCGGTGGCAGTAAGCGGGAGGAGCTCCCACAGATGCCGCTAGCACTGTCAGCAGCGGGGTGTGGTGGGATGGGTGGAAAGTGCCAACCAGGGGTTGGTGACCACCTGGAGGTGCTGCCAGCAGCATTGGCAGTGGCCAGGGATGATTGCGGACCACCCATAGACACCACTGGCAGTGTTGGCGGCAAGATGGTGAGTGGTGACCGCCCGCAGGGACCACCCACAGTGTTGGTGGTGCACCTCCTATGCATCACCCCTGTTCAGGACCATGCTGCTGGAAATCCCTAAACAAATCCCTGTGGTATACTGCGAAGTGAAGTCTGTGAAAGTGAAGGATGGGAAACTGGAGCAGTGTTAGAGAAGTTCTGCCTTTTATCTTCCTAATAATATTTGGAAATTTTAGCCCTATTTCCAACAGAAGATATGGCACTATATCATTCTGTCTACTGAGAAGCAACGCTCAAATAGTAACCAAATATATCCAATAAACCTGGAGTGGGTGGGAAAAGCAGAAACTCAGAGATACTTGTAACACATTACAGGTATGTTTGGGACAAATTATGAACTCCATTTTGTTCTGAGAAAATCGTCTTGGGATCCTGGCCTTCACTGCAACCTTCTCTTTGTATTGTAACGTCTAGATGTGTTTGACATCCACCTGGGGGCAAAAGTCTCTAATTTTAACACTGTTAGTCTGTTTTGTAATGTGTGCCCATGTGAGGTAGCAGATCCTTTGCAGTCGGCTAACAATGAGAGCCACCAAGGGCTACTGATGTTGATTGACTCTTCCCTTCTTGAACAATGTGATTTCTACCAGAAAGGCCATTCACTTTGGGATATGTTGGTAGAGCAGCTAAAGCATCTTGAGTTTGAGCCTTGCCTAAGCTTGTGCACCTATTTCTGAATGGGTATTGGGCTGGGATGTGGCGCTAGCCACAGAGGATCATAGGAAAAACAGGGCTGGAAGGGACCTCAGGAGGTCTAGTCCAGCTCCCTGCAGGTAGGATTGTTTGTCTAAGCCATTCCAGACAGATGTCTGTTTAACCTGCTTTTGATTCAGTTTCTCTAGGTAATCTGTTCCAGTGCATAGCCACCCTCATAAGTCAGAAAGTTCTTTCTAGTATACATTTTTTACAATTTAAGACTGTTACTACTTGTCCAGCCTAACCAGTTTCCCCTCCAATTTGCATTGGTGTATGCACATGTTCATATGCTTCAGTTGTGCCCCAACCTCAACCAATCAGATGTCAGAAACTGTTATCTTAATTCATATTCAAATGCCTTGATCGTGTTCCCTCAACATGCTTTAGCTGTGCCCCAGCCTCAACCAATCAGATGTCAGAAACTGTTATTTTAGTTGTTATTCAAATGTCAAATTGTTGTCTCAGCCCTAGGCTTTTCTTCACTATCTCTGGAGGTGTTGACTCATGTTTGCTCAACATATTTTGCAAGTCTTATGCAGGCTGGCTCAGCTGATTAGGGGCAGTTGGTTAATAAGCCACAGATGCTGAGGGTCCCGAGGTCTGACACCAACCATTGATGTTGGTGTCAGTTGCACCTTTGTCATGTAGGCTGGTGTCAGCCAAATTTTGCTGTTTTTATCCTTATACTTAAACCTGTAAACCCAATTAGCACCCAAGCCTGGCTGCCTGTGTCTTGGTGCCTGATAGCTGCTGACTACAGGAACTGGTGTACCCTAACCATAATAGCCTTCTGGGCCACAAGGTTTAGGTGGATCTTGGCTATTAACCTTGACTCCCTACATTTTAATTTCCCATCTAGACAACTTGGCTGACAATAGGATAGAGGGTTTCAAAAGGTGATAATTTTAGGTGGTTATGCGGGGGGCTTTTCCTTGATCCCATGCAAGCAAAATTGGGGAGGAAGAATGTAGGCAGAGAAATTCTTCCTTGCCTGGAGATGCTGAAGATACTAAAATATTGGTGGTTAAGAAAGACAAATTTCTTTGGGTAAATCATATATCTGTTATTAGACTAACTCAAATAGTTGGAAAAATTCTGCTTTGCAAACTTTTGGGTACCAATACCCTTCGGCAGGCTGAGGAAGTGTCTGCAATTAGTCTGTGCTCTTCCTGGATGGAATAGTAAATCAGCCAGGGGCCAGTACAGATGCAAGAAAGCCAGTCAGTGGTGGTTAAGAAATTCT
Source organism: Crocodylus porosus (assembly GCF_001723895.1). Taxonomy (NCBI): domain Eukaryota; kingdom Metazoa; phylum Chordata; order Crocodylia; family Crocodylidae; genus Crocodylus; species Crocodylus porosus. Next base: position 68,617,667 of record NW_017728918.1, on the reverse strand, counting down.
TCTGCTAACTTGTGTTCCTTACTAGCTGGCCAATGAAAGGGTTAGCTGAGCTATGCTGGGAGGTGGCGGGGGTTGGGCAGCAGGCAGGCTGATTTTCAAGCAAAGCAGAAACCTGTGTACATGCCTGGGGAGTCAGTTTGCAGGAAGGGGTTGAGCTCTGGGGCATATACAACTGAGGCCTGAGACCTCCCTGAAGGCAACAGGGAGAGGATGTTTTGAAGGAGAGGACTTCAGATGGCAGTCTGGCTGATGCCTAAGCAGTTGCCCAGGGTTGCAAGGAAAAACCCTAAGCTCCCCTTGACTGTGTGATGCAGCAAGGAGCCAAAGTGGTTTGTTTTTTAGTTGGAAAGCAGTTAGCTTGTGTTTATGTTTTGACAATGTTGAAAACTGGAGGGACACTGGTTGTGGCTGTAGGGGTGGAGGAGAGGCACTCTCTGCTGATGGGGCTGGAACCCAGGAAGTCTAAGGCGATGGACCTGGGTTGAAGGGTCTCAGCCAGACAAAAATGGCCAAAGCCAGGCTGGCAGAAGCCTGGACAAGGATTTTGGGGCCTGAGGGCTCAGTGTTGATTTGGACATAGAGGCCTGCTATGAAAGGACCACTGAGAGTCATCTGTGAGGCATGGATGTGACTGTGAGGGTGGCTGGAAGTCAAGATTCTAGCCTCTAAGTCAACTCAGGCCCTGGTAAAGAGGGAACATGCCTATGGGGTGAGAAACAGAGAGGTAAAAGGCATCAAGGAGTAGGCTACCTGGCTTTTATAGGCAGCTGCCCTTTTATATATCTAACAACAAGTCGTGGCAGGTGAGAGACAGGAGGCAGAGGAGGTTGGGAACACAGACAGGCCAGTTTGGACAGTTGGAGCACCAAGACTTCAAGGAAGGTGAATAGCCGAGCCTGTCACAGAAGCATAAGCTTTCAAAGGTATCTCCTATGAGAGCTTATATGTCTTTAAACCAGTTAATCTCTAAGTACTACCCTTCTCTGTTTTCTCCCCTTAATTGGAAAACCAAGAGTGGTCAGGAAAGACAGGTGCCAAGCATTTGTTCCACAGAAAGGTGAACTTGTGGGTTTATGATCAGGGAGGCTAGCTAACTGCTGATTGTGAGAAGACAGAGAAATTGGTCAGAAGAGACCTAGAGTACCAGATTGAAATCAGGACTTGGAGGAAGGTCCCAGTTTTCTTGCTGGCCAGGAGGGACCAGTAGAACAGAGAGGCTGTAAAAATGAAAAGGCCACAGAAGAGGTAGTCAGGAGTTTATGGGTGACTAGACGAGTGACCAGACTCCATTCAGAAGACGTTCCCAAATCTACAGTATCAGGAAAGTAAAAAGTTACAGCTAGAGTGAGAACAGCTGCAGCCTGAGAGGGAGGAGCTGCTGGTGGAGGATGGCACTTGCAGCTACGTGACTTGCTGAAACAGAGCACAGACATTGGTGTGAGCTGGATCTTGTGGAGCTAGATCTCTAGAGCAGAATTTATTTTTGCACCAAATTAGGACTTACACAGGGTCTAGACATCCCCATTTCAAACAGCAATTTAAACTGGCCCCTCCTAAGCAGCCACAAAGCTCAGTAAGTGCCTAAATTCATTTAATGCCTCCATTTTGGACTGCTGAGGTCCCTAGCTATTGATGCTAAGGTTTCCACTCCCGATCAGAAGTGATTCAGGGGAAGCACTTAGGCACATCCTGTGCCTAATTTTTGCCTATGCTCTGTTTTGCTTCCAGCTGGTGTTGGGAAGTACTAAACCTCTGCCTAAGTCCCTCTGCTAATCAAAGGAAAGCCCTCTTTCCTGTGCCTTCACCTCTTCATTGTTGTCTCACACCAACTGCATTGAATTCAGCTCAGAATAGCTGTAATGGTGCCTATGTTTTGTCCAATAGCTTCATGGTTAGCAAATTCACTCAGGAAATGGGAGATTTAGATCCTATGCCCTTGAAGGGAATTACACATACATCTCCCAGACTCCAGGAGAGTGCCATAACCATCGGACTAGAGAAGAGGTTAGTAGGTGAAAGGACTCCACACTCCTTCTCTTGAAATAGGGCAGCCAAGAGTGTAAGAGTCATGGAACCACAAGGACAACAACCAGCAGATTACACAGCAAACCTGACTGTATAGCCTGGTAGTTATGGGAGGGGGAAGTTCCTAGGCTCTACTGCCTACTGTCAGGCTTATTTCTCTTATTTTAGCCAATTCCTGTCCAATGTAAAATACATAAACATACCCTGGGGGAAAGTTAAGAAGGAACCATACACATAGCTGTATCTACAACCCTATTTTTTTGGCTGTATGAATATGGCACTCTCCTGAGAAGGAGGAGTCCTGGCAACTTCTTGATATCCTCAGGCCCCTTTTTGCAGGGCAGAACTCAGGAAGCAAACTTAGCCAGACCTGCAGGGTTTGCTGATACCCAGGGTACTGCAGGCTGGGACCTGTGTTAAAAGTGCTAAAATTGTGGGATTTGGTGAGGCCCGAGATGCAGGGGTGTAGCTGGACCTGGAACAATGATTCTAATCCCCAGTGTGAGAGCTTATTCTATTGGAGAATTGAGCCAAAAGAAATCTCATGAGGTTCAACAAGGACAAGTGCAAAGTCCTACGCTTAAAATAGAACAATCCCATGGAGTAGTACAGGCTTGGGGCTGATTGGCTGGGAAGCAGCCCTGCAGAAAAGAACCTGGGGGTTACAGTGGACAACGAGCTGAATATGAGCCCAGAGTGTGTCCTTGTTGCCAAGAAGGCTAGCAGGTTACTGGGCTGCTTTGGTAGGTGTGTTGCCAGTAGGCCAAGGGAAATGATTATTCCCCTCTATTCAGCACTGCTGAGGCCACATCTGGTTTGCAGTGTTTAAGCTTGGGCCTCCCACTACAGAAAGGATATGGACAAATTGGAGAGAGTCCAGGAGAGGGCAACAAAACTGGTGAGGGGGCTGGGGCACACGACTTATGAGGAAAGACTGAGGGGACTGGGCTTATTTATTCTAGAGAAGAGGAGACTGGAAGGGGATTTAATAGCAGTTTTCAAGTACCTGAAGGGGTGTTCAAAAGATGATGGAGCTAGACTGTTTTCAGTGGTGGCAGATGACAGAATAAGGAGCAACAGTCTCAAGTTGCAGGAAGGGAAGCTTAGGTTAGATATTAGAAATAATTTTCTCACTTGGAGGGTAGTAAAACACTGGAGCAAGTTACCCAGAGGGGTGGTGGAATCTTCATCCTTGGAGGTTTTTAAGACCTGGCGAGACAGGATGTAGTTGGGGATGGTTCTGCTTTGAACAGGGGTTTGGACTATATGACATCCTGGGGTGCTTTACAACCCTAATTTGCTATGATTCTATGATTCATTCTCCCATAAGCATCTCTTTAAAACAACAGCCCTCCCACCCCCCATTTAACTGTCAGACTGGGAGCCTGCCATTCCTGTGCCAAAACAACAAAGCAAATCCTATTGGGCACCCTGTTTTGTTAAGATGAAAAACAGTCTATTTATTAAATATTTTTCTTGTAACAAGCCAAACAAAGTTTAGTTGCCAACATATAAAAACAACTAGAAAAGTGTTGTACATTAAGAAAACAGGGCCATATTTTTATGCTGTGCCTGGATTCGCACCTATGAGCCACAGTATTTTTAGCCTCACATTTTTATGTTGCCTATCAAAACAAAAGAGATTAAAAAAAAGAGGGAAAAATAAGGAAGTCAATGAAAACAAGTTGAGGGTGGAGATGGAGAAAGGCAGGAGAAAAGATGAGCCAAGGAACATATGGATTTACCTCCTGCCTTCCATCTGCCCTATAGGGTATTTTGGTTGATCAGCTCTACAAAGAAGTCTCTTACAAGCTCCAGTGTTTCTGTAGTTTTCTACCTGTTTTGTTTTTGAACCTTTCCTTTGAGGCCAGCCTGCCAATCCATTATACCAGCTTCCATGCTGTGAAGTGAAGCAAAATGATATCTCTCACCATCAGTAGAATTCTGTGGCCATCCCTTTTGAGACTTCCATTTACTGGACATATGATTTAAATAGGCAGGCATTTGCTTTAAGATTGAGTGAAATCTCTAAGGGTGCCTGTACACACCAAGGGATTTAATCTTCATTAAATTAAATAGGTTTATAAAATTTAAACCTGTTTATTTTGGAGTGTCACATCAGTGTTTGCATGTAGTAGGTTTTTGAACAAATTACACTTTGGAGTGTCGCATCAGTGTTTGCGCACACTTGGTTTCTGAATGACTTAAATGCAGTCCCTGGCCAGCACTGCAGGAGAGTGGGACAGTCCAGCATTGTCCTGTCCCCCCACCCAGGCCCAGGGCCCTCCATCCCATGCCCTGCCATGCAGCTGTGGGACCATGGAGCTGGCAAATGGCGCAAGAAAAAAAAAGTGTAAGCAATTTGAAAGAGGAAGCAATTCAAAGGTGTGAACTACAAAAAAGTCACAGCACCATCTGGTGGACAAAGAGGCTTATTATACGTCTTTGAGTGCCTTTGTGTGGCATGCAATGAATCCATGGATACAACACTTTAACTTGCTGCAAGCCCAACTAAATTATGTCCAAGGAGTTTTACTTTAATGCACCAGAAAGACTTCAAAAGCATCTGGAAAACCCACTCATGCAAACAGTCATGCTGTTGTAATGTAAGAAGGGTAAAAAATATGTTGTGTACAAAGGCCCCTAAGTTCCCATTAATTCAGGTTTCAATATTATACAGGACCTTTGAAATAATAACCAGGAAATATTTTGGGGAAACTTTTAGATCATGAGTAACACTGAACAACATAGCCTGTGATATTAATAGTCAAGACTTTCTGGTGTATTTTCTGTCTTCTCTATTTAGATTGCAAAAATTGTGGGATTACAAGTATTTCTATTTTTACACATGCTACGAGGCCATGATCTTGGTTTGGGCCTTTTGTCACTATTTTAATATGAGCCATTTTTTTGTAAGGTAATATCTTTTCAGATGTGCATAAGATTGAATGAATTATATTACTCACTCTGTCGTGCCTTCTCTCCCACTTAACGATCACTACATCTTATCATTCTTGCCAACTCCTATGGCAAGAACAAATAGAGTAAATTCAAGCTAGCTACCTTCAAGAATGTTATGGGAATACATCAATCATTTACTTATACAGAGCCCTCAATTCAAACTTCTTAAAAAGCTTGACAATAAAAATATAATGGATTGTAAAAAATAGCAGTTATAGCGAATAACATGTGAAAGGAAGGATTTAAATAGAAACAATGCAATCCCATTGAAAGGAATAAACATTAGTCACTCAGAGTTGTTTAGGCAGAAGGTTTCTTGAAGCTTAGTGGTATGACAGCCCCCAAAATAGAATATTAAATAAATTAAGTATTTTGATTCTTTAGTTGCTGCTATTTAAAAAACTAAATTAATGCCATGTTCCTGCCAAGTACTGTAACAACAGCCACAGGTACTAGATTCACAAGGTCATTCTGATGTGAAGTCAGTAGTGTAACTAGGGTTGAGCAAGTTTGGCACTGGCCCCTTGTGCTATGGGAGCTGCTGTAGCCACTGTGCAGGGAGTCCACCCCCCAGATGCAACAGAAGAAGCCAGAGTGCAGTGAGCCTCTAAGACCCTGTGTCCCTCTTCCCCATCCCCTAATCCTTGCTTCCTTGCTCTTCAGCATGCGGCACAATGCCCTTGTTATGTGCATGTACAGGTAATAGCAGTATGAGCTTTCCTACACCACCTCTAGCAATGGACCTTCAATAACTTAGCTTCTGGGACACTCAATCCTTTGCAGTAGATGGTGAGCAATCTCATGAAACTGAGTTGCCTTCCTTTATGTGCAGTCAAGTATCTTTCACTGTGAAGAGAAATCTGCTTGTCAGATCAGATTATTTGGATTCAAGAATGCGTTCATTCATATGTTGCTTAGAGGCTTCAGTCATGGCTGAGGCTTGTCAGATGTGAGAAGGATGAGAACTGTGATGTCATATTTACTTGTTGTTATGCTGGTCTTGCTCACTCAAGCCTTGGAGTTCCAGGCAGCAAGCTGTGATTGAAAGCTGTGTCATTTTTGACTGGCAAAAACTAGCAGGGAGACATTGGCTCTTGTGCACCCTTTTCTCCCAACTTCTTTGAAATTGTCCCTCTCTCATCCGATTACTTCCTCTTCCATTTCTAGAACAGAAAGTCACTGTGTCTAAATCTGGACTAGTAGGGACCAATTCCAGGGGTGAGAGATTTGTGTACGGTCCAAGCAAACCCAGTCCTTTGATTTTGCCAAGTCCATAAATATCAATAACAATAAACAACATGATATACTTAAAACTGCCCTGAGACAATAGGTAATTTCTGCCAAACAACTTAATTTAATATCTGGAACACACGGGCACTAGCAGAAAACAAAGAATAATTTTAACATAATACTAAGTGGAAAGCTCTTGTGTGACTTATTCAAGTACTAAATTTTTGATCAATCTGTTGTTCTTGTTCTGTTTGCCTTTACTAATTTCTTAACATATGCTCAAAGAATTATAAACTGAGATTCGTACATCCATATATGAAACTACGGGAGGCTCCTGGTAACTGATTCCTGTAGTTTTAGCTATTATAAATGATTAGAATCTGAACTTTTTTTGCATATCAAGTAGGTCTGTATCTAAGCAACAAAATTGTTTTCCAATTTTCCAGTAAATAGGGCTAATGATGTTGAGTCAGAAAATTAATCCAAAATTCTGCAAGGTATTTATTTATACTTTCTTAAGATAATGATATATAAACGTGAGTGAGTGGTACCTCCTGAGT
>NW_017728918.1:68602031-68610791 GCF_001723895.1 Crocodylus porosus | reverse complement strand
GACACTTCCATCGGGGGGGGGAGGGGGGCACTGGCCCATGCACCCCTTACCAGTCACCTATGTATATAAATAAAATTCATAGTTTACAGTAAGGCATGCATATGGATGGGAATATGTAGAGACAATACATACACAATGGGCACATCTACACTTGTAGTTGGCACAGAGGAATAAACGTTAGCACAGTTCAAGCTGAAGTTTATTGCTCCTGGGTGCAGCATTTATGTGTGCACATTTTGCTGGGGTAGCTCAGCCCCGGCTGACAGGGAGCTCCAGGGGTCAGCCTGCCAGCCTGGAGCTGTTCTGCCTCAGCTTAACATGCTACAGAGGGCCTGGCAAGGGCACAAGGATGCCACAGTGTGGGGATAGCTGGCAGGCAGTTCCCATACTGTACCGCCCTCATGTCCCACTCAGCCCTGGTCACCATCTACACATGCATTGCAGCAGAGTAAATAACTCTGCCATAGGCAGTACTATGCTATGGTGGAGTTAATTAGTTTACTCTGGCCTATAGCGCCGTATGTGTAGACAGTGATGCTTTACTGTGGAGCTAATTAGTCGGCTCCACAGTAAAGTACATGTGTAGATGCCCCCCATGTAAACAACAATTTCTGTGCTGTGGGTGCAGAAATCTCGGGGGTCACATGCTCCCCAACCACCAATGTGTGGCCTGTGCCACTTCCTCCATACAACATGTGACCTGTGCCCCGTTCCCGCTGCATAGCCTGTGCTCCTTCCCTACTTCCCCTCCTCTCCACCTCCAAAGCCTTACTTGGAGGGAGCTGTGGGAGCTGCTCTTCCCCATTGCCTGGCTGCCATGTTCATATTGTGCATACACATGCACGTAATATCCCCTGCCTTGATTACTCTCCTCCTGCTCCTCCCAGTCCCAAGCAGCCCCTTGGCAGCCTGCAAAGGGAAACCTGCGTTTTCCCAAGTTCTTCTCCACTAAAGGAAAAAATCCACATTTTTCCACATCAAACAGAAAACCTGGATCCCTGGTCATGACAATGTATCCAGCCAGAAACCCATGGCTAACATTTTAAACAGTAAACCAGGGCCATCTTATATTTTAGGTCCAGTAGCTGAGGGGTTAGGAGTTTGCTCAGGAAATAGGAGACCTAGGTCCTAGGCTCCTCTCCTTGCCCAGAAGTGGTTTGATCTTACATCCCTCTGACTTCCTGACATACTGCTCTAACAACCACATGACAGATCAGGCATTATCCTGTAACCTGGGTGGCAGCCCAATAGTTGCCACCCCTGCCTAAATATCAGGGATGGTGTGGTGAGAGTGGGGCAGGACTTCCGGCAAGCACCAATTTACTTTCCAGTTGGCCCCTGCTCCCCACAAAGCAGCCCGTGGTCCCAAGAAGGTCTAACACTTAACTGATTTAACTATTTACACTTTATTTAAAAAACAAGAATAATAGTAAAGGTTATTTATAAGTGAACTTAAATGGCAAAACAAACCATAATGCATTAGTCAACGCTTGACTCAAGAACCACAGGTAGGGTAACTGACAGTTTTCAGCCACTGCTGAGATGCTACAGCTGCTCATTTCCAGCAGCTCCAATAAGTGATAGACTGCAACAGTATAAGCTCTTCTGGTCTGCAGCAGTCAAATTGTTTCAGACCCCAACCCCCCAAAGAGGCTGAAGGATGACCTCTGTGGCAAACAAAAAGGCAAGCAACAAGCAACAAAGTAGGATCCTGCATCAATTGGCGTGATCCAAGCACAAAGCTCAGGGACTCCATCCAATGATGATCAGCTGCAGAATAAGGGACAGGACTGAGTCCCCTCTGGGGCAGTTGGTGGCAGAGGGTCAGCAGCACAGGCAGATCCCAGGTGTCACTGCTCCAAAGGGTTGCAAAGGCACTCGAGGGATCCCACCCCTGGAACAAACTGTAGGCAAGGCAAGGGCCCCCAAAGGGACACTTGCATGCCTATACACAAATGCCAGGAGCTTGGGGAATAAGCAGGACGAACTTGTCCTCCTGATAAACTCAAATAATTATGATATGACAGAGATAATGGAGACCTGGTGGGACTCCACCCATGATTGGGCCATGGGTACAGACAACTATACCCTGTATAGGAGAGACAGAGTGGGCAAAAGGGCAGGGGTGTAGCTTTTTATGTTAAGGAAAGCTACACGTCCATGTAAGCTGACATTGGCACCCAGGGTGGATGCCTTGAGACCCTCTGCGGGAAAATCTGAGGGGAACCAGGCACAGGGGACACTATGGTGGGAGTCTACTACAGACCCCCTACCCAGGATCAAGACCTTGACCAGGAGTTGGCTGATGCCCCACGCTCCAGGTACATGGTTGTCATGGGAGACTTCAACTACCCAGACATCTCATGGGAAGAGTGCTTGGCCAAATCTGAGTGGTCGCAAAGCTTTCTCTTGTGCATGGACAAGCTCTATCTGACACAGGAAGTCTATGGGCCGACGACAGGTAAAAAGTGCTGTTCGACCTGGTACTGGCAGCCGGGGATGACCTAATCAGTGACCTAATGATTTGAGGGAAGCTGGGTGACAGTGACCATGAGCTGATCACCTTCACTATCTGCCATAAAGCTGGCAAGTCACTCAGTAATACAGAAGTCCTTGACTTCAGGATAGCTAACTTCAACAAACTAAGGAGGCTTGTCAGTGATGCCCTAAAGGGCCACAACTGAAAGGGGAGGAGAGTGCAGGATAAGCGCTTGCTCCTCAAGGGAGCAATCCTGGATGTGCAAGCAAAGCCAATCCCATCTCAGAGGAAAGGCCGCAAAAGAGCATAGCAGCTCTTGGGCTGTCCAGGGAACTAGCAGACCTCCTGCGTTTGACAAGAAAGACCTGCAAAGGATGGAAGACTGGATCCACCACCAAGGAGGAATACTCTGGACTGGGCCGGACCTGCAGAGAGCAAACCAGGAAAGCCAAGGTTGCAACGGAACTCCAACTAGCTACAAATATTAAGGATAATAAAAAGTCCTTGACAGGCTCAGGAATTGGGTGGATGAGAACCTAATGGTGTTTAATACCGAAAAATGTAAGCTTCTCCACCTTGGGAGGAAAAACCTGCAGCCTCCTTATAGGCTCGGCAGTACTACGCTGGTCAGCACTAAAGATGAAAGGGACTTGGAGGTCATGATTGCCCACAAGATGAACATGAGCCTTCAATGTGATGCTGCAGCTAGTAAAGAGAGCAAAATTCTAGCCTGCATCCATAGATGCTTCTCAAATAAATCCCAGGATGTCATTCTCCCCTTTTATTTGGCCTTGGTGAGGCTGCAGCTGAAGTACTGCATCCAGTTTTGGGCTCCACTATTCTATTCTATGAATCTATGAATTTATGCTCTAAACCCCTGCTCCAGATGACTGGCTGGGCGCCCCATATGCCTCGCGGCTCACCAATCCCACTGCAAGAGCCAGCCTGTGCTCCAAGCTCCTGGGAACTCTCGTCCTGGTGCTCTGCCACTCCTCAGGATCCCAGTGCCTTGCCTGCTGTTGTCCTGCTTCTCTGGGGAACGCAAGAGGTTTGCTCAACTCACCAGCCCAGCTCCCTGCTCCAGATAATACTCTTGACTGCTGCTTCTTCTCCACAGCGGAGTAGGGGGCCGACTGCCACTCCTAGCCTCTGGGACACCCGACACGTCCAACACACTGCAGTGGGGCCTTGGGGCACCAGCTCCCTGCCCCAAGGCCTGGCCATGGCTCCCTCTCTGCTGCCGAGCTGGAGGCATGGCCGACTGCCACTATCTTCTTTTCCCAGGGCCTTCAAAGCTCTTCAGAGGGGTCTCTCTGCTCCCTCTGCTGGGTCAGCTCACCCAGCTCTTCTTAGGCCTCTTGCATCATTCCCTGGAGTCACTGTCAGCAGCCCCCATGACACTTTGGCTGCTGCTTTTATCCCCTCTGGCAGTCCCACCCTGGCTTGCAAACTGACCAATCAGGGCTCAGGGTGGCTGGCCCCCAACCGCGGCCATCCCCCTTCCATGTGAATGAGGGGATTGAAAACCCCTTCTTTCGATTGGCTTCTCCTTTCCCACAGGGCAGGGTTCCCCTGCTCCACCTTCGGGGTTGCTCAGAGTTCACCAGCACTGTTTCTAGCCTAGCATAAGTATCTCAAGCCAATTTGGTGAGCCCACATTGGCAGTCTGTTACAATTCAATAGTCCTTTTGAATTTGAGTCACTCCCTTTGGCTCTTAATATCCATTAGCTGGAGAGCAGTGCAGTGAAGAAGTTTTTGTGTCTTTGGGAACAAGAGTACAAGACAGAGCCCAGGATCTGGCCCCTTCCCAAGCAGTAGACCACTCCATGAGCCATGCATGCTCCAGCTTGATCTCTTTATTGTGACATTTTAAATCTCCCTCTCTTGGCTGTCCAAGGGGCCCATTTCAGAAGGATTGCTAGAATGGAGTCTAGATAATGCCTAACTTATGAGAGACATTCTGGGGCAGTTTCTAGGCTCCCCAAGAATCCATGCACTGTTAATAATCTTAGTAGCCAGCATGCAAGGTTTATAATTTGAGTAGAAGTCTTCACAGACCTTTTGTAAAACTTTGCAAAAGTCACAAGCTTTGACTGACACATTCTTAGACAGACTGTTATTAAGAGGACTAAGTACTTCTGGTTTGCAGTGTCAGTAGTTAATCAAGGCTTAACTACATTTTTAGATAAAGCTAAAAAATAAACAGTACGTGGAATTACAGCAGAATTAAACTGACCACAAGGAAGATAGTAGTAGTATAGTCAAGACATCTTGCTACTATTCCAGAGGTGTGAGTTGGAGCTTTGCTTGGGACTTGTCCCAAAAGCTATCTCCGGTTAACACCATGGTAAATAGTTATTGGGGCATTCAGGCTGGTGAGCTGAAGGTGGTTGGTTATGATTCTAGCTACATTGATCCCTTCTGTTATACTCTCGGCTTTTGGCTCGTGTGCCTTAATCCCAATAAACCTAGGGCCACCAGGCTTCTATGGTGTTTTGACCAAAATTTACTACATATCTTTGTATGGTATTAAAATAAGTTGAATGCCATGACAATGCTGGAAAGTTCATTTTAAAAAATGCAAATGAGCAGTGGTCATATCACAGATTTGTTAAAAGTTAAACATTTATATTGCATTCCACCGGTGTTTCAGAACAGATTCAAATTTATCAGTCAAAGCTTTTTAGGTGTGCAGAGTCAAACTATTTCTCAGAAGAAAATAGATTTTTATTGAAATATTACAATCTAGTCAATACATTGCAGCGACAGGCTATCTTAAGTTTCTGCAAGCATTTTCAATATTTAAGTGATATTTTGAAAACTGTAGGAGAAATTTGTCTAAAAGTCACTTTCCTTTGCTAGATAACCATGAAGAGAGGTACCTGGTGTGTCTAAAAACAGTAGATTAAAACCTAGAGATTGGAATTTTAATCTGTATGACCTTAAAAGTTTGAAAAGCTGAACAAACAAAGTCTGCCATAGAATTTGAAACTGAACAACACCACAAAATAAAGTAAAGTAGTACTTTGGAGTGATAAAAAGTTGGCAGGAACAAAAGCTGTGATTTCTAAAATCATCCAGGATAAAAAGTTGTATGTGGTTTGTTTGTTTTTTTAATAGCTCCCTCAGAAGTTTGACTCACTTTGCCTACTTCCCACAGCAGTTCTTCAGTACTTTAATCCTTTATTTTGCAATCTACATGCTACGATGACTTCATTCCTAGAACTTCATCCCAGGGTACTGAAGGAACTGACAGAGTTCATTCCTCGGCAATGATCTTCATGAAGTCGAGAGATTAGCCAGGTACCTGTGGACTAGAAAAGGGCCAATGTACTGCTCCTCTTTAAAAAAGGCAAAAAGGAGGACCTGGGGAACTACAGACTGATTAGTCTCATCACAATACCTGGCACATTACTGGAGAATATCCTAAGGAAGGCCATTTAGAAGCATCTGGAGGAGGAATGTTCTGATCACAAGTACAAAAACAAGTTTTGAAAAATCATGTCAAACAAACTTTTGACAAAGTAACTACTTGGGTGGATGAAGGGCATGGTGGTACAACAGGGGATGCTACTATGCAGACCTACCCGCCTCACTGTGCCAGGCCCAAAACCACACTTTGGAAGTCTTTCCTGGGAAGACTACGGCCGCCTGTTCTCCTTCCTAGAGAATACCCGCAAGCCTGGGGTAATGTTGCCACCACCTGGGCACTGGTCTTTGTGTAGCCTGGGGTACACAGACCCTGCAATCCTTGGAGGTGCTTTGCCCACTGGTAATATTTCTGGGTGCTTATTTTAGCTTGAAGCCTCCCAAGGTAGCCTAAGGTACGACTGAGGGAAAAAATAAACAGCCAAGCTCTGTGGGGAGAAGAAAGGCCCCTTCTCAGCCCCTTACACAGTAAACCAGCCAGTCATGCTGTAACCTGATACCTTTATTGATCAGGTGGAAAGAATGGCAGAGGGGAAAGAACAAAGAAGTTAGAAAAACACTTTAAGCAAACCACAGTAAGTTGAGCCTTCACAAATAGTGGGTTCAGGGACACTTTTTAGGGCATGACTATATTACTTAGTTCTAATCTACTAGCTAGTTTTCAGGTCTTTACTTACAGAACATCTTCGGGCAGCATCCTGAAGTCATTGTTTGATAGTTTCCAAAATGCTGCCAGAGGAAGACAGCGAGCCCCCTCTCTGCTCAAGAATTTATCTAGCCTGGTCACCTGGGTGACCAGGTTAAAACCAAACAGCAAGCCAGTGAAAGAGAGAAGGGTGTAGGTAGACTGATCCAAGCAGGGAAAGATGATTATGATGGTGGTCAATCATTGGAACAAGCTATCTGGATAAACTGTTGAATCTTCATCCTTGGAAGTTTCCAAGAGCAGGCTGGACAGACACTTGGCTGGGATGGTTCAGTCAAGGACAGTCCTCCCTTGTGTAGGGGGCTGGACCAGGTGATCTTGTGAGGGCTCTTCCAGCCCTACTTTCCTATGATCATTTTCCTATGAACCTAGTAATGTAATATATTGCTGGTAGTTTCCTGACATTTGTGATTAATACAGGCATCACAAATTAATTCTAAATAACTTTTTATGCTGCATCACACAACCATGTAATCTACCTATGAAAGTGTGTGTGTGTGTGTGTGTGTGTGTGAGAGAGAGAGAGAGAGAGAGAGAGAGTGAGCGAGCGAGCGAGCGCGCATTGTACATGATGTGGATTTGATAACTACACTGTTGGGATATGTGCTCCATGAAGTGTCTCTGCAATAATGATGAGAATTGATGGCTTAGGTGTGCAATGCTGTAATGAAAGAATGACACCAGTGGACTTCCAAATCAAACAAAGTAACCAGGAAACTTTTTCATGGATTTCTAAAGATGTTATGTGCACAGATGCATTTTCACCAACCTGATCGTTACTGGTTCTTTGAACCAGTCTGTTTTCCTTCCTGTGCATTTCTTTTGGCCTGTAATTATTTACAGGAAGCAAGTGGAGGACTCTCAGTAGCAGAAGTAATATGAATGGAAAAAGACTTTTGTGTGCAATCGCACTAAAAAACATATTGAAAGATTTTATGCAAATTTGTTGCACAAGAGGTTCCTATCATAAATATACTACCTAACTTGGCTCCATATTTCTAGTACTCTCTACATCACTGCTTTCTCCTTCCCCAGGCATTTTCCCTCTCTGCTAGAGACCCCATGGAAATTAGAAATGAGAGAACATAATTAGGTCATATGCTGCTGTCAATACACATTACTTCAGTGGACTACTCCTGTAACATATTACAGTCTAGTGTTCACTGCTTTCTTCACATCTAAATAGTTCCACTACTATGAATTATGCTATGCCTCAAACTCTAGACATCCTACAATTGAAATCTATAGGTGAAGAGTTCTACATAAGTGCTAAGATTTCTCAGTGTAGTGACCACCCTTCTTAATGAAGTTAATGAATGAAAGGGATTTCTTTCAAAATACATGAATGTTGGTTTCTATCTTGCTGGGGTAAATAATCAAAAGGGAATCTTTCATGGCTGTAGGACTCAGAATGACTGGAAAGGTTTTAAAGTCTCTCACAGGCAGCCTGTTCTAATAGATTTAGTATGGGCCTGAGAATCAAGAGTGAAAGAATCATAGAAGTAGGGTCAGAAGGGACCTTGTAGATCTTCAAGTCTGACCCCCTGCCTCGGCAGGAGAAAAACTGGGCTCAAATGACTCCAGCCAGGTAGGCATAAAGCCTCTTCTTAAAGACCCCCAGGGTAGGAGCCAGCACCAGTTCCCTTGGAAGCTGGTTCCAGATCCTAACCGCCCTAACTGTGAAGTAGTTCTTACGGATGTCTAATCTAAACCAACTCTCCAACAACTTGTGGCCGTTATTCCTTGTTATGCCGGGAGCGCTAGAGGAAACAAGGTCTCTTCCAAACCCTTCTGGTCCCCCCTAGTGAGTTTATTGACAGTCACCAGGTCCCCCCTCAGCCTTCTCTTGTGAAGGCTGAACAGGTTTAGGTCCCGCAGTGTCTCATTGTAGGGTCTGCCCTGTTGTCCCCTCCTCATGCGGTGGCCCTCCTCTGGACCGTTTCAATGTTGTCCACATCCCTCCGGAAGTGGGGCACACAGAACTGGACACAGTACTCCAGCTGTGGCCTGACCAGTGTCGCATAGAGGGGGAGGATCATTTCCTTGGCTCTACTTGAGATGCACCTGTGGATGCACAACAGGGTCCAGTTAGCCCTGCCAACCGTGACCTTGCATTGTTGGCCCATGTTCATCTTGGAGTCAATA
>NW_017728918.1:68595011-68601931 GCF_001723895.1 Crocodylus porosus | reverse complement strand
ATGGTCACCCCTTGGGCCCTGAGTATTGTCTCCTTAAGGAACTACCACTCATCTTGGACACATCTTGGAGTTCCCCTGCTCTCAAGAATGCCAGCGCCTCTCCCACTAATCTCCTCAACTCGTTGAAGTTGGCCCTCTTGAAGTCCAGGGCTACCACCTTGCTGAAGGCCCTTGACACCCTGCGCTGGATGGTGAATCCCAGCAAGTAATGATCGCTATCACCCAGGTGGTCAAGAACCTGGAGGCCCTTTACCAGGTCATCGCCTGTGGCCAGGACCAGGACCAGGACCAGGACCAGGTCCAACAGGACATTTCCTCTAGTGGGATTGTGCACCTCCTGAATTAAGTGGAGGTCCTGTATAGGAGGGATCCAAGGATTTAGAGATGGATCAGGCTGACCTCCATATGTAGGAAGTTAGTACAGCAAATTATGAAGACAGTCAGCTTGTAAAAAGGGGTGGCTAACATGAAGGATGAGTAGGTGATCACTAGCAGCCGACATAAGATTTGTTAAGAACCATCTTGATTTCCTTCTTTGACAGGGACACTGGTTTTGGTGCTAAAGGGAATGCAGTCGATGCAATACACTTGGATTTTAATAAATCTTTTGTACAGTCCACATGGCATTCTCATAAGCAAGCTGGAGGAATGTAGGCTAAACAGAATTGCCATTAGGTAGGTACCTAATTGGTTGAATGACCGGACTGTTAATAGACAGATTTCAGACCATCTGGAGAATCTCCTCAAAAGGGATTCCCAAGGGGTCTGTCCCTGGTCCAGTGCTATTTTAATTAGTAACTTTGATACAGGGATAGTGTTTATTGATCAGATTTCTAGAAGACAAAGAACAGAGGAATTTCCATCAATTTGATGGGCAGAATTCAAAAAGGTATCTTGATAAATTAGAAAGTTGGGCTATGTGAGTGCCAGGATGTGGGTTGTTAGGACTGGGAGCCAATCAGGGATTAAGGTTGCTTTATCGGTACAAACTGAACCACAGAAGGCAAGCAGAGTCCAGGGACAAGTGGAGTCAGGAAACTGTGGGGTCCTCAGGTGAGCAGTCTATGAATAGGCTGAGTCAGGAATCAAAGAATCAAAAGGAGAATAAAGTCCACAAGCAAGCTGAGTCAGGAAACCAGATCAGAAAGCGCTCTAAGTTACCAAAGATGCAGTCTTAGGTCAGAGAAAGTCTTGTTTCCCAGGCATTTCTTGTTCTCGTCTCTGATCTTATATACGAGAAGTGGAATGGCAGCTGATAGGAGACAGATACTCAGGTCTGAGGGGTAGGCAGCGTCTCAGGCACTGCTGGAGGCTTTAAGTAGGTACCTTCCAGCTTCTGGGAACAGCAGCAGGCTGGCAGGTTGAGGTACATCGCTATGCTTATCAGGCCAAGGCCCTGGGTTTAAGGCTGCAAGCCTGACAGACCATATTCAACAAAATAAAATTCAACAGAAACAAATATAAGGTACTTCGTCTAGGGAATTAAAAACAAATGTCCAAACATAGGATGGGGCATAACTGGTTCTTCAGTACCACTATTGAGAAGAACTTGGTGGTTATGATGTATCAATAATTGAAGGCAGTTGCAAGAAAAACATACGATTTTGCTTGCACAAGCATTGTGGGCACATGGGAGGCTTCTTATCTTAATATGTTCATCAGGAATATACTACTTACTGTTTCACCAGTGATATCACTTTTGTCATTAGAAGAAGACCAGTTTACTGTAGTAATTAGGACCCCATAGCCTATTCTGTATTGTCCTACTGCCTTCTTAACTATAAAAGCAATAGGACAACAGAATAAGCTGCCTGGTGAAACTGTGGAGGGGAGGGGAGGTTTTCAAGAAGCTATGGAGGGGAGGTTTTCAAGAAGCTCAACAGGCAACTTTTTTAGAAAGTTTAGACCCACTCCTGGCCAATGGTCAATGACCTTTTTGGCATTAATGCACAAATTGTGATTTATTACCCTGCAATGTGGTCACACAGATGTGTAACTATGAATGTACATCCCTTGTGAACATGCAAGTCACAAAATTGTGGTCCAACAAAAACCCATCACTAATGGATGTTAGATGCTGGAGAAGAAAGACCAGCCTCTCATGTTTTAGCCCTAATAGATGAGTGGCTAGGACACCCACGCAGGAACTAAGAGAACTAGTTCTAGGCTCCCTTTCCCTAGTGGCATGGTTGAACATGCATCTCTCTGACATTCCAATTCAATGCTTAGAAGGCCCCAGAATCATGGAGGTTTTCTTTTTCTTGGTTTTGAGGATTTTTTGGTATGACACGGGGTTTATAATTTCTTAAGTTGGTAATACTGGTTGTTAGAACAAATGATCAAAGCCTTTGTATATATAACAAATAATTTAAAACACAGCAGTTGACATCTATTAGCTCTTTTTGCCATATTAAAGTATTTAATTTCCAACATCATCTGTCATATATGGATCTGATATCACAGCAAGGTGGGGCAGTGTTTCATTAGTAGGGCCTGTAGCATCCTTCTAGTGGAAAACAGCATGGGACAGTGGGGCTGTGGCTGTCAAGCTGCGATAGTCCCTGTTGTTCAAGTCTGTGAAATAGTAAATGGACCACAAGAGCTATTATAGCCTCCTCTGCCTGGTGATGTACTTACAAAAAAGTGGCCTTACATAGGTGTCATCCTATGTCAAATTGAAATATAAAGAAGTATTTATGTGTTCTCTTGAACTCTCCAAGTCCAAACAGTGTGCTTTCTTCACATATTTGAAAATATGCATGGACAAGAATAAAGTATTATTGTTGTGATGCTAACCAATTATATGGAATAAATTTAGACCCAAAGCTGACATGCTGCTTTTAGTTCTCCTCTTCAGCACAGTATGAATTAAAGATACAAGGTCAAATTCTGCTGTCAAACCAACGTCAATCCCAAATCACTCTATTTCCTCCAGTGGAGTGACCTCAGGTTGACACTGATAATTACATCTTCATTTAATTTTCAAAAGTAAAGTAAGCTTAATTTTTTCCAATATCAGTCAAGATTCTAATAATATGAGCAATAAATTTGGATTAGATTTTCAAGAACAGATTACAATTTAAATTTAATGGCACTGTTAATTATAAAGAAAGCTCCCTAAATTCAATTTTATTTTAAAAACAAAGGCTGCTTGTTACTTATCACTAAATATCACAGTAGCAAATGGAATATTCCTAAGACTGGAGCTTTCTATACTTGTCCATGGTATTAAGAAGAAACAATAATTTGTCACAAATTTATATTAAGCACTGTATGGCAATCCTTTTCAGATCTTTCCACCCTAGCTTATTCATCCTGTGGTGGATGCTTAATCTTTTCTTCTTCCTCCAGGGTAGGCTTTCATTTAGTCGGGCCCTAGTCATCTGTGAGAAGGATTGAAGCTTCAATATATGGAGCACTGGTTGTAAGGCAAAGCTGCAGTGACCTCCTTGGAGAAGAGATAATGTATCACCTTATGTCTCCTTGTGGTAAACATCTTCACCAGTGAAGTGGCTCTGGCAGCTGCAAGGGTGCCTAGCTTTGCCAAATTTAAATTAGCCATCTTTCTCTATGATTCTGGTTGCATCTGGCATACTGTGTTCAGTTCTGGGCATCTCCTTAGGAGAAAGAGGTGGAAGAACTGAAAAAAAAAAAAAGTAAGCAGCTAAGTTAATTGATTTATAAGGTGAGATTAAAAGGACTAAAGAGCTGCTATTGTTCATATAATGGGAATGAAGGGAACTATATTAACTGCCTAATATGCTGAAGAGTGTGCAAAATTATTTAAGTTGAACTAAGAATCAATAGAAGAGAATGAACATAGAGCCATTGACTCCAAGGACTCTGCTATTGGTCTTGTCTTGCACTGTTCCTTCTCTGAAGACTCAGCAGAGTACTTGTGCTGGTGCAAGATAGTGGGCAGAGCTGAGATAGTGCTGAGGCAGGAAATACAGCTCACAGTGCTTGGGCCACAGCTGCTGAGAACAGCTGCTTAGCTGAGGGTCTTTTATCTTTCACAATCACTTCAGATGGGGGAGCTGATAGAGTCCTCAGAGAAACTTGTCCTTTAGGGAGATGGACCTGGCCAAATTTTGGATCCCAACCAGCCTTGAACAGCAAACTGTGTGAAGTAGGGGAGGGAGGAGAAGCACTAGAAGATATTATCTTTTTAGACACCTACAATTATGAGAGGAGAGCAGAGGTTAGGACTTGCCAAGAGACTATAGCCTATTGTAAATTAATGGCATAACTGAGACCCTTGTAGAATGAATAGGTTCATCGAAATCATTGACAGTTAAAGCAATTACCAAAAAAATCTAGAGAGGACAACTACTTTGTATACAAACTAGGGCTGTGCAAAACAGCGCCGTTCCGCTTTGACTTCCATTTTGATGGAACAGTGTTTCATTTCAAGTTTTGTTTCGTTTTGAAAGCATTGTTTCTTTTCGTTTCATCGAAACTGTTTTGCCGTTTTGACACTTTCAACGTTTCGCCCATAGGCTATAATGGGAAAGCACAAAACTGCCTATAACTTTGTCATTTCTGGCTTGATTTGGATGGTACTTGCAGGGATGGTAGCCCCATCTGAGGGCACAAAGCCTGCCAAGTTTCAAGGAGATAGATGTAGAGGTTTCTGGGAAACTGCACCTCAAGGTGCTGACAAGCAAAACTGTCACTTGCCAGCAGTGGCAGCTTGCTGTCATCCGGCAGGCAGATCTAGGGGCCCGCATCCCCAGGAGGGCTGCGGGGCTGCACTGGACTCCTCCCAGAGGTGCAGGTCTCCGATCTGCCTGCCAGATCACAGGACACTGCTCCTGCCACCTGAGTCTTGCGCTGTGTGCAGCTTGCATCCAGCGCTGGGAAGATTGGTGCTGCCTTCCTATTATCTGGCAGACAGATTGGGGGCCCCCCACACAAATAAAGTAGCAGTTTCCATGACATATACGCTAGTCCCAGTTTTCTAGCAAAAGAAGATATCCGGCATTGATGTACAGACAAACAGATGGGTTGTCAGCACTAAGTTGTCTTTCTTGTTTCTCGTGTATTCCTTTTTTATTGTGGTTATCCAGACAGATACATGTTTATTGTTTTGACCAAATGCTGACATCCATGTCCTACTTAAGGATCCCAAAAATCTTATAGGGTAATTTTTATTTTCTAGTAATCAGCATTTACGTCATTTGGTCGCTATAGCGCAGTTATGGCTTATTATTCCACTCTTGCTTAACTTGTTTATAAGTTACAGTTAAAAGTTAACTATAGGTCATTTTATTTATGCTAAGGCCTCCTGGGCCTCAGGCTTTACTCAAGCCAAAGTTCTCTACCACAGGCCCTAGGTCTTGCTAGATCCCTGCTCATGTGACTGCCTTACATCTCTTCTTTTTTTTTTACATTAATACAACACCAGAGGGATTAGGAGTTTAAACTAACAGGTAATATTCATTCTTTAGTTACTGGCTTTCCTAAGGTTATGTTGTGCCTCCCTTATACTTTGTGTTTGCAAATGGAAATATGTTGCTCAGGGAAGGTAACTTAGCTTTGTAAGGTGTCTGGGTGAGGTCTTCAGTTTTCAGAAGGAAGCTCCAGATAACTGAATGTGGTAGAAGGGTTGCACAGTAAATCACTACATCCATTTCCTATGGGCATAGTATCCATTACAGAGTGATCACTTACTATAATTCATCAAAGTATATCTAGCTAAGATATGGGTTTACAAGTGTTGTGAATACCACTGTCAACTGAAGTCTGTGGAGTTATGTATTAGCAATATGGTACCACAATATTGGGGCTTTATTGTATTCAGCATTGCACAAATACTGTAAAAGACTATGTTTGGCTTTAAAAAAACCTTATAAAAAGAGGATTCAGCTAATGAATGTGGGAAACATTGGGCAGGAATTGGGGAGGGAGGTGAGGCTGTTCTTTTGAGAACATGAATTTAGCTAGGCCAGCCATACACTCAGCCAGGTGGCTTTGTGCCAGCTAATTTATAGAGACACATTATGAGATATGAATAAATTAAACAGAGATCCATCAGAAGCACTCTGCCCCCACTAGCACTCTGACTAGACATTATTAGCTGGCATTTAACTGACGCAGCCAAGATCTGATATTGGTCCAAATATCACATAATGGCACAACTGTATAGAATTTAACTGAGTAGGATCTCTTTTTTTTGTACAAAGGTACAAATGGATAGGATCTGAGGTCCTCTTAGGCTGTACATAGATGTCCCATTTTAGGCAGGTCTGATCATCCTCAGGTTTGACCCAGAGGCAGTCATGTCCAAGCTGCATCTCTCCTCTTCTGCCAGCAGGTGGCCAGTGAGATAGCACAACCTGGTCAGCTTGAAGGGGGAATGACTCATAATTCCTTACAGATGCACACAGCCACGTCCTGGGGAAAAAAGCGTTACCTCATTTTATCTTGCATACTTCAGAGGGACTTGATCCTACAGATATACATGTCCACTGTCCTGCTTCATGGGACAGATGGCTTTAGGACAAATGAAACAGCCTTATATTGACCCTTGTCTTCACCACCACCCTGACATATCTTGCAGTGACAGTTCCTCCAGTGGAGAAGCTGCATGCAGCTGTGGCAAGTGGGAGCAAAGTGAAGGTTTTCTTCTCCCTTGATGGATTTAGCTTGTAAGATGAAGAAATCAGCCTTTGCTTGCCTGGGGGAGAAGCTAATAAGATGTGGGGAGAAGTGGGCACGCTATAAGGGAGGAATAGGTTGCAATCAGACCTAGACAGGTTACAAGGGTGGGCAGATGAGAACAGGATGGGTTTCAACACTGACAAGTACAAGGTGATGCACCTGGGGAGGAACAACTGGCACCATACCTACAGGCTGGGGAACTCCCTTCTCATCAGTACAGAGGCAGAAAAGGATCTTGGAGTCATCATTGATGCCAA
>NW_017728918.1:68577523-68594774 GCF_001723895.1 Crocodylus porosus | reverse complement strand
GGGACCTGAACCTGTTCAGCCCCCAGAAGAGAAGGCTGAGGGGGGATCTAGTGGCCTGTTACAAACTAGTCAGGGGGAACAAGCTGGCAGAGGGTAGGTTTAGGTTAGATATCAGGAGGCACTACTTCACAGTCAGGGCGGCTAGGATCTGGAACCAACTTCGAAGAGAAGTGCTGCTGGCTCTGACCCTGGGGGTCTTTAAGAGGAGGCTGGATGAACACCTTGCTGGGGTCATTTGACCCCAGTACTTCCTGCCATGGCGGGGGTTGGACTTGATGATCTGCTCAGGTCCCTTCTGACTCTACCAACCATGATACTATAATCCCAGGTTCCAGTCTTACAGAATCACAGAGGAGCATGGCTGGAAGGGACCTCTAGAGGTTACATAGTCCACCTAGTCCCGAGGCAGGATCATCCCTATCCAAACCATGCTATACAAACCCATTGACTAAAATCTTCACCAAGTCATGCAGTCAATCCTGACACAACACAAGACATAACACCCAAATCTGCTGCAGGTAAAGCAGAAGGACCACAGTGGCCAGTGTAAAGGTTGTTAATATACACTCAAGAGATCCCAGGAAAAGGGCCATGCCCTCACTACAGAGGAAGGCAAAACTATCACAATCCATATCAACCTGACCATGGGGTAAAATTCCTTCCTGATCTCAAATCTGGCAATTGGTTTGACCCTAAACAAAGGGTTTCACCCTCTAGCCAGGAGCCTCCAGATTTAAGTCTCAGCAGGAACGTTAGTGCACCCCAATTTCAATCTAATAATTGATGTCTCTGAGGAAGGCTTAAAAAAAGACCCTGGAGTGGGTAAGGGTTGGGGTGGGGAATTCCCTCTTGGCACCATGCAGCAACCAGCAAACCCAGAAGCATAGGAAATACCCATGGTAGAACATGGATTTAACCACACATAAATCATCTCTGGGTGTCTGTCCAACTTCTTTTTGAGCACCTCCAGTGATGGAGAGTCCACAACTTTCTCAGGCAGTCTGTTCCCCTGCCTCACTGTTCTAACAATGTAAGCCACATGTGTCTGAATGCTGCAAAGCTGGTTTGCTCTTGAGCTTGGTTTTGGGGCAAGCTAGAGATCTAAGGGAGAGGCTGCGCGTGACCTTTCCCTGCCTCCTCCCCATGGCATCTCTGAAAGCTGGGATCCAGCACTGTGCCAGTGTGTCCCGAACTAAAAGGCATGTTTAGAGCTGGGAGATGTTTACAAGAATAATGGAAAATGACTTCCTGTTAAACAAGAAGAGAGGAAATGAGGCCTGAAATCAATGGCAAGGAAAGGTTATCGCTATTCCTAGGGAGCTCAAACTATTGATTGTACTACTTCAGACCTCACACTGCAAGAGCACATATCACAGAGCACATCCCACAGCTGTGTGACTTCTGGCAGCCCCACTACAGCATTTGTGCAGGCAGGGTGCTGTGCATCCCAGGAGGCCTGGTTGTTAAAGGAGCTGTGGCAGAAAGCATGGCACATTTATATGGTCTTTCTGGTGGCTTTCTTGTGGCAGTAGAAACCTTCTGTCCCTGACCCACTTAGCATTGCTCTGTTCTGTTGCCATGGGGGAGCTGAGAGTATGGATACATGCAATTTTGCTGGCAGAACATCAGCCACACATCAGGGCTCTTTTTTTTTTTTTAATACATGCAGATTTTGGAAATTTAACTGTGTGCATGTATAATGGCACAACCAGGAAAATCAAGGAGTTAATACCCACATGCCATGTGTGTTGGGATGTGTAGGGTGTGTCAGGTTGCATCTGTATATGTGCATACATGGGCACATCTACAGGAGATGCTACATCACCGTAGTGATGTGTTCCCTTGCTATAGCATATCACTATGGTGATGTAATGGCTAAAAATAAACATGCACCGTCACTGAGTACTAAAGGTAGGACTAAATGACAACTCAGTAACAATGATCCTGTAGGGGAATGTGTAGATGTGCCCTGTATGTCCAAGTTTGGATTTGAACTTCCAAATTTCATTGACAAGACAGGCAAAATTAGAGGTCTGTTTGTGAAAATGTAACTTTTAGGGCCATTTTAACAAAGTGGACCCCAAAAAATCAACCTTGAAAACCAAGGCAGGTACATTATTTTATAGGTACAGTTGATATAATGTATATGACTGAGTTACCTGATGCATGACACATTCAAATAGTTAGGAGGTCTAACTGACTTTAATAGCACTTATAGTTGGTGGGTGTAAAAAGAAAGCCTGCTTTAAAACCTCTTTCATTTAGTAATTTGCCAATGTCTTAATGGCAGAGAAAAGACAAGATCTTTAAAATGCTTTCAGAGGTAGAATAAAATATAACTTTTAAACATTTAAGTTTTTTTTTTTAAATAGAACCATCCTGAGGCAAAGCCTTTACTGATATTTTTAGTTTTAAAAGGCTTACTTCTGAATCTGAAGTATGTTACTCAGTTCTGCTGTACTTGAACAGTAATTTCACCATCAAAAAAGAGTTTCTTTGATTTAACACTCATGATCACATTGTGTAAACAATTGCATTCTGCTGTCTAGTTGAGTCAGTGCTTGTCAGTAAGAGTGCCCTCAGAAAAGAAAGGAGAGAAATCAGTATGCCTACCTCAATGTGATCTCTCCACAGTGCTTGTAGTGTTCAAATCACTTAACTGTGGTTTCAAGCGAAGCAGCCATGTCTCTCCAGTCATAAGTATTAATATGCTGCTTGCTTTTATTCTCAAAAATGCATAAAGATGGTTTAGTTGGCCAAGGTATCTGCACTGCTAAGCATCTATGCATTTGGGTTTATTGTCTTGCTAACAGTATACTTTGTTTAGTCTGTAAGGTGCAACTTTACGCTGCCTTTACTTGACTTTAGAATAACATGGCTAACTACATCTCTCTCATATCATCCTGTCATCCATGCTGAAAATCCCTATACTTATGTCTTGAGGTGCATATTACCTGAGCTTGACTGTATCCCTTACAGTGTTGCTCTACACATCCAAGAGGAAGGATTGGGGAAAAGAAAGCAGTAGAGACACAGCTGATAACAGATATACAAAAAAAAAAGTTCTGGCAGTTTCATATCTCAGTTTTACAGGTTGCACTTTGATTTGTTAATTTCCACCTGATTTGATAGTTAAAAAGATACAATTACCTTTTGTTTGTGGTTGGCAGGTTTGACTGTCCTCCTCTTACCTATGTCCTTGTAGATACCTGTGAAGTTCTGTGGATTGTTAAATCTTGTTGTTCACCAAGCTGTAAGGAAATGGGAAGCTTTTAGCTAAATCAGGACCAAGCAATCTATTCCAGCCAATAAAGCAGCATCAACATAACATGCAAGCACTGTAGAGAGTTGCCTTTAAATGAATGTTATTTGGCAATAACTAGGGTGACTACATGTCCCAGATTTTGGAAGCTGGTCCTGGCAATCTGATGAAAGGGTGTGGAGACAAATCAGCAGGAGCTATGAAGTAGGAAGCCCTATTAACATGAATTGTTACTTCACAGGTGATTGTTAACATCTGTGAAGTAAAGAACATTAGGTCATTAATGGACCATTAACTCCCTGCAGCCTGTAGCAATGAAGGGGGTTGGGGGAAGGGCCAGGCAGGCAGTCAGCATCTTGGATTTCACTTTGTCCCATATAGTCACCCTACAAATAACTCAATCCTTGCTTTAGAGCTGGCTTTAGGGAGCATGGTGTTTTGGGCAAACTTGTATTTTGGTGCCCCCCCTGCAAGTCAGCAGCATTGCTGCAGGCAGGCAGACTGGAGCAGGTGTCACCCCACCCACATGTACTTGGCTTGGCTATTCCTGAGTAGCTGCTGGAGGGGGGTGGGCTGGGCACTACACCTCCTGCCTGGTGCAGGGATCAGCCCAGGGTGGGATGGGATGGGGAAGAGTGGTGCTGTGAGTGTGGGCTGCTCACAAACATGTATGCATATGTGTGTGTGTTTGGCACACCCTAACCACCACGCCCTGGGTGGTCACCCATGTTTCCCACTCTTAAGGCTGGCTCTACGCTCTGCCTTGCTAATTACAAGCCAGTAGCATAACTGAGGTGAGGACTGGGGGGAAATGGGGAGAGCACAAAAATAGCTGCTGCTGTAGGTGGCACCTGGCCATGCTGCTTCCACCGGCAGCACAACAGCTGGCACTGCTCTGTGCACTGCTGCTGTCTGGGGGCAAGACCTGTCCTATTACACTTCTGCTGCAAGCTATAAAATTAAGGAGGCAAAGTGTTCCCCTGTACAGACTGGCAATGCCCTTACTGGAGAAGTTTTCTAAAATAAGAACAAATCAGCACAATGCATTCCATGGTATTTTAGTATCCACAAAACACCATGTACATTAGCAATCAATTTTATGGTAAAGTTACCATATGTGAGGTGTATGTGGGCACATACAGGCTCTTTTAATTTCCCTTGCCTCCCTTAATTTTGTCTTCACAGTGCTAATGGGGATGTTTTGTGATTTTGTGACTTGGCTAAGGGGTCCATCAGTGTCCAGGATCCATGCCATATACGATGCTTGCCAGTGGGTTATAATCAGGCACTTAGCGCTTGCAGAATTGGTGTCCAAACAATTCTGGAGCAAAATCCAAGCATGTAAATGCCACATCTTCTCCTGACATTGTGCACCTGGACAATGTAGAAGGGCTGGGGCATAGGCAGTCTGGCCTAGCAGTTATGCCATGAGGAGAGGGCAAGAGACAGGAGCTAAGGGATCAAGGGCTCCATGGTGGGAGCAGAAGCTGCAGTCTGAATTACCAAATTGAAGGAGGAATTCCAGAGCCATAGTCCAAATCACAGGTCAGATCTGGGTTCAGAAATCCAAAACCACATTACCAAATCAATTGGAAGTCTCAAAAAGATTTCCTGCTGTGAGAAGGTAAATGCTCTCCTCCCCCATCCGACACCCTGCATCTGCCCCAGCTACACCAGTGGCACCCCTGGCTTCTTTGGGGACTGTGCCCACTGCTGCTGCCTTCTGCTGCTCCCTGCCCCCAGTAAGCAGGGACAGCCTTAGGGAAAATGGCACCCTGGGCAAACTTGTATGTTGGTGCCTTTTTTTTGAATTTACGTGTATAGTACTATTAGCAAAAGTTTCAGAAATAAAGCCCCCGGGGAGCTGCTGGGCTGGACTGGGAGATTTTCTTCCCCAAGACACCCTTCAGCAGTAGGGGAGGAATGGGGGGCACTCATTTCTTACCAGCCCCACAATGCAGAAGACGGTGAGCAGCATCCGACAGACACCCATGACAATGACAGCAGGAACATGAGGAGCGGGTGCTGCTGGCTCATGCAGTAGGAGGGTTCATAGAGCCAGTCACAGCCATTGGGTGGTGGATGCTGCTCTCATAGCCTGCCTGCTCTGCCCTGTCCAGCAGGTCACAGTGTCTCCTCATCATCACCAAGCCCTGCAGCTGGCCAACTTCCACTTCCCCTGCCCCACAGTCAGTAGTACTGCTGCAGGGAGAGGAAGGTGGGCAGGGGCATGGGGCATAGTCCAGTGGGAAGGCAGAGGGTGCTGTGTATTTGGCCCCACTGACTATGGTGCCCTGGGCAGTTGCCCACATCACTCACCCATAGGGCTGGTCCTGCTAGTAAGCCCCTATGCAACCCAGCTCCCACACTCCCATCAGCCCATTGTGCCGCAAGCAGACAGGCAGATGCACAGATTGAACTGTGTTTTGTACCTAGCTTGTCCCCTCCACTCCTCTCATGCTTCTGAGGCCAACATGGGGGGCTGTGGGAGTGGTTGTTGGTATGTGACACCCTGCAGAAACAACTTCAGCAGTGTGGGCTGCTCTTGCTTCCTGAGGTACAGGCCAAAGGTCTGTAGGAGGCAGACAATGGAAAGAAAAGGGCAGAGCAGGGTGAGGTCCTGCTCCCAACACCCTTAAGCAGCACTAGCTAGATCAGGGGCAGGCAATTATTTTGGGTGGAGTGCCGCTTACTGAGTTTTAGGGAGCTGTCCAGGGCTGCATAGGTAGCTCTGCCCCTTGACAGGTGCCCCACCCCCAGTCACCATATTGGGACTGAAAGTCCTGCCCCCAATCCCTGACCTTGTCCTTCTCCTTGCCTTGGAAGTACTTATTTTGGGAGGAAGGCTGCTGCAATCTTGAAACCAGAAAAAGACAACAAATTATATACAAAAAAATAAAACATTTACTATAACTTATTTTAATTTTATTTAAAAATATTTTTGTATTGATTTATGTGTTTATGAAGTATATCTACAGGTGACTGCATAATAGCTCAAAATACAATCCTACTGTATGTTGTGTGTGGGTAGTAAGGGGGTGTATGTGGTGGGGTGTGTTTGGGGAGAGTTTGTGTGTGTGTATGTGGTGGGGTGTGGATATGGTGGGTGGGTGTGGGGAATGTGATTGAGGTTGGGGCTATGGGAAGGTGTGGGGTTATGGTGGGTGGGGTGGGAGAGAGAGGGAGATGGGGCCAGGCCGTTGGCTCCATTGCATGTGGCTCTAGCAGACTGCATGTGAGCCTCACATGATGCAGCCAGGCAGACCCCACACCCAGGCTCTGTGCTCCTGCTGTCCCACCCTGGGTCCCTGCCAGTTCCAGGGCATCTGCACAGGTTCTGCGCCCACCCGCCCATGCTGTTTCCCGTATGCTTGCCCGCCACTCCCTGCTGCTCACCATGCCACTCTCTGTGGCCCATGCGGCCTCCACTGCTTGCTGTGCCACTCCCCACAGCCTCCATTGCTTCCCGTGCCACTCCCTGTGGCCACTGCTACTTCCTGTGCCACTCCCCATGGCCCACACCACTCCCCGCAGACCCTGAGGATCTGATTTATCACCTGGTAAAACCCTGTCTTTGTGTTACATTTCTATACCAAGAAACCTAATGCACACATGCTCTCTTGCAATAAAAATACAATTTTTATTAGATATAACCTCAGTTTACAAATTCCCAAGAGCAGAATAGTTCCTGGCATAACAGGACCTCAGTATTGGTTGTATTTTGTAGCAGCTACTAGTACAAATTACCATTTTTACTCAAATACAAGACAACCCTGAATGTAAGATGACCCCCTAATTAGATTCCACACATGGAAAATTTATAACCTTTATTATGATTTTCCATGCATGGGATCTAATTATTATAGGATTATTTTAAATCCTTCCCCTCCACTACTGCAGGTGGTGGGGGGAGAGGTAATGGGGGGGGCAGTGGGGGAAAGACAGTGAGGAAGGCAGTAGCGGGAGGGCAGGTGAGGGAGCAGTACTGGGGCAGGCATTGGGGTTCAGGTGGTAGGGGGGCAGGCAGTGAGAGAGGCAGGCAACTTATCCCCTGCTGCCTGTCCCCTACCCCACTTCCTTCTACTGTGCCTCACCCCCCCCACACACACACCTTCAGCCTCAGGCTGCCCCAATTCTCCCTTCCCCTGTTCCCCCCTCCACCTCTCTTCATTCAGCTTCTGCTACTCACAGCCCCAGGACCCCACCTCCCTTCCTCAGCCCATAGTAGGAGCAGTGGGGAGCCAGCACTGCTGTTATGTGTTAGAGCTGTAACAGCAGTGCTAGCTCCATGCTGCTGCTATGGGGCCAGGCTGCAACTAAGGACATACTCCAGGCCGCAGCAGGGATGGAGCCTGCCAGTACAAAGCAAAGGTAAGGAGGAGTATGGCAGAGAGGGAGAGAGAGAATGAGAGAGAGAGAAAGGGAAATGTGGTGTGGGGGAAGACTGGGGGCTATGGGGGAGGAGTAGCAGGGTATATAGAGACAATGGTGTGGGGTCAGGCAGCAGCTGCAGCTCTGGCTCTAGCTGTGGCTCCAGCTCCAATCCTGGATTGAGGCCACAGCCACAGCAGCTGCCATTCTCCCCCCTCTCCATTACTTCATGCTCAATTGTAAGGCAAAGTGCTTTTCCCCCTATTAAATGGGGAGAAAAACCTTGCTTTCTAATTCAGTAAATATGGTAATACTGTATTTACTCACATGCACCTTTTCCCCAAAAATCAGCCCTCCAAAGTTGGGGCATATGCTTTCAGTGGGAAGCTGATTTTTCTGCCCAGAATAGAAGTACCCTTCTTTGATTCCTGCTCCAGCTTTTATTTGTTCTCACAGCAGCAGGGGCATTTCTATTTAGGCAGTTTAGGAAGTCAATTGACTTAATGGCTCATTGTTCTCCACTCCAAGGGTGATAACAATCATTTCTTCTTTTTAATAGTCTTGATGTTCCACTGATCAAACTAAACCTGAGAATTACACTGTCTTTTTGGGTATCCTAGACTGTCTTATCCTATTTCATAGCCTTGCAGAATGTTTTTAGTTTTTTTCAAAATTTTAGATCTAGCCATGGGGACCAGTTTTCAGCACAGCAAGAATTTCAGCTTTTGGTTAAGCGGAGAGGATGCATGAGTAAGCTGATGGTTAGTCTTTGTCCCACCTATGCAGTTGTAACTCCAGAAACATCTTTTTTTTCCTTCATTCTGCTTTTCCAAAAACAAGGTTTATGTCTTATTTGGGGGCAGGTGGATATGAGAAAATTTGGTATGTTAATAAACTAAATGATTTGGGGTATGAGGGAAAGAAAAAGTCTGAGGGTAACAAAACATGTGATTTTTTTTTGTTTAGTCCCAGTGCTTTTGTTTCCTCAAGAAGAGTGCATAAATGTGGTTGAAAAAAGGAAAAGAAAATAACTGAAATCAAGAGGACTACAGCTGTAACTAGAATGGGTTGGGAATATTTCAAAGAAAGGTTTTCTTATTGGAAAAAATGTTATTATTAGGAAAGATTTCTCAGGTTTAGAATGATACAACACAATAGTTTGTAGCCTGATCATTAGGATGCCTATCAGGATTTAGGGATGGTAGCAGAGCAGGGACTTGGACCTGAGTCTCTGCATCCCAGGTAAATACCCTAACCACTGCCAGCATCTCTCTCTCTTTCCTAATTAATCAAATTATGCAGGCTGCAGAGAGTCAATGACCCAGTGTTCTTTACTTCACAGGTGTTAACAATCACCTCTGAAGTAACCGTTAGTGTTAATGGTCATTCCACTAATTAATCTAACCTTTTTTAGGGCAATATTATTGTCTGATAGGGCTCCCTATTTCACAGCTCCTGCCACTGCCTCTGCATCGCAGGTACCATACTTAGGGTACTCATTTTAATTTTCACCAGCTGGCTGTGACTGACCTCTGAAATCTGGAACTGT
This sequence comes from Crocodylus porosus, assembly GCF_001723895.1. Classification (NCBI taxonomy): domain Eukaryota; kingdom Metazoa; phylum Chordata; order Crocodylia; family Crocodylidae; genus Crocodylus; species Crocodylus porosus. The sequence goes on along the minus strand of NW_017728918.1, from coordinate 68,585,592 downwards.
CCCAGCCAAACTGGGATGTATGTTCACCCTAGGGTTAGGGCTCCTGCCTAAGATGGACCCAGGGTAAGTTCCTGCTCTGCAACAGGAAAAGTTGGTTTAACTCCAGGGGCACATCCCCACAAGTGGAAGCATGCATTTTCCCAGGGACAAATAGTAGCACCACATATTTATGCTTCTATGTTCCCCCAGGAAATTAACCTGCATGTGCTCACTGGTACGCAGCAAATTGCCCTGGGTGGGGTATGGGAGGCTGGGGCCAACACCTGGGCTGGCCCTAACAACCTTACCTGGGGTCCTGGGGGTCTTCTGGGGTTGCAGCAATGGTGATCTGGGTATGTGGAGCCTGGCCAGTAGCTGGAGCATGGCTCTGGTTGGGCAGTCTTTGGTTTCAGGTGCTACCATGTGCTCCATGCTGCTTTTTTCTTCCAGAGTTTTTCTTGACATCAGGATCTCCCAGTGTCAAAAAAACCACTGTGCTACAAATTACTAGTTAGGAGAATGGGTGCATGTGTGGCACATCTGGTTTACAGTGCTGCAGATGGGTTTGTGGTGCTGCAAACCACATGTGTGTGCTCGTCTGGACATGTGCCCCAATGAAGACTCCTCCTCCCCTACAGCCTCATTCCGTTCCACCACTTTAAATGACAATAAGTAATAAAATAACTTAGTGAGCACTAACACAGTAGTACCAGCAGCATCTCAGGCAGCCAGACTGTGACAGAGCCTTTCTTTCCTTTCATAGTTTCATAGTTTCATAGTTAGTAGGGTCGGAAGAGACCTGAGCAAATCATCAAGTCCGACCCCCTGCCACAGACAGGAAAGAATGCTGGGGTCAGACAACCCCAGCAAGGTGTACGTCTAGCCTCTTCTCAAAGACCCCCAGGGTAGGAGCGAGGACCACTTCCCTTCAAAATTGGTTACAGATCCTAGCTGCCTTGACTGTGAAGCAGTGCCTCCTGATATCCAGCCTGAATCTGCTCTCTGTCAGCTTATGGCCATTGTTCCTTGTTACTCCCAGTAGTGCTCAGGGGAACAGGGAATCTCCCATTGCAGGTTGGTCTCCCTTGGCCAGTTTATAGATGGCCACCAGATCCCCTCTTAGCTTCCTCTTCTGGAAGCTGAACAAGTTCACATACTGTAGCCTATCTGCATAGGACCCGCCCTGCTGCCCGCTGATCATGCGAGTGGCCCTCCTTTGGACCTTCTCAATGTTCTCCACATCCCTCCTGAAGTGCGGTGCCCAGAACTGGATGCAGTACTCCAACTGGGGCCTGACAAGGGTCACATAGAGGGGGAGGATCACCTCCTTGGACCTGCTTATGATGCATCTGTGGATGCATTTCCATAGGCTTAGTGTTGTCCGGTAGGCCTGACCCTCGACTTGCTGTTGCGGCTCGGTGTCTGGCATTGGTATCCATTCCTGTTGCACTCTCTGGATGAACCCAAGGGCTTGTCTCTTCACACGAACCAACCAGCCTTTTAGGGTGCGGATGACCTTACGAAAGTTTCCTGGCCAATGCACCATTGTAGCAGGAGTTCTACTTTTGGAGCCCCTCTGGACGTGTGGCTCCGCCCTCCTGCAACGGGCCAACTGCCTGCTTACTCGCCTGCCACGCCTTGATCATACTTGTGATTAATAGATGATTAGAATCAGCGGGAGGCTGCCCATTTCTTTGCGCCCCGATGACAGGGGGCGCTGTCTGTGGCTCCTTTTCCTCCCCTACACTGCAGCCCAAGCCTTGCAGACGGTGCTGGTATGATCTAGCTTGGGCCGTATTATTATGTCTCTGCCCTTCATTTGCTCTCGGGGCTCCTCGTCACCCCTCCTCACTCTCGGGGCTCCTTGCTGCCCCCCTAACTCCGGGGCTCCTCGCTTCCCCCTAGTCAGGGCTCTTTGCTTCCCCCCTAGCTCCGGGGCTGGGCCAATGTGCCCCCAAACAAAGCTGTGCCCTCTCCGGCATCAGGAGACCCCACGCTATCATGGAGCTCCTATGAGGCCTCCTCCAACCCCTTATAGCCTGACCCGGTCCTCCAGTAAAACAGAAAACACAAAATGCAAAGCCCCTGGGCTACAACATAAAAGCTGGACCATTCTGGTCAAAATACAAACCTCTCCCTACCAGAGAGAGAGAGAGAGAGAGAGAGAGAGCGCATCAACCCCCAGCGGGAACCAGGGGGATGTTCTGACCGTCAGAGTTCTCCCCTTTGTTCTGGCTGAGTTCCTCCTCCCTCGGCTGCCGGAGGGAACTGCCCTCCTGGCCTTCTGCCTGGGCTTAAGAAAGGCTAAGCTCCCTCGCTTCCTGGCTCTAGGTTTCCCTGGTTGCTAGGGCAACCAGCACCTGCGCAGTCCTGGTGACTGGCAGCTGCGCTTTCCCCTTCCCGCCACTAGGGGCCTCTCCCGAGCCGTTTCTGCTCTCAGTCGCAGAGCACCTGAGAGCTCTGTGACAATATCCAATCTAAATTTACTTTGCTGCAACTTCAAACCATTGGTCTGTGTTCTTCTCTTTGAAGCAAGAGAGAACAGGTGCTTTCCCTTTTCTTTATGGTAGCCCTTCAAGTAGTTGAAGACTACTATCATGTGCCCTCTTCAAACCCCACATGCAGGGGCATGAGGTTACTGTAGCAAAAATAGCAGCAGCACAAATTTGTACCACTACTTTTTGCCACTATGCACACCCCTGCATGTGGGGTTGGTGTGGGGCAAATTGTCCCAGGTGGGGTAGAGGAGGCTAGGCCGAGCACCTGTGCTGGCCTCAGAAGCCTTACCTAATGTCTTGGGGGTCTTCTGGGGCAGCAGTGGTGACAGTCTGGTCTCTTGGAGCCTGGCTAGCAGCCAGACCATGCCTCTGGCCAGCTAGGCTCCATTTCTGGCGGTACATTCCACTGCCACATGCACTGCACTGCCTTTTTTGTGGTATTTTCTTTTTACCCTGGGATATCCTGGTGTACAAAATACTTGCTGTGCTGCAAATTAGCAGTGTGGCACATGGATGCATGTGCATCATGTGTGGTTTGCGGTGCCTCAAATTGCTTTGAGGTGCTGGAAACTGCACATGTTCACTCATGGGGATGTGCCCTTAAGCACTTTTTCTGCAAGATGAACATGCCTACCTCCTTCAACCTCTCCTCCTATTTCTTACTTTCTAAGTCCATTATAATCATAGTTGACTGCCTGTAGAACCTCTAACTTCTCCACATCCTTTTTAAAATGTGGAGCTCAGAACTGCTCATATACTCCAAATGAGGTCGACCAGTGCTGAATAGAGAGGCACTATCACCGCCTATGTCTTGCACCTAATGCTTCTATTGATGCCTCCCAAAAGTACATTCACTTTTTGAGTGGCTGCATCACACTGCAGACTTATATTGAGTCCTTGTTTTACCAAGATTCCCAGGTCCTTTTCCATAATGCTGTTCTCCAGCCACTTGGTCCCCATTTTATATTTGCGTCGTTGATTATCCTCCTGTGGTATAGCACTGTGCATTTATCTGCATTGAACTTCATCCTGTTAGCTCTAGCCCAACTTTCCAATCTGTCAAGATTTTTCTGAATTGCTCTCAGATCCTCCAATATGTTCACAAGCCTTTCCAGTTTTGTCCTCCACAGAATGTGTTGTTCCAGACTCTGACACTTGTCTGGAATTCCTTTCCTGTGGCACTGGAAGCAAAGACTATATTCTTTGTAGGGACCTATTTAAATTGCAGTTTCTTGATTTTCATGGAAACTGAAAATTGGTGGTTTCTGCAATCATTATGAAAAATGGCGTTTCCCACCATTTTGTGTGGAATCGATCCCCCTCCTTTCCCCCCAGAAATAAATAAAAGATTACTGGAATACAGAGAAATTGTGGCAATCCCTGCAGTCATTTAGCACATAGTTTGAGAGTAGTCAGGAAAATGAAAGGGTTTCAGTGCCATCTTTTAAGAAGCCAGATGTGATACTGCAGCAATGCCCCAGTCTGAAGATAACTGATTGGCCTCTTGACCAATCAGAAACAAGGGGTGGAGCCCCTCCATCAATCAGCAGTGGTGGGAGAAGGGACTCACTTCAAAAAGACTGCAAAACTGGCTCCACGTGCCTCAAGCAGCCTGTGAAAATCCCTTTGTTTCACCACGATTTACTTACATCTCTAATTATTTGGAAAGCCTTAGAAGGGCTGGTCTCATTACAGAACTTTCCCATGCAAGAAGATATGACCCAGAATCCTTAATAGGAAGGAGAATGTGCCTGTGTCTGGAGACATGAAACTAGTGCCTTGTGCATGGGGCAGTTCTGAAAATAAAGTCCAATATATGCATTACTCAGCATTCGCCAATCCTTTGTCACTAGTCTACCCTGCCTTGTGGGATACCTGCTGACTTTCCATTGTCAAATCTCTCCAGAAATCACACTTCTCCTAGTGATACCTCTTTCCATACATGTGGCATACACATAAAGAATGAATGGGCATACTGAGTATTGGTGTGTTGGCAAAGAGCTGGCACAATCATCACGTATGTGGGCTAGAGGCATATCTAAGGTAGCAGGAGAGGGTCCCAGACTGCTTGGGCTGATGTGATCAAAGAAAGCAGGGAATTACATTTACATTTCAAAGCAGGGGGAAGGAGGTGCAGCTTCACCTATAAAAACCCAGGCAGAGATGAGGCATGTGGGGTCTCCTCATTACCTAAGACCACCTGTGGATCTCCCAGAAGGACTTTCTGAATACCTTTGGCAGGCGAGAGTTGGGCATTCTTGAAAGGTATTCGGTCCATATAGCTGTGCCAGTTTTGGTAGGGTGTGGATACTGGGGAGAGCTGATCTTCTAAGTACCTCAGGGTCTGCAATCTTGTCCTGCCACTTGATTTTTAGTATCTTTCACATGCAGCACAAGTGGAAGTGTCTTAGTTTCTTGGCATGATGCTGGTAGATAGTCCAGGTTTCGCAGATGTAAAGGAGGGTTAGGAGAATGATGGCTTTGTAAACCTTCAGTTGTGTCGACTTTTCGATACCTCTGCAGTTCCTGGCACTAAGCACAGCTAATTAACATGACCCAAGCACTCGATGGACCTATCTCTACTGCTTCTGGGGCAGGAAGCACCTTGTGTGGAGCAGTGCAAGATATGTGAGGGGACTGCTGCTGGGCATGGTAAGTTTGCAACATGACCCAGGTACCCAAACTCCAGAGAAGGTGGCATTTGAGGTGTGCTCCTTTGTTCAGGGTTTCCTGTCTAGGGGCTCCCTTCTCTGTGCGAGTTTGTTACATCATCCTTGGGAGGAACTTTCACATGCACTATACAGACAACCTGGCAGCATTTCCTCTAAGCTGCATGGTGTACGCAGCCATGTAGACGCACTCATGCTGCACTGCCAGTTGCACCTGTGCGGTTGTGCACACCGCACAGCTTAGAGGGAATGCTGCAACTTGGGTCTTAATTCTGGGCTTTAGATTCCTCTCCAGGGATTGGGCAATAAATACTGGACAATGCAGCATCTATCTACCTTGTAGGTTCCCAGAATTGTTATCGGAGCCAATCCTAATGCATCTGTATAACCAAAGTTCAGACACAACACAGCAAACCAGAGCTGTGGACAGACAAAATTTAAGAGCTATTAGAAGAGGGTGGATGGGTTACAATGACAGGATGACATTACTACTCATTAAGGCCTGCTGCAGACATCTTGAAGTTTTCATTATTTTAATAATCTCTTTTTATCCTCATAGGTGACAGAGCAGCAGTTATTTTTTTGCAATATCTGCACACTGCACATTTGATTGACCTGCTTAATATAAGTCATATGTTACATTTGTATGGCCTTAGGGCTTTTGCTTGCTTGCTTTCTTGAATTTAATTTTGTTTTCTTCGCAATAAAATGCCATCAGGTGTTTGAAGTCTATCCACTTAGGAAAATCTTTCTTTGATCAACCGGGATTGTGTTGGTTTGGTGCAAAAATTGTGTTTTCTCTCTATAAGGGTGTTTCATACCCATCACTCAAGAAAGGACCTCTCTTGCAGATTCTGTTGAGCAATCTTTGCTTTACATGAAGGTGATCACATTTGCAAAAAACTAAATGATTTATTGAATCAAATGTTTATTGCAAATCATGTGACATCTCTCTGTTTGCATGTCATTACTTTTTGTTACACATGAAAGCCATTCGTGTACTTAAGAAATATTGAATTACCTGAAAAGCATGATACAAATCCAAATTAATTGCAAGTAAGTATGTTTATTAACTTTCTAGGAAGCCAGAGGCTACTTTCAAGTTGCTGACTGGGTGATTTATTAGTTTAGAAAATATAATGTTCTACCTTCTGAATAGCCTTCCAAAGGTGTAATTGATTTAGAACAATAAAAAGTGGTATTAGCAATAGACTTTTATTGCTTCTAATGAGATTTATGTAGGATGATCCAAAGATGATCCAAAGAATATTAATTGCATCTGAAAGAATGTAAATGAAACTTAATACCCTGCATGATATATGATTACCCTCTTTAGACTTCTACACTCTAAGACTGACTACATTCCAGATATAGTGGTAGTGATGATGATGATGATATGGACCCTTAGATAAAGACATTTTATAAAAAGCAAGAAGATAATCGATAAACTCAGCTCCAAAAATCCCTTTGTTTAATACATATGAAGTCTTCAAAGAGTAGGAGGAATGCAACTAAGTATGAAAACTCTCATAAAGAATATCCCTGATTTTCTTCATGGGTATTCACAATCTTTTTAAGTTGCTTATTGGCATACATTCAGCTGAACAAGGTATGCACCATAGTCTCAGGGAAAACAAGCATCAGGAATTCTAGCATGGATTACATTGTGCAAAGTGAAGGTGACCCTGGCAAGACTGGAGACTGAGATACAGCATTCTGAGCCTTCCTCAGAGTTACAATAAGAAAGTCTTAAAAGATAGAGGAACTTAGTGTGGGGTGCTCTTTTCCTCCATTTTTCCATGCTGAGCCTCTGGATATGTAGTCAACATACACCTTCTTCCCTCCCCTACCACATAATTCAAATTAATAATCAAATCTGACTCACAAAACAAAGCATGGATGCTGTAAGTATGCACTCTGCTTACACACCCAACACATGTATGTATGCATTTAATTTCTCTCTCGCTCTCTCACTCTCTCTACATATTGTAATCATCTAATCTGACCTCTTATGTGAAACAGCCATAGACTTTCTTGAACTGATTCCTGTTTGAACTAAAGCTTTTCTGTTATGGGTATAAGTTGATGTCTCATTTGAGGTTGTCCTGATTGTCCTGGGTTTTGACCCATGTCAAAATAGCAGCAGCATGGCCATATAGCTCTTTAAAACTGCATTGTTGCTCCTCTGCCAATATGTGGCTAGCAAGAGCATGCAGCCTGACCCGTTTATCCCTGGAATGACCCCCAGTCACCCTACAGATGCACACAGCCATGTCCCCAGAGAAATCATTAGCACATTTTATCCTGGATATTTCATAGGTACTTGAAGTGGCACAATGGATGTGTACATCTGTAGGATCCCAGAGCAAAGGGCTTTCTCCCTCGAGCCTTAGATAGATCTCAATTTAAGAATTTTCTATGACGGAAAGTCCATTAGAACCTTTGGTAAACTGATCTAGTGGTTAATAATTCTGAGTGGTGCAAAATTTGCTTCTTGATTCTTGTGTGAGGTTGCGGGCAGATGTAACACTAAATTTTTAAAAGCTGGGAGGAACTTACTACTCAGGAGAGTACATTAACTGGATTAGTGTGACTGTTTTTTCTGTCTACTCCTATACTGGCATAATGGATAAATTAAATAAATTTAAAGTTGCAAGAGTTCTGGTTCTAGTTACAGCAGGTAGTTGCAGCAGGTCAGCTCTATGGGTGCCTGTAGATGTGCGGGGACATTGCTCTGATATGCTGTTATTACAGTGCATCAGAGCAGACTCAATTAACTGAGTCTGTTGGAGTGTGCTAATTAGTGTGCTTCAGCAGCCTCAGCATCTCATGTATCAACATCCCTGCAACTTCAAATGGCATGGCAGGAGCACTTTATAGCTCATTCAACAACCTTTAGTTTAAGTGCCCCCACCACCATTTT
>NW_017728918.1:68574801-68577512 GCF_001723895.1 Crocodylus porosus | reverse complement strand
GAGCACTTTATAGCTCATTCAACAACCTTTAGTTTAAGTGCCCCCACCACCATTTTAAGTGTGGGGACACTGATACATGAGACGCTGTAGGTTCTAATTAAGTATAAAAATGACCTAAGATGGTATCATTTAAGGTGCTTTAACTGTTCCTCTGTCCATGCCTTTATCAGTCTTTGGAGCTTCTTGTATTACGTCTGCTGGAGTGTAAAGCCCTCTGTGATGAGATGCATGTTCCCTATACAGGTGCATGTTGACTGTGATCAAATCAATGTTTACCCTTCTCTTTCATCTGTTAAATAGATTCTACCTTTCAAATCTCTCACTATAAGGCAATTTTCCCAGCCCTTAATCATTCTTGTGGCTCTCTGACTTCCACCACCTTTCTTGAATTGTAGACAGTTTCCATTACTCAGTATTTCTATATTGGTATTTCCAAGCATTTCATTGGTCTTTTTGGCCACCACATTGTATAAAGGGCTCATGTTCAACTGATTATCCATCATCATTTATAGGAAAAACTTATTTTCACAGTCACATTTATAAATTCTTTTTGCACATGTACCCTTACTTCCTACTACATGTATAATTGGTCAACCAGTTATGGGCTTCCCTCATAGGCTATTGGCTTGACTGGAGATGTCAGTACTTATCACCTTTGAAAATCAAACAATGCAGGAAGTCAGGCCCTTCCCACCAAGTCTATTGGGAAAACCCATAATTTATGGTAAAACCCTTTTTTCACTGATGCCTTCCTCAAGGCACATGTTCACTCTGTTCCTTTCACTGGTTTCTCCTATTGTAATCTCCTGAAGTGGAATGCAATGTTTGAGACGGGTGTGTGTGGAAATCCCATTGAGGGCCTCATTCAAGCATGGGAAGAGTTGGAGATTCTGATTCTATTCCTCTTCCTGCAATCAGACAGTCCTCTCATCAGAACAGTTTTCATCTGAAATATACAAGTGAAGTCTTTTTGGCAAAAATGCCAGAAGTTCAGCTGTTCACACTCTATTCTTAAACATGTATCAAGAGAACATCCTGTTCCCACAATATTTTACAGAATGGCCAGCCAACGGGATAAATTAATGCAGGAGCAGATAAGGAGTGAAGGAGAGAACAAACTTTGAAGGGAAAAGCAATACTATGATTATAAATGTATAGCACTTCCATGCTAGATGCAGTATACTTTTTATCTTGTCATTCTCAGCTCCTTAGTCTGAAACAGTTATTTGAATCAACAATGCTCTGCGACCAGCCTTTGCGAATGAAATTCCATACAGCTGTCTCCCTGTCATGCTCTGGTGCATCTAGTAACATTTAGCCCTTTTCATATTCCAAGCACTTTACCAGCTAGCTAATTAATCCTTACTACATCCCTGTCATGTAAGTGTTCATTTCTTGTTTTCCAGCTAGAGAAAATTAAAATACAGAGATGAAACTTCTTGCCAAAGGCCATATCAACAATCACTGGAAAAGTTGGGGTTAAAGGGCAGGTATCCAGGCTGTCTAGTCCTTTGCTTTATCATTGCTGTGGGAATAGTACACTGTCTCTTTAAGAGACCGCCTAGGGATGTTTGCTTTTCTACTCAGAACTTGCTGGGACTGCTGGGAGAGACAAACCTGAGCTGTAGCTGTTGTAAAGAGTTGTTTGCAAAACATTTCTAGAGTCTTTCTTAAAAATAATAAACTATATTTGCTTGTATTAAGAAGGTGTCCTTCTTAACAGCACTCATCATTAAATGGTACCAGGAGTGGGGTACAAAGAAAGTGAAGGGGAAGATAAGAAACTGCTGAGGAGATGGACTATCTGAAAACTTCCAAGGAGCTGAAACTCAGGTAAAGCTGCTGAATCATGGAAAAAAGTTTAAACAAAGTTTTGACATATACATGCAAGCAACAGGGTATTCAGTAAAGGAAGACGAGCAGAAAATTGCCATATTCCTGAATATAGCTGGACCTGAGGCTGTTGATGTCTTTAATAGTGTCCAGCTAAACCAGGATGAGAAAAAGGCTATGTGACTGTGTTACATAAATTTGCAAAATATTGCATACCAAAACCAAGTGAGACATTTGAGAGATACAGGTTTCATAAAGGAGTGCAAAGAGAGGGTGAATCCTTTGAGGAATTTCTAACAGACCTGAAGGTGATGAGCTAGGACTGCAACTTTGGGCAGCTAACTGAGTCTATCATATGGGATCCGATTGTAATAGGAATTGAAGATTTGAACCTACAGAAAAGATTCTTGGACAATGTGAATTTGACCCTAAACAAAGCAATGAGAGAGTGCCAGGCAGCAGAAGTTACTCTCCATAGTCTACAAGTAATGGAAGAAAAATCAGAAATAGCTCCAGTAGACCAAGTAAACAGCAAGCAAAAGGACTATTAAGGAGAAAGCAGAAAGCAAGCAAAGAGAACTGGAAGATTCACAGAATGAGGTTAAAGGTGAAAGAGCACCAAATTGCAAGAAATGTGGACTCAAGCACCCAAAGAGGCAGTGCCCTGCATTAGGAAAGCAGCATAATGCATGGTGATATAACCATTTTGCCAGTCTGCAACCAGGAGCAGCAAACACACAAGAGACATCAATGCATGCAAACTAATGCAGTATATCAAGATGACCCTCTCTCACCCTGTCCTCATCAAAAAGCTGGGAGACTGTGGTGTCGATGCCCACACGGTCAAATGGGTCGCCAACTGGTTGGAGGGCCGCACC
>NW_017728918.1:68572580-68573939 GCF_001723895.1 Crocodylus porosus | reverse complement strand
GTGGGACTGGGTGGGGGGACACTTGGGGCAGCTGGGGGAGCCAGCAGGCGATGGGGCCTGGTGGGGGTCCCCCCATGTTCCCCTTCCCCCTCCTCCAGCTTCCCTGCCTCCTACTTATCATCTCCCTGCAGCAGCAAGCAGAGACTACCCGAATCTTCGAATCAATTCAGAGGCTTCTGAATGGATTCAGAGGCTTCCAATTTGATTCAGACCTTTTAATGTGTCTCTTGATTCAAGTCGGATTTGGAGATTCGGCCCCCAAATCTGGCTGAATCTCCTCCGAATTGAATCGGCTACTGAAGTTCCACACAGCCCTAGTGAAAATGTGAAATTAAGATCTTACAATGGTAAGATGATTCCCTCTAAAGGAGTATGTGAACTAGAGGTAAAAGTTAAGGATCAAATTGAACAGATAAATTTGGTAATAGGCAGATGAAATACTATGCCAATGCTGGGGCTAATAACCTGCCAGGATTTAGGTTTAATTGAGAGAGTATATATGGCAACAAATGTCAGGGACACACTTAAAGAAGATCAATATTCTGATGTTTTTGAGGGGATTGGTAAATTGGAAACTGAATATAAAATGGAGTTGTCAGAACCCAATTATCTGGGCATTGATGCCCCAAGAAAGGTACCTAAAGCCATCAAAAGGAGACTGTGGCAGGACACTGTTGGTGCCTGCCTCTTAAGCACTCAGCCAAGCAGCCACCAGGTGCTTGATTGTGGCAATCATTTTAGATCTCTGTTTGCCTATATAGACAGAACAGTTCACTGCTGGCAGCCCAGGCAGTAACATTGCCTGGCTGCAAGGCTGCTTGGAATATCCTGGAGGTAAGGGAGGAGCTGTAGGGGATGGCTAGGAGGCTCCTGGTCCTGGGCCTAGTGTAAAACTGCACCCTGTTGGGAGTGGGTGGCCTGGTGGGACTCCCAGTGGCACAGGAGCCCCCTGGAAATGCCAGGCCAGTTAGCACCCTAGTGAAAAGTGGGTTGGGGTGCCTTAATAACCCCAACTCCCACCAGTGGGTGGATCACCCGCTAATAGGGTTCAGAAGGTGGACCCAAGAGAGACAGTGCAGCTAGAGGCTCAGAGGTCTGACTGAGAGTACCCTCGACTGGTCTATGCTGGGGCCAGGACCAGAATGGTTAAAAGGGCTAGGGGCCCACCACAAGGGATGTCCAGAGTGGAGTGCCTGGGGTTCCGACTGGCCTTGGAGGTGAAGCTAGGGCATGTGTGGCCAAAGGTCCTGCAGGGACCATGCCGTAGAGGGGAAATAGTTTCAGGGAGCTAGGAAGCCCTGAGGGCAGGGTAGGCTGCCTGAATAGAGGAATCTAGTTGGGTTCTCATTGGGAGGATTC
>NW_017728918.1:68525094-68572480 GCF_001723895.1 Crocodylus porosus | reverse complement strand
CGAGAAGGCCCCCCCATTACAGAGACTAAAAGAAGAGTTGAACTGATCAGTGGCATTAAAAATAATAGACAAAATAGAAGAACCTATTGAATGGGTACATTCATTTGTAATTATAGAAAAGAAAAAATGGGACACTAAGATTATGTGAGCTTAATGGGTCCTCCTCTGGACCCTCTCCATGTTGTGCACATCCCTCCTGAAGTGCGGCACCCAGAACTGGATGCAGTACTCCAACTGTGGCCTAACCAGTGTTGCATAGAGGGGCAGGATCACCTCCTTGGATCTCCTTGAGATGCATCTGTGGATGTATGACAAGGTAGGTTTGGCATTCCTGACCACATCCACACACTGTCGGCCCATGAGCTGGTGTCAAGGTGTATATTGATTACATCTTTGTATGGGGAAAAATCAAAGAGGAACATGATTTGAGGCTACAGAAAGCCCTCAAGAGGGCTAGGGTAGCAGCACTGACACTTTAACTCTAAAACAGTATTCCTGCTTATTAAGAAATCACCTATTTGGGGAGGTGAATATCAGAAAATGGGGTGCAAATAGAACCAGACATGGAATTCCACATAGGATTATGTCTGACAATGTCCCCCAGTTTTCAGAGCACAAATTTAAAACATTTTCATGGGACTATGGTTTTCAGCATGTTACATCAAGCCCAAGATACCTGCAGTCTAATGGGATTGTGAAAAATGGTGTTAAGAAAATAAAGTGATTATTAAAGAAAGCCAGTGATTGAGGTGGTGATCCATATTTAGCAATTCTGAATTACAGGTCAGCTCCTCTAGCACATGGCCTGTCTGCTGCTGAGATTTTATTTAAAGAAAGTTGAGAACTAGGTTACCTGGACTGATAGTAACAACTCACAGGCCTGACACTGATTTGCAAAGGTATAAGCACCGGGCCAAAGCTAAACAAAAATTGTACTATGACAAAAGGTCACAGGCATTGCAGGCACTGAAGTCCAATTTTACGGTTTGTGTTTATAATGCTGGCAGCTGGGACCAGAAAGCACAGGTTATTCATAAGGTTGCTCCCCAATCGTATGACATATTGACTCAAGATGGACAACCTTTTTGATGTAACAGGAGCCATTTGCAGCACATTCCTGAACGGGGGTGAGGGGAGGCTGAACAGGAGGAGTAAACAGCTGCAGACTACATACAAGCAGACTCAGGAAAGTTGCTCAGAGGAGATGACAGAAGCACTGCAAGAAAAGGTACCCACTTCAGTCACTGAGGAGGCTGCAGCAGCACCACACAGATCAAATAGACTATGCCAAGCACCACAAAGACTTATTGAACACTATACTGTTATAATGTAATTTCTTTAAAAAAAATATATGATATTAAATTTGTGCTATAGCTAGAAATCTAGATGTTTAAAAAGGGGAGATGTAGGAATACTATACTGTCTCTAAGAGAACATCTAAAGCTATTTGCTTTGTTACTCAGAACTGGCTGGGATTGCTGGGAGACACAGACCTGAGCTGTAACAGTAAAGAGTTGTTTGCAAAACATTTCTAGAGTCTTTCTTAAAAATAATAAACAGTATTTGCTTTTATTAAGAAGGTGACCTTAACAGCACTTCACTCATCATAAGAATTTAGACACTACTGCTTCTTTATTTAGAGAAGCTGCATCTATACTGGGAACTTTTAGCAATTCCCTTTGGCTGGGCTTACCTATTTCTAATACAATTCTACCTGTGTTAACAGTGGTGGAACTGGGTATAATAGATCAGGCACAGACACTTTTACCATCCTGGATATGACACTGCTGTCACTGCTGAGAGTGATAAAAATATCTATGCCCAAGCCACATGAACATTTCCTCCATTGTTAGCAAAGTGCAGCTGTACTGGCATCAAACCTATGAGAAAAGAGCCACTATTAAAGTGACAGATAGCTCATGTGATACATACTACACTCATAAAGGCACTTTTAAATCTAAATCAAATGTAAAGGCATCCTCAGAATTATGTGATATTAAGAAGGTGCAAAACAGTATTATTAACACTTTTGTAGTTGGGAGAGACATTGCCAGTTTTCAGAAACACATATGCATTTGAATGTCCACATATTGTCAGGGAAAATATTGAAAGCATGTTTTGGTTGAATATAGTCTTCAGATGGAGGGAAGGTAGAAATCAGAAGCAGCCAAAACACGGGCAGAAACAGTCTGTCAAATTGTGTGGCAGATTTTGGAATCTGGAAGTGCTGATGGTCAGGTTATGCAGCTTTATGATGGTCCCAGATAGCCTTGCAAGTAACTAAACATATGAGAGACATTGTATTGTGGAACATGTGTAAATGTCTACTTCTTTTGAGAAACAGAAAAGAAGAAGGGCCGTGTATAGAGGTAAACAATAAATGGTAGTGGTAGTGGGGAGATGAACTCTCTTATGGGTAATATTTTGTGAACAGTTTTCTTGTTGGCATTTTTGCTTTTGCCTTGGTTTGGTTTTATTGTCTATCCAAATTTAATTTATTTAATTTCAAGTATCTTCTCATTTGGAGTACGTCTAAATTCTGTTGTTGTTTTTTGAAGTACAGTGTCACTGAAATATACCTTGATAAAAAGCTATAAAGCAGATTCTATATTTGGTCTTGTGGATTTTTATATCTATCCACATGGCAAGATTCAGGGGATGGGAGAGTTAGTGTGCTTGGTTTAATCATACGTCTAGTTTTAAGGACTTAAACTAGATTTGATTACAGTATGTTAAGTATTGCAACAATTGTAGTTAAATATGGAGAATAAACCTGACTGCAGGCACCATCATTTGTCAGGATCGGGTTGAACTGAAGTATATTAGAGAAGTGTGATAGTCTTGCTGTTCTGATTTATCTGTAATGGATCTTTATAGTCCTCTCACTATGTCCACTGAAAATGTAAAGGTAAAATCAAAACAAGAGATACATGCTGTCCTGTAGGAACAAAATAAGGTTGAAAAAAAATTAGGATAATAGTAATTAGCTCTCTAGCTAAAGCATTATTCTGGAAAGAGGCCATACCTTTGAAAATACAGGGAAACTGTTCTCTCAGTCTCTGCACCAAATTCATCACCATGTTACTTAAGTGTTTATTTCTGAGTGTTATTGACTCATGAAAATAGGAGTGAGTTTTTTCAGAATAATACAGCTACGTTGCATTCTACATGCTATTAAAATAGACACTAATTACTTCTGGCTCATAAATCTTGTTTGTTCTCTGAGGACCCCCAGCAAGATATGCACTTTATAGTCGGACCTGTTTTGGGCTTATTGCAAAGGATTATGAAAGAAAAGTAAAAACAGAGGGGGCAGTTGAATATTGCATACATTTTCTTAGTTCATTATTCTACTAATTACTGCAGAAAAGGGCTATCACTTGTCAATTACTGTATTCCTTTGTACTTCTATAGAGCCTTGCTTGTTCAGACCATTGCTTAATCTTGAATTAATCTGTCTTCATAATACTTGTGTGTCAGTATAATTATGTTAGAAATGGAGTATTGTTAGAAATGCACAGCTTGCATCTTGCACCTGATAAGAAAGAAACACTGCCAAGGACTTTTTTCCTTGCCCAGCCTTGCCACAGCTCTTCTTATACTAAATCACAGACTCTCCCCCAGCTTCTTCCTAGCCTTTCTCATGCAGATTACAGAAGCTGGAATTCAACTGACTGTGTCCTTGAAAGCCGGGGGTTTTAAACTCTTGGTGACCTATAGTATTCTCTGAGCATGCTTAATTAGCTGATGCATATTTACCTCTCTGCCCTGCATACTTAAGTAGTTAATTATAATATACATGCGATATATGTAGTGATGTAACCACATGTATGCTTGTATGAAACGGAAGTGAGCTGTAAGAGTTCCTGTTTCTGCACACGTGCCCAGGAGCAAAAAGATAAAGATAAATACAGCCTGCAAAATTCCTTGGTGGGTTCAGAGTAATCTGAGTTTTTGACTCTGCTCTGACCCTATTTGCAAATACACCTTTTGTGCCATCTACTGTATGTGTGTCTGTGATACTTTGCGAGCCTCCAAGAAATGGACCGCAATTTTTTGCATCAATTAGATCCATTATGCAGATAGAAAAACTGAGGCAAAAAAATGAAGGAACTCAGGGTAAGGGTGGTGATTTGATTCCAGAATTTCCTTCTTCACAGTCCTCCTGCTTATTCCTTCAGACCAGGCTAAAATGAATGATCTATTAGGAAGCATTAATTGCCTGGTGTGATGGTGGACCTTGCCTGTCTGTATCCTTTTATAATCTCCCAAAGAGCTGTAAGTACCCCGACTTTCCCTTCTGCCACATCTTAGATGTTATTATAATATGTTCTGCTTCATGATGTCACTTGTTGGGAGGGTTGCTATATATATATTTGTTGTTTTATTTTGTTCTTTGGGTGTCTCTATGCTATCCTGATTGTGTACCTTTCATTTGGTGGGTGCCTGAAGCCTTGAATCCTTGTGGTCAGTTGTTTTCTCTAAACTTGTGGGAGTGAGTCAATTCACTCTTCTCTTTCTGGTGTGTTTGTTTACTTTTCAGCGTGGCTGCCAGCCGCGTGTCCGGTGCCTCTTTAGGGATCTGCCCCCCCTTCTCAGAGCTCTGCTCTCTCCAGCGATGAGAAAAATCCTGAGGTACGTGTCTTATCTCCTGGAGATCTTCTTTCTCCTTCACTTTCTCCTTCAGACGCGTTTTTTTCCTCCCTGAGACTCCCTTCTTTTTTTTTTTTCTTTTCCTGGAGCTTCTATCCTAATATGGTAATAGCTCCAGAAGCTGTGTTCTCCAGCTTCTTTTGCTACGTCTCTGTTTACTCTTTCACACACCTTCCCCCTTAAGACGCTGCTAGGTGCCTTTTGTTGTTTATATTGATCCTCGATGCAGAGGGAGTTCGGATCTTCCTGAGTATTCGAGGCCTCTAGGGATTGGGTACCAGGATGACACTGAGATAGGAAGTCTGCTACCATGTTGGCATGTCCCAGCCTGTATTCAATATCAAAGTAGAATGGTTGTAAGGCGAGTGCCCATCTGGTGATTCGTGTATTATCTGTTTGGGTTGTCTTTTACCACTTCATGATCATTAACAAAGTGGATTTATGGCCCAGAATCTAATATCACAAATATTCTCCTCCCCACTTTATCGCTGGGCACTCACGTTCAATAGTGGCATACCTTTGTTCTGGTGGGTTAAGTTTCTGGCTAGCATAGGCAATCGGGCATTCTATCCCATCCACTTCCTGTGTCAACACAGCGCCCACAGCATTACTTGATGTAAGATGAAAGGATGGGTGAAATCGGGTGTATGAAGGGCTGCGTCGTTACATAAAGCTTGTTGAGTCCTATGAAAAGCTTCTAAATGTTTTTCTTCCCATTTTATAGGCCCATTGCCTCGTCCTTTTAATAAGTCAGTCAAGGGGGTGGTTATCTCAGCAAAATGTGGTATGAACCTGTGGTAATAGCTGGCTAAACAGAAGAAAGCATGCATTTGTTTTCTCGTCTGTGGAGAGGAATAATCCCATATCATTTCGACCTTATCTACCAAGAGGTGCATGCGTCCTTGTCCTACTAGGAAGCTCAGATATTTAGTTTCTGCCTTAACTAAGGCACACTTCCCTGGGTTGGCTGTGAAGCCTGTTTGCCTGAGTTCTTGGAGAACGGCACGCAGAGCTTTTAAATGTTCCCATTTGTCTGTATAAATTATAATATCATCTCTGTAGGCTGCTGCATATTGTGGTGTGGTGCTAGGACCCAATCGATGTGGCTGCAGCCCCATGCAGGCCAAACGGCATTCGCTTGAATTCGTACAAACCCCATGGTGTGCCGAAAGCAGTTTTTGCTTCGTCTTCTCTGCGCACAGGTATCTGCCAATATCCCTTTGTCAAATCTAATGTAGATATGTATTTGGCTTGTCCTACTCTCTCCAGTAATTCGCTGATTTGGGGCAAGCATCAAATTTTGAAACTGCATTTAATTTACAAAAGTCAATGCACAAACAGAGGGACCTATCTTGTTTTGGAACAATTACCAATGTCCCATGGGCTCCAGGATTCTGTTATTATTCCTTGCTCTAACATCCTGTCTATCTCTGCCTTCACTACTTCGAATCTATGTTACGGGATTCTCTGCCATCTTTCCCTTATTACCCTTTCTTCTGGTGTAACAATGTTATGGCTAATTCCCGTAGCACAATTTGGGCTAAATTTTCTGCCTTTCGTTACCATTCTCTGAATTCACTGACATATTCAGATGGCCTTACCCCTGGGGTTCTTCCTTCTTCCCATCCCTCTCGGACCACGTCCATCAGGCTTTGGGGTTGATGCCCATAAACCAACTTGAATGGGGAAAACCCTAAGGATGATTGTGTGGCTTCCTGTACCATGAACAACAGAGGGAGTATGACCAAGTCCCACTTCCGCGGCTCCTCTTGTGTACATCTGTGCATCATATTTTCAAGGGTTCCGTTTAATCTCTCCACTAACCCATTGGTTTGGGGGTGATAAACCGTGGTTCGCAAGTGTTTTATTTTTAATACTTGGCACAGATTCTGCATAACCTGGGACATAAAATTCGTCCTTTGGTCCGTAATGATCTCCCTAGGAATACCAAAGTGGGATAGCCACTTAAGCAATTCTTCTGCTATTCAACGCCCAGTGACTGTTCTCAATGGGATGGCATCTGGGAACCGAGTGGCATAGTCTAGTGTCACAGGGTCATGGAGGTGCCCTGTTCCTAGGAAGGAATAAGGGCAGCTGCCCATCACAAGGGCAGCTCAAGTGATGGTTGCTGGGGCAACCGTGCTAGTCAGGTGACCAGAAGGGGTCAGGGCTGGGCCTTTATAAACAGCCCAGGCCGGAGCCTAGTTAGCAGTTCCCGTCTGGCAGCCTGAGGTGCAGGAGCTCTGCAGAAGAGCTGAGCAGAGCAGAGCAGAGACAAGCGGTGCGGCGCAGCCTGAGCACACAAGGGGCTGCACCATGGTAAGGGTGGAGAGAACCCTGACTGGGAGGCCATTGCTAGAGAGCCAAGTGAGCTTGGATCCCATGTTATAGCCAGGAGGCTTATTGTTGTGTTACGGTCCGCTGGCTTATGGTTCTGTTTAGTTATTGTTATACTGGAGGACTGGGTGAGGCTATAAGGGGACAGAGGAGGCCTCATTTAGGAGCGCCCCAGTAGAGTGGGGGTGCTCCCAGCGCCGGAGTGTGGTGCTACATTGTGGGGTGTACTACCCCAGCCCTGGGGAGGGGCACAGTGCCGGTGAGGGCACTGTAGTTGGGGGTACAAGACCCCAACCCTGAGAAGGGCAAAGAGGATTTTGGGGCCAGGCTAAAGCCACCTGAGCCCCACTTGCAAGGAGCACCAGCGAGAAGCCCAAGGGGCTCGTGTTAGGCCCAAGGGGGGCACACACAAAGAGAAACCCAGGGTGGGTGCTACTAGAGAGACGAGCCCGGAGAGGGCGAGTCTGTGATTACAGAGAGCCCAGAGAGGGCAGAGAGAAGCCCCAGGAGTGGGCGCGTACTTGAGGGAAGCCCCACGTGAGGGCATGTACCGAGAGAAACCCTGGTGAGGGCAAGTATTGAGCGAAGCCCTGGGGGGGGGTGTATACAATTGATAGAAATCCCAGTAGGGGTGCGGACTGAGAAGGATCCCAGAGGGGCTCCACAGTGGTGGGGACTCCGAAGGGTCAGAGGGGCCAGGTAAGGCTCAGGCCGCCTGAGCCCAACTGGGAAGAGTACTGTCAGTAAGCCCGAGAGGGCTAATGGATAAAAGGGGCGCTGGTTGCGTGACAAGCCCAGGGGCGCCAGAGAAGGGGTGCTGGTTGCATGACAAGCCCAGGGGTGCCAGAGAAGGGGCGCCGGTTGCGTGACAAGCCCGGGGCGCTGGGCAGGGCGCAGAAAAGAAAAGGACCTGATAACGTCCGGAAGAGCTGCAAGGCTTGGGGCATGCTAAAGGGGAGGTAGGAGGCACGCATCGCCCATAAGGCTCGGGTGCACCGAGTCACCCCATACGGAACGGGGGATAGTTTCAGCATAACACCGTGTGCAAGGGGATCAAAGGCAGCCTCCCTTTTAGAACCATATACCAACAAGATGTGGCGGGCAAGTAAGAGGGTGCTGGATCGCCTACTTGACACAGTAGGGGGCACTAGAGGGATCACGGCCGCTCCTAGGCCCCACTCCGTGACATCTAGCAAGACAAGTATGAATTGGTAACCCGTAACACTTTTCGGTAACGGTCCAACCACGTCCAGGGCTATATGAGAGAATGGCTCTCCTATCACTGGCATGGATTGTAAGGGAGCCCATGGGGGTTTTTGAAGGCTGACCCTCTGGCAACTTGGGCAGGCTCTGCAATAGTCTTCAACTTGTTCATACAGTCTGGGCCAGAAACACCACTTAATTAGCCTGGTTTCCATTTTAGCTCTTCCCATGTGCCCTCCTAATGGATTCATATAAATGAGTTTCAAGAGGGGTTCCCTGTAGTCTCGAGGTATCAGCAGTTGCGGTACCTCTGTGCCTTCTATATGTCCCACTTTGATCCTATATAAAAAGCCTTTCCTCAACTCATACCTGGGGAATGTGTGGCATGTCTCTGGGCAAATTACCTGCTGGCCAGCTCCATTTGTCTTATTGATTGAAACAGGTCCTTGCCTCGTTGAGCCTCTCGAAAGCAGGAGCTGCTTGCTAAACTCTCCAAATCCAGTGTATCGGGTTCAGTGTAATCTTCACTGTTTTCTCTGGCTAAACCTTCTACTTTGACTTCTTGTCTCCTCATGGTGTCTAGGACATCATAAATCTCCTCCCAATCTCTGCCCAAATACCATCGGGTAAGGTAGGTCATTGGTTAGACCTACTGGCATCTCTCAGAGATCAAGATTTCCACCTGATATTTCTTTCAGGGGTACACTGACAACTGGCCATGCATAGAAATCATTTTTATGGCGCTTGCACTCAGAGCCCAGCCTCGGGGAGCTATGCTGGTTCTAATCAACATCTGGGCACATCCAGTATCCACTATAGCTTTTATTTTCTTCCCTCCAACTCGGGTCCACACAGTGGGTTTTTCCTTTGATGCTTCCCAGTGTGTCTCCCCGATGCTGCAGTCCATCACCTCCAACTGCCTGTTGTCACTCCACTCACTTCTTTGTATCCGGGTTTCAAATGGTATTTTCCTTGGTCATGGACCCAATTGAGGATGACTGGTACACTCCCTTGCAATATGTCCAATTCTCCCACACCTGAAACATACAGCAGTCGGTCTCTTCTTTTTGTTCATTCTCTTGTCCAGCTTGAGGAGTTCTGGACTTTGGGGCTTTCTCTCGGTAGTTATCCATTTGAGCACTATCAAAATCCTCGGCCAAGCGTAATGCTACTGCTGATGACTTTGGTCGATGACACCGCACCCAACATTGGGTATTTTCCTCTAAATCTATTAAGAATTGTTCCAACAGGATCTGGTCACATAACTCCACCTTGGATACCTCCTTTGGCTTCAACCACTTTTCTAACAAATCGGCCAATTGTTGCAACAGAATTCGTGGGGATTTCTCTTCTTTTTTCTTTTTCATGAGGAAAGCCTGTCGATAATTTTCTGAGCTAATATTTAAATGACACAGAATCTCGTTCTTGACCTTATCAAGAATAAGGTCAAGCAATCAAGCAATAGTTCATTGCTTCACCTTGTGCCATTGCCCGATAACCCGCTTGTGCTCTTCCTATCAAGAATACACCTAAATGGTTGGCCCACCAGCTGCGCTCTAACCTGGATGCGAACGCTGCTCTTTCAAAGCTTTTAAGGAAGGCCTCTGGGTCATCTTGTGGGGTCATTTTTGGGACTTGTAATTTGACTTGGTGTCATTGATCCCATGTCTGTTGCTGTATCCATTTGTCTTCAAGTGCGATTTGTCGAGCAGCTTGTTGTTGTTGTAGTAATTGCCCTACTAGTGCATGGTTTGTTGTAGAGGCTCTAGACGCCCCGTGGGGTTTGGTTGTCTTTCCATGCTGTCTTCTGATTAGGCCGTTGTCACTTCCCGGCCAATGCACCACTGTACTAGTGGACCTTGCCTCTCTGTATCCTTTTATAATCTCCCGAAGAGCTGTAAATACCCCGACTTTCCCACCTGCCAAGTCTTAGATATTATTATAATATGTTCTGCTTTATGATGTCACTTGTCGGGAGGGTTGTTATATATATATATTTGTTGTTTTATTTTGCTCTTTGGGTGTCTCTGTTAGGAATCTTGATATTATAGGGGAAAACTTCACTTGAATATTCCCACACACTTGCTGATATATATATATATTCACAATCAGATGCAGATTAACACTAGTCTTTATCTTTGTTCTTTATAACACTATACAAACTTTCGTTATCTTTAAACAGGAGTGGTCCTTTTTTCTCCTTTTTTTTTATAACAATTGTATCAACTTTGTAATTCTATCTACATATTGTTCTTATTTAACCTTTATCAGTTTGGTTGGACTGAACTTGGTGATAGTTAACAAAGTCCCTTTAACTTTGGTTTGTCCGTTTATTTCCTTTTTTTTTCTTTTTAGAGCAGGTTTTTCTCTTCAAGCCTTGTTATTTCTCTCTCTTTACTTTTGGTATCCTGAGTGTGTACCTTTCATCTGGTGGGTGCTTGAAGCCTCAAATCCTTGTGGTCAGCACTCAGTTGTTTTCAGTAAGCTTGTGGGAGTGAGTCAATTCACTCTTCTCTTTTTTTTGTGTTTGTTTACTTTTCAGTGGGCTGCCAGCCGCATCTCCGGTGCCTCTATAGGGATCTGCCCCCCTTTCTCAGAGCTCCGCTCTCTCCAGCGACGAGAAAAATCCTGAGGTAAATGTCTTATTTCCTGGAGATCTTCTTTCTCCTTCACTTTCTCCTTCAGACACGTTTTTTCCCCTCCCTTTCTGAGACTCCCTTCTCCTTTTTTTTTTCTTTTCCCGGAGTTTCTATCCTAATATGGTAATAGCTCCGGAAACTGCGTTCTCCAGCTCTTTTTGCCGCCTCACTGTTTACTTTTTCACACCTGGAAACAGCCAAAAATGTGTATTGCAAAACATCACAAAATGCACTTTATTGCTATAAGAAAATGAATGTGAAAGACAGCATTGCTGATGTGTCTAAGTGGCATGCCTTTCACAGTCAGAATTAGAAGAAGAAAAATGAGATGTTGCTGGATCAGAAAAAAATGACAGCTCTTAGTTAAAAAAAAAGTGTTTTATTCAGGTTAGTAGATTCTGAAAAAAACTTTCAGCAGTACCTACAGGAGAACCTATTCTCCATGTCTGTCTCTAAATCTCTCTCTCTATATTTCTCTATATCTATGAAACAACGCAAAGGAAATTGTGGTCATGAAGAATAACATGTCTAGATTGCCTGTGGCTAGTAAGTACCATTTGTCCAGTAACTGTTCTGGATTTCATGAGGAACCATACAACATCATTTTGCTGTATAAAAGGTTGCATTTTCTTGTCAGGGGAACTAGCTGCTTTGTCAAATGAGACTTTCAAAATGAGGGACAAGATATCAGGAAAAAAATATATATTTGTAGCTTTCAAAATAACCACTCAAGTTGTAGGGAGGCCTGATTTCTTCCCTCACCTTTGCATAGAATCAAATATGATAGGATTTTAGTCATTCTCAATAACTTTGCTGTTGAATAAAGTCAAGCAGGGCATGCTGTGGAGCAGGTTCTAAGATAACATAATTCCCATTGCTCTATTACAGCATTGAAAATTTCTATTGTATGAGGATCTGCCCCTCTCTTTTAATGCTGTTCTTACTTAATGCTACAGTCATGTAATAGAAGAAGATGCTCCTGCAAAGGAGGTTCCTGTCTATTTTACATTTCTAATGATTCACATCCTTGTCAAGAGGTTCATGAATACTCTTTTTTTGCCCCATTTTTTGGTTTATTTACATATCATAAATGTCATATCACTTTCAGAGAACACTTCATCTGTAAAGTCCACATGATCTTTAAACCGAATTAAGTTGGATGTATTACTGATGAATTAATTACACCTAATACCCCACCTTTCTTTGTGGAGATCCAAAAACAGCCATCAAATGTCACCATCTCAAATTTACCAAGTGTAAGCTTTGTAACATTTATATTCACATTTCTATTTAGAACAGTTTCATGTCAGGATTTCTGGATTTGTAGTGTATATAGCCCTTTGATGTATGGAATTACAACCTGAATTGTAACTGATATACTGAGATTTCAGAAAGTGTTTTCTTGCTGTTTGGAGAGTTAGAGATTGTTACCTCTCAGGTCCATGTTCTTGGGGAACCCTGACACAGGACGCAGCCTGACTCACAAAGAATTTCTTCCCCCCCACCCTCTACCTGAACAAGAACTGATTATGAAAGACAATGAAGATGCAGTGGGAGATGCACCTAAAGCCCCCCAGATAAGGGAGCAACTCCCTGGTCTCATTTGCATCTGAGAAGGAACCAGATGACAACTCATTTAAATGGGAGATGGGACAGGAATGCACTTTCATTAGGACTCAGGATGGAGAACAGAGATTCCAAGGCAAAGAACACACTGAATTCTGGGATCAGAAAAGCAGGGGAGCACTGCATGATGGGGAATCTGTGCTCCAAATGCTAATCAACCCACATTTACACACACCCAGCTCAGCATTTAGCAGACCAATTCTAATCTGGATTTACAAAGGATTCCCCCCACCCCACACACACCTCATCTAACCAGAACTAAGCAGAAGTAAAGTTTAATAGGCATCTTGGGCCATACATTCCCCAGTCCCACTATGGGAGGCCTATTTAAACTTGATTGACTAAAACTCAGTTGCTGGGTTAGGGAATGCTGAGGCAAAGAGACTGAGTCAGAGGAGGTATGGGCAACATTTGAACAATGGTAAAGGGTTCATCACAGCGTCCAGCCTGCTGGAGCCTGACCACAACTGTCATACTTTTCCTGGGATGA
Source organism: Crocodylus porosus (assembly GCF_001723895.1). Classification (NCBI taxonomy): domain Eukaryota; kingdom Metazoa; phylum Chordata; order Crocodylia; family Crocodylidae; genus Crocodylus; species Crocodylus porosus. The sequence continues at coordinate 68,559,532 of NW_017728918.1, read as the reverse complement.
CTGGTATAAGTCCTCCCCACAAAGTTTATGAACACTCATGCTAAACTGAGGTTTATTCACAACAGATAAAAATACAAAACCTTGATGCTGCAAGCATAGCTCAACCATCTGAGAAGAAACAATTAGGTATCACATCCAGTATATCTGCTATCCATAAGAATTACTAGCTGGCTTCTAAATGTCTAGTTATTCCTTAACTTTGTGTTTTTCCTGGTTATTGATCAGTTTCTTGAGATGTTCCAAACCAGATAACCCCTTGGCAATAGAAAAGACAATCATTTATACTATTAAAAGAATACACTTTGAAGAAGCTGGACTGAGGGTATAAAAGCAGCAAAATTGTGCTTCAAGAGAAGAAATCTGTCTGACACCACCCGCTGTTGTTCCTGAGAAGCTGAAAGAAACAGATCGTCTCCCTTCAAGGACTGTGCAAAGAACTTTACCTGTCAGCATTGGAACCCGAGTGCCTTGGACTGGTGAGATCCCAGCTCTCGCTCTCTCTCTCTTTTCTCTTTTTTCTCTAGGCATAGGTTTCTGAACCTGAACTGTATTAGTTAAACTTGAGCTAAGTTTCCCCAAATACTTAGTGAACACAGGGTGGTTTTGTAATTGTTTTGATTGTTTTCCTTTGCATGTCTATTATTGTTAATACCATTATACTTTTCATATATTCAGCAATAAATAACTTTTATAGTCAACCTAATAGTAACTGGGTATATTTTTCCTTCTTTACTTTTCCTTCCCACTTGCTCTGCAGCAACGCTTCTTTTACCTAAACCAAAGATCCCTGTGAAGCCCAGAAATATTGTGGGGTCTGCTCATCAAGAGGCTACCACTACTAGGACAGCTAGGGCAAAAGATTGGGATGTGCTGAATTTAAAACACATAAGGGGATCAGTTTGTACAGGCTGATTGACCCAGTTTGACTCAGACATGCCCTTTAGAAGTGAACGCTGGCCCATGAGCGTGTCAGCTGGACATCCAGCTGGATTCACAGGTATGCTGTTTACTGTGTGCCTGACTGCATTTTATTGTTACCTTAATGAACTGATTCCTGGCATATGAGAGTGTCTGCATGTCCATGCTGATCAACCCAGCTGGGTCAGCCGTGTCACGTTAATCTGTGTGTGTTTGTGTGTATGACTGATTTGGTGACCGGAGGAATCCAGCCCAGTTGAAACTGAGTCCTGCAAGATACTTCCACTGGGGGTGAGGACTTGCAGAAGGGAAATGTACAGCTCCGTATAGAAACACAAGTAACACAAGCAGCACTTTGGTAGAATTACAAAGACCCTAGAAACGTATCCTTAATAAATGAGCACACCCCAAAGTGATGGGCAAATCTGGTAACAAAATTGGTGGAGACTGCAGGCAGCACATGGCCCTAATCACGTGGTAATTGTTGAGTAGTTGCTGCAGAGTGATAAACTGAGGCACAGACCTGAAAGCTTTATCTTCCTTTTTCTTTTCCTTTTTCTATTTTATTTCTTATCAGACCAAGCTCCTTCAGCTAGGTCCCTCTTTTATAGAACCTCCTGTAACTTTTAAGTTAAGAACTGTGCTGGAATAACTTTAGGACCGTGCCAGAAAGAGTTAAGAGGTGTACTTTAGAACTAAGATTGTAGAGTAATACTGTGTCAATGGGAAATCTAAGTGACTGTGTAAAAGAAGCTTTTTGATAGTGATCATTAGTGTGATAAGGGAAATGGAGGTGTCTGGATAAACCCTTTTAGCTGCTTGCTTGAGGAAGGAGAAACGCTGCAGATTAGAGAGATGGGTAATGAAGAAGGGAAAATGTGCCTGGGAAAAAGGGTGCTTCAAGGGTGAGAATCCCCTGACTGAGGCAGGTTTGAGTTTTGAACAGTATTGCACCACTCTTAAAGCACATAGTAGTGCAAAAGATGCAGCTGCTGTCTGGGCATTGTTTTATGCATGTTTGGAAATGTTTGAATTTTTAAAGGGAAAGCAGGAATTGAAGCTTGAAAAAGAACAGTTACAACAGCGTTTGAAAGATTGTGAGATAAACAGGTGTGACTTTATAGTAGAAAAGCTTAAACTGGTAACTTTACTTAGAGATATATACAGGAAGAGAGAGACAAGGCAAGCAGGACTTTCACGCTGTATATGAAAGAATTAACACACACAAAAGCAAGAGCAGCAACTCATTTTCTGGCAGATGAAAACAAGGCAGCAGCAAGCCATCACAAGTGTGAGGCAGAGATCAGTAAATTGCATGCCCAACTTAGTGCCCATAATAGGGTGGCAGCAGCTGTAAGGTTGAGAGAGGATTGTGACTTTGAGTCCCCTGGGAAAATAGAGATACACCCTGATGCAGTCCCCAAAAGCCCATTTAACCCCAATTGGCCCCACATGCAGAAGGTTGCCCCTGTTTCCACTAAGGAGGTTAAACTCTTAGTTGCAGGAGAGAATCTTCCCACAACAGAAATAGTCACTGACATAGTGAGATGGTCTCCCAGTCAAGCCAAGGCTGTTGCTGAGAGACTGGGGCCACTGAACAATGACACTCCCATTGCGTGGTTGGCTCGTGTTTGGCAAATGTACTCCTCTGCTGATGGCATAGACTTAACTCAATTAGCTCAGTTATGTGCCTCTCCTTGTGATGCAGATGCTCAGACGTGGGCATATGTTCTTGCGAATGAACTGCTCCTGGACCCTGGGAATGGATGATGAGTGCTCTTAAACTATTACTGCCTGCTTCTTCCCTTCAGAAATTGTATGTAATGGAAGAACAAAAGCCAGGAGAAGCCCCAGAATCTTACCTGATCAGAAAGAAAATACTAGCAATTCTCTCTGATTCATTACCCCAGACAGAAGAGAATGGAGTTATCACTCTCCATTATCAGGGACCTGAATGAATACAGAGCACCTATGCAGGGTTAAATTCCCAGACAAAAATGACCATAGGGGTTTGATTTAGAACACATAACCTCGAATGAACTAGTGTCAAAAATCAAACAGGCAGGAGATTTGCTGCGAGACACTGGTGTTTTAAAGAGACAAGCAGGAAAGAAGATTACATCAGAACCTGTGTAGGCTATCACCTTTGCAAATAATGGTCCTCACTCTGCCAGTCATCCTCCCAATTCTTATCTCCCTTTGCCTCACAACCCTGGGCAACCCAAGGAGACCCTTAGGAGTATGATTTGGAAAGAGCTAGTGAATTTAGGGGAGGATATTGGAAAATATGATTGCCAGACCATTAGTGTCCTGATTAATGCTTTGTGTCAGGCCATGCAGAGAGCAGAGTTAATGCAGGGAGCACCCCCTCAGCCCACTGCCCCAGTACAGAGTACATCCCATGTGCCCACTTTCTGTCAGCACCAGACTCCTGCGTCTTCTCCTGAGGGAGTTTGCTGATCAGTAGGGGTGCCCAGTTCTCCTCGGGCCTCCCCAGCTGGTCATGAGACTTTAGTGTGATGTATGGGGGAGACCCACTGTGAGGGCTACAGTGGGGAACCCAGGGATGTTAGCCCAACTGCTAGTGGATACTGGATCCTCAGTAAATATTCTAAGCCCCTGGTGGATCTCTGGAGGGAGACCCACCACAAAACATGTTCAGCTCAGTGGATATGGGGGAGAAATTCAGGAAGCTCTGATCTGACAGGATTTTTTCCTGTCAATTTCCCTTGCAAATTGACAGATTATAAGGAACAATAGAGTGCTGTGCTCATGAGGGAAATGAGAAGGGAATCCGAGGAGTTCCTTTCCTTCAGGCATTTCAGTTAACTGTAGATCTAGCTAATGGGGTGTTATGGCAGTTAAAAGGAGGACCTGCGGAAGCCTCAGCTGTGCATCATTGTGCTGCCATAGAGGCATCTACTGCCACCCTAACCCCTGTTAGTGAACCATGGGTACAGGAATTTCCCAGTGTGTGGACTAAATATAAGGTGGAGTGTGGAAAAATAAATGCTGAAGTTTTGACTGAAGGAAAAGATCCCCCTCCTCAAAGGCAATATAAATATCCAGCTGCAGCAGATGAAGGCATTAAAAATACTATAGACTGTCTCTTAGAACAAGGAGTGCTCATGCCTATGCAAAATATTTTCAATTTACCAGTATGGCCAGTCCTTAAAGTAGACGAAGTCACTTATAGAATGACAATAGACTTCCGCGCCTTAAATGAAGCCACCCCTGCCGCCGCCTCTGTGGTAGCTAAATACAATGAGATCTTAGCAGCAGTAGCTCGCTCTGAATTGTTCTCTGTAATCTATTTGGCTAATGCTTTCATGGCTATACCCCTCCATCCTTCATGTTGGTACAAGTTTGCTTTTACCTATAGGGAACAACAGTATGCCTTCAGGTGAACTCCCTAAGGTTTCCATCCTTCCCTTAGTATTTGCCATGCCCATGTCACTAAAATGTGGAACTGTTTGCACCCTAAACACTGCTCACATGTAATTTCATACGTGGATGACATTTTGATACACACCTCCACTTCAGAAATGAACAGAGAAATCAGTAAGGAGGTGCTGACTATAGTACAGGAAGCTGGATTTAAGGTAAATAGAGAAAAGGCTCAGGTAGTGCAGCAACAAGTGAAATACCTGGATGTACGTCTTGGAGAGGATGGCAGGACTCCAGATCAGCAAAGGGTAGAAACAGTAGGAAAGCTGCCTGCTCCCACAGACACACACTCCTTGCGAGCTCTTTTGGGAACTTTTAACTTCTCCAGAGAGTACACTGAAATGTTCTCTGACAAAGCCAAGCCTCTTTGGGAATAGGGAGCAGACCAACAAACTGCCCTGGCTACCTTAAAACAAGGACCCTGTCCTTCCTTTTGTGATTCAGTTGGCCTCTTCAGAAACAAGCATTGGAGCCACTCTTAGTCAAAATCAATGTGATAGGCTCTGAGTCATCCTGTGAAAAGGAGTGTCTTGCCCTGGTCTGGAGCCTTGCGCGCTGGGAATTTATTATTGGAGGATCAAAGGTCATTGTTCAGACTGTGCATTCCCCACTTAAGTACATCATATCAGGGAAAATACAAGACAGCCAGGTTTCTAACCCATGCATTGCTCAGTGGACCCTCAACCTAGTAAACCCAGGAGTAGAGTTTAAAAAAGAGCAAGCCCCATATGGACTAATTATAGAAGGAGAGGAGCATACCTGCCCCCTCCCTCTTCTAAAGCACCTTGCATGGCCTGTCAAGGGAGGCAAGAGTCTTGCAGATGCACAACGGAAGGGGTTTGTAATTTGGTTTACATATAGATCAAGTTTCTACCATAAAGAGCATCCCCAAACAGGGTATGGAGCCATCCACATAAATGATGGAGAGAAGAGAGAGAGAGAGAGAGAGAGAGAGAGAGTGAGAGTGCTAGGATCTCACCACTCCAAGGCACTTGGGTTGTTTTCTGACAGGTAAAGTTCTTAGCACAATCCTTGAAGGGAGATGATCTGTTTCTTCCAGAGAGCCGAGAACAACAGCGGGTGGTGTGTGAGAGAGTTCTCCTCTTGAAGCACACACACACATTGCTGCTTTTTAAACAGATTTTTATACCCTCAGTTCAGCATTTTTCAAGCATTCTCAATAGTGTAAATCATTGTCTTTTCCCTTGACAAAGGGTTATCTGGTTTGGAACATCTCAAGAAACTGATTAATAGTTGGGAAAAACATAAGGTTAGGGAGTAACCAGACACTTAGGAGCCAGCTTGAAATTCCTATGGATAGCAGATATACTGATGGGATATCTCATGGTTTCTTCAGAAACAATAGATAGCTTGCAGCATCAGGGTTTTGGATTTTTACTTGTGAACAAGCCTCAGTTTAGCATGACTTTTCCAGATCTTACTATAGTCTTTTAACAGACTTAAGGCAATTATTGGCGTGTTCATAACCTTTGTGAGGAGGACTTCCACCAGTCATCCCAGGAAAAGTATGACAACACTTGTGGTCAGGGCTCCAACGGGCTGTATGCTGTGATGAACCCCTTAACCATTGTTCAGATGTTTCCCATACCCCCTTTGACTTGGTCTCTTTGCCTCAACATTCCCTAACACAGCAACCGAGTTTTAGTTAATCAAGTTTAAATAGGCCTCCCATAGTGGGACTGGGGAATGTACAGCCCAAGATACTTATGAAACTTTAAACTTCTGCTTAGAGGTGTGTGTGTGTGTGTGTGGAGGGGGAGTCCTTTGTAAATCCAGATTAGAACTGGTCTGGTAAATGCTGAGCTTGGTGTGTGTAAATGTGGGTTGATTAGCATTTGGAGCACAGATTCCCCATCATGCTCCCCTGCTTCTCTGATCCCAGAATTCCCTGCAGTCTCTGCTTCAGGCTTTCTGTTCTCCATCTCCCATGTAAATGAGTGGTCATCTGGTTCATGCAGTTGTTTCAATCTTGTCACCCTTATCTGGAGGGTTTTAGGTGCGTCTCCCACTGCATCTTAATCAGTTTTTGTTTAGGTAGAGGAGGGGAGCTGGGGTGGGGGGCGGGATTCTTTGTGAGTCAGATAGGCTGCTTCCTGTGTCAGGGTTCCCCAAGGACATGGAGCTGAGAGGTAACAGTACCAAGTGCAACAATTATTCTTTGAATTATTTATTATTCATATTTATAAATGCAGATTGGTGTTCTGGACAGGATTTATGCCCTCCATTTATGCCCTGAATAGGTCATCTGTTGGGCTAACTCTAAACCAGTGGTTCTCAACTTCTTTAGATTCAGGGCACCTCCTCCTCAACTTTTTTGAATTTGACAGAACTCTGGGTTGAAAATCACTGTTGTACTGCCTCGGCTTCCCTCAGTAGTTCTGAGCTAGGTGCCACTGTTGCCGCAAAATAAAATTGCACCACGTGCCCAAAGCAGGCAGGAGAGATGGAACACGCAGTAACTCTTCCCAAGCTAACCATCCTGCTTTTCTGCCTATTTTATTTGACACTTTATACTGCACTTTATACTCTGCTTTCTGCACATCCTTTCAGAGCATCATGTAAGCTTATGCTTTCTCTCTCTATACTATAGATTTAGTTAGTTTATAAAGGTGCATATCTACCCTACCCCAGTTGAGAATGACTGCTCTACACAAACACAGTCCCTGTCCTCAAGAACCTTAAGACAAGACACAAGGGGCATGTCCAGACGAGCCCGCATGTGCCTCTTGCAACATCTCAAACCCCTTTGAGATGTTACAAGAGGCATGTGAGGGAACAAAAAAATGTTCTCCATTCTGCAAATTTGCCGCGGAGGAGCAAAATTAGACCCCTGGATATCGTGGTACTTTTTTGGAGTTTCTTTTTTGGTTTTCCCTCCCTGATGTGAAGGAATGGCAGGGCAGAAACCTTCTCGGGGGGAAGTTTCATCCACATAACTTTCTGCAGCCCCCACTATGGGCAGATCCCAGCTAAGCACCCAAGGGGATGCATGCCCCTGCAGCTCCCACCTCAGAGGCAGAGTCCAAATGACCTCCTCCATCAGTAGAAAAGCTTGAGACTTTTGTTGTGGGGGAAAGTGAGACTCCAGTGGTGAGCCAGCAGGGCCAGGGGGTCTCCCCTGGCCAGGCCCCTCCCAGAGAAGTTCCCAAGCCCCCTTCCCCACCATCAGGGGCCAGGAGCAAGGGCAGTGGGAAGAACTCCACAGCTGGGAGTGGGAAGGGCAAGGACCCCACCCCCAAACCTAGGCCACCAGTGCCTGAGGGGATCAGGTGTGCCACACCAACTGGCACACCCAATCAACCTGTTCCTGACCCTAGCCATGGCCCCACCAGTGCCATGCACAGCTATGCACAGGCGGCTGCAGGGTGAACCAACACTGTGGAGCCTGGACCCTCTACCACTGGCCCGTCCAGCTTAGGCAGCAGGGCCCCCTTTCTGGCACTCAACCACAGGCATGGGGTGAAGTGCCAACTGCCCAGGTGGTGCATTTTGAGAGCTGGGTGCAATCCCTGGCTCAGGTAGTGGGGGCCCCCAAGATTGCGGAGGGGGGGTAAGTTCCCCTTGAGCCCCTAGAAGAGCTGGGGACCAGAGTAGTCCTCAGCTCTGTCCCACCTTGTATCCCCAGTTGGGCCCTGCTCCCCCATCTCCAAACCCTGGGGAGAGTTATCTCCCCAGTGGTGGCCCTGTTGCTGGGGTGCAAAGACCCTGGCCTCCACCATGTGTGCTCATCCCACCATGTGCGCTCGTTCCTCCATGGGCACTCATGGCACCCAGCTGCAGATCTGGCACCAGTGCAAAGCACATAATCTCCACCAGGCCCAGCAGATCAGAGTTCCTGGAGATGTAGGCATCCTGGGCATGGCCTTCCCAGCCAGCACTCGCATGTATGAAGGCCCTGCGATGGTTGATGAGGGCCTGGAGTACCCCCGAGTGAAAGTCCCTCTGGCTGTAATAGGGATGGTCTCCATGGGGTGGGCAGGTGATAGGGATATAGCTCCTGTCCAGGGTCCTGATGTGCTGGGGGAATCCCATGGCACAGGACCCTGCCACCACTGCCAGGGGGTCATGCATGAGGAACATGGTGACTGCAGCAAGTCCTGGAAGGCACTGCATACCTCCAGGATGGTTTCCCTGGCAGTGGCCTTGCCTGCACCAAACAGGTGGTTGACATACTGCAGGCTGGCAGGTGTGGCCAGCTTGAGCAGGGTGAGGGCCAGGCCAGTGTCTGCAGGGAGGGGTGGCTGCATGCCAGTGTGCTGCCATTCCAGGTGTAGCCGGAGCTTCTTCAGGAAATCCTGGAAGGTGGCCCAGGTCATCCTGAAGGCCTTCAGCCGCTGCTTATAGTCCCAGGTGTGCTGGACAATGTGCCACCATCAGTCCTTGCCAGCCTGAAAGGCCCAGAGGTGGCAGGGCTGGAAGCCCTGAAGGGTGACAGCAGCCCCGGTGGTGACATTCTGGAGCCTGTCATTGGCATCTCTAGTGGGGTCCAGCCACGCAGATGGGGTTGAGACAGCAGGTGTGCAGCAGTGGCCCTGAGACAGAGTGCAGCAATCTGGCAGGCAATTGATGCACATGGGGGAGCTGGGAGGGGTGAGACAGCTGTGAGCCAGGTGGCAGTTGGCATAGTGTGCCAGCAAGGCCAGTGCGGTGGCCAGCAGGAGCCCAGGGCACTGGTTGCCACTGCCAGAGGCAGGAGCTGGAAGAGCCATAATGTGGGGAGGAAAAGACATCAAGAAGAGCACTGCTGTGTGCTGTCCCTGCTCTGGGCCTGCTGCTCCCTGGACAGGGAAGTGGCTGGTGAGAGAGCAGCGACCAGGCCTGCCTTTTGAAGAGGGCTATTTTGAGCTCCCCCTGGTGGTGGCAGGGGTCAATTGCGGGGTCCTGGGAAGCAGGAAGAGATTGGCAGCAAATCTGCATTTGCTTCTCTGCACATGTAGATATGTGCCTGGGGCTGTTTACTCACAAGTAATTTTACTTGCAAATAAGTTGGTGCTGTATCAAATACACATGGAGACCCCCTGGTGTGACAGGCAAAAACTGTGCTAATGCCCTAACATGGAGTAGAATTAACCTACTATGCATTGGCGTCACAGAAAAAGCCTGCACTGGTTCTACTGAACAGTGGCGCCAATTATGACACATTAAGTTAGTACCTGTTGCAACAGGGACTCAGGCAGGAGCCCTGTTACTTAGACAAAGTCGGGCAGGAATAACCCGATGATGAACTCTGTCAGGCAGTGGACATTACACACCCAGGAAAGGTTCAGGTGACTAGCTCGCGAAAACCGGGAGATAAAAGACAGCGGCGAAGCATTGATTTTTGCCTTCAGGCACCAGAAGAAGAAGTGAGAAGTGATGAAGCCCCAGAGGGAGAGAAGACTTACCGGAGATATGGATGGACTCTGGGATGAGTGGAGCCCTGAAATACATGGCAAGCCAGTGGCGGAAAGGATTATCTTTCTGGAAGTCCCGCTGTGCTGCCAAGTGTGGGAAAAGGAAAAAAAACCTGGAGATTCCAGGTGGTGGATCCCTGAGGGACACAGCAGGACAGCAGCAAAGGAGGTTGTCTCACCTGTAAACTCCACTGTGCCGGTGAGTGTGGGGAAAGATGGAGACGCCAGGGGGCAGATCTGCCGGGACTTCTAAGAAGAAGGGATCGTGCCCCTCAGTGAGAAAAGTGGGAATTGGGGTTATCCCCAAGACTGGAGCCCAGTGGGATAGTGGAAACTGGGAGCAGGGAAACAGATTATGAGAAGGAGTAGCTAGAGACTACTCCCAGGATCATGCACCACAAAGAATGAGGAACGCAGAGAGTGCATGCCACTAATGAGATAATTAGCGGTGAAGAATCCTTATTAATTACCAAGTCTGAGTATTTCCTGATTGTAACACCGATTACCTTCGCCAATGAAGTAATTGGCAAGGACATTGTAATCTCATCACTGTTAAGCTGGAAATAAAACTTACACTGTGAGCAGTTGACATCAGGGTGGCATTATTCTATCTAGGAACAACAAAAAAGCAGTAACCTCCTTTCTTTTCTCTTTCATCCAAGTCATGGCAGGAGACTATAAAGGAGAAACGAGGATAAGATTGACTATCCCGCTCACACCTGTTATTAGAGGTACTAAATGCACTGTAATTATGGCGTATTAATGAACATGTAGATGCACCAAGTAGAAGTGAGTCTTAAGAAAGGAATTGCTGCTTTATAGATTAGTTTGGGGAAGCTGTTCCAAGCAGAATGGGAAGATGAAAGAGAGCATGTATGTCACTTGTGGGAAAAGTCAGTAACTATTGAGGAGTGGGAAGCGATGTATTAAGAGGCAAGAGTAGATCAGCCATAAGTTTATATAACAAGGACAGAGAAAAGAAACTGGAATTTGGTGTGAAGCAAAGGGAGAGCCAGTCCTTGTGGAGTAGAGCTAGTTTGAGGTGAAGTGGAAAGCTTCCAAGATAAAGCTAAAAGAAAGGAACTTGTGGGCTCTGTCAGGATATAAGACCCCAGAGGTAATATCTCCTTATTTCAGCCATGTGAGCTGTGTCCCAGCCACCAGTGGAGGGTTCAGGATTGAGAATGTGGTCGGGGATAGAAAGGTAAGAAAGGTTTATTGACTTAACAAACACACAACTATGCATAAATAATAATGCTACAATGACAGACAATAGTAATTTGTGTCGGCAACTTATTGGCAGTCCCCTCTGATGCCTGTTGTACAACAAGTTTCTTTTTTGCAAAGCTCAGCGAAGTCGGGTGTCCCTGATCAGTACTGTCTTAGGGGTACCAGGAAGGACCCTGGTATTCAGTCCTTGGGCTCCTTGAGATCCACAGGCCCACTGAAACCAGGTCAACAGCTAACTCTAAATCAGTAAGTTCTTTGACAGAGCTGCATCTCCCTTCTAAATGATTTCCAGATGTGGTAGCCAATTTATAACTTGAGCTATGCTGATAACTTACAGCCATCTAGATTCTCCCCTTATAATTATTCTTAGGACTGACCAATAGCAGTACAAGCCTTTGCATTCTTTTGTTAAGGTTAATATTTACTATGCCACAGGGCCTACCACTTCTACAAGGCCTCACTACATACAAGGCCTCACTAATCTTTGACTTTAATTAGACTCTTAACAACATATAGCTTAATATCTGAACTAATGACAGAAAAACACTTGGTCTAATTTTCACAGCATTCAGCAAGCACCTTAGACACAATTTTCAGCTGTCACAAAGCTGAGATGATCCATTTTCTTTGGAGGTCAGTATCAGCTACCCTAGAAGCAGAAACTCTGTGGGGATGGATAAGGGAATTTGTTTTCCTAAAAGAGTGTTTTGGTGTGTTAGGGATGTGTAAACAAGCCTTCTACATGTCCTGGTACATCTTTTGACATAAAGGCTCCTCCTGACCCTAATTTTTAACCCTATACTGCCCATGCTCCTATCTGCTTATTTATTGTTTGTAGCTATACTTGCTGGTTGTGCCTGCTGTCAGGCTGTAAGTTCTGAAAGCAGCAAAGATGTTGTCTTTATGTTCCTTTATGCTTATTGTTGGGGCCATGAATAAATACTGGCAATAATACTACTTAAACCTTCCAAAGAATGTCATTGCTTTTGCTAGTATTGCTGTTCAGTGACCCTTCTCTTTTTAGTACCAGTCAGGGTACTTTTAAGCATGTAGTCCAGTAACAGTCTATTTGTTCAGTACTATTCATATTGGCACTATGTAGAGGAGAGTGATTGATCAGTCCCTGTGGGCACAGGGAACAGGACAAGAAGCGATGGTCTTAAATTGCAACTAGTGAAATTTAGTTTGGATATTAGGAAGAATTTTCTAACTATAATGTAGTTAAGCAGTGGAACAGATTACTTAAAGAGCTTATGGAGTCTCTAACCTTGCAAGTTTTCAAGATCAGGGTAAACAAATACTTATCTGGAAGATTTTATATGGGAAAGATCCTGCCTTGAGCCTGGGTTGGACTAGATGACCTTGTGAGATCCCTTTGAACCTTATTTTTCTATGATTCTCCTGGAACATTTTGCAGCGGGTTCAATATTTGTCATGGAATTGAAGATGGGGACATATCAGACCTGGCCTGCTTTTCTGGCAATATCTCATCAAGACTAAGTTAGAACATTATTAGTATGTGACAAAGCACAATGTAGGAGTTGTACTGAATCCAAAAGTGTGTGTGTGAAATGCTTTACTCTTAATGATGCGCTCTGCAATGCTTTGGCCAATGATTCCAATATGCGTATGTCACAATGCTTGTGTGACAGCTTTGTGCTGGTACCAAAAGATTTCTTGGGACTCTTTTTAATTTGCCGAGGAATAATAAAAGTATACTTTCCATAACCATCAATTTTTGATGGAGTTTCTCTCCTTTTCTCCCACTTGTTTTTTGTTGAATGAGGTAGTGTTATGGTTTCAGAAGTCCCTTCTGCCCTGTCCACTCCTTGCAGAGCTGTTTAGTATAATTTTTAGACATCTCCCCTTGTGGTTATTTTGAAGAAATAAATCATATTTTAAAAATTGCTTAATTTATGGTTACCAAAAGTATTAACATAAATGAATAAATATAGATTTCATACTTTTTTGGGGAATATATCATTTTTATACAAGTAGGAAAATTCTAAATAAATTATATTAAATAAATGTAGAAAACATTTTAATGGCAGAGGAACAGAGTAGGCTGAATGCATATGCACATATGTATATGCTCATATGTACTAATTCAAAGAGATTATTCATTTTTGTGTGTAGTATGTGTTTTGTTGAATGCTGGCAACTGCACTAATTGGAATGGGTTTTTCTGTGGCCATGAAATTAATAGTTTGTTTGGCAACATCTGCAACACAACTGAAAATACAGTAGAATAAAAGATGTTCAAGTACTTTATTAATAACGTTACTGTATTATGAACTGCAAGTTGTTAATTTTAACACAATAGGGGTTGGAATGGAGATGTGGATGATGATTTCTTCACTTTTTGATTAACAATATATCATATGACAGTGTGTGGCAATGTACAGTAGATTGGATGTATGGTTGATTAGACTGCAGTTGTTGCGTGTTGTACTTTGGATGTTTCTATGTGTATTTATAACTTCCTGTATACTGCAGGTGACTACATTTCACTCATATAACATACTTCAAGCTCAAAGGCTTTCGTTCAGCCAAATACTTTTAGAAATGTAACTCTGTACCACAAAGGAGTGACAGAAACCAACATGCCTTTAATGCTTGAGGCCCCTGAAATGACAGGGAATTAATTAGGTAAATTATGCTCAGCTGATTCTGACAGGCACAGAAAGACCCTACTGGAGAAGAAGGTGATGAATCCACAATGTCAGTCTTATTTAACTGGAGCAAAATTGCTTCCCAGCCCCAGATGTGAGTAGGGCTCTGTATATGTGGGCAGGGCACTTTGGCTTGAGAGGCTTCTCTGTGCTACCTCGGAGAATTGGACCACCTCAAGCAGTATCCTATGTCCAGCTGTGGCCAGTCTCTGATGTGTGAAAGGAATGTGAAACAAAGCAAGCAAACAACCGCTAGCATCCAAATTATGCATCAGGGAGAAAAATTACTTCTGATCCTTAGCGACAATTGACTGAACACCCCTGAAGCATCATTTGCATACAATAAAAATAGGTGGTGGGGAAAGATTGTACAGAGTTATCACAACTGTCTTGGAAGCTTAATATGTGGCACCACACTGACAGTACCGGAGTGATCCTTCAAAAATCATCCTGAACTTCTCTAAACATTTGCCATAAATACAGTGTGCTGGCAAAAGCTTGTGGCATACTATTCTACAAAAGGGAGAGGTCTGCTTATTTTTCTCATTCCAGAAGTCTGAAATTTCTAAGTAAAAAATTAGGATTTCTTCATGCTGAAAAAAGCACTTTTAGTCTTTTTAAAAGTGCATGATGGGTCTGTGTAACATTTTCATTTAGACATAATATATGCTGGAATCAGATGTTCTGTCTGAGGTAAAAATACTTAAAACTCATTTTCAAATTATTCATTGATTTTTAGACTCCAGATCCTCCAAGGAGCATCACAAAATCACATAGCCTGAGTGCTGCACTTCGCATTTAGCTGTCGGATTTAGGTGAAAGATGTCTAAATGCACATGTAATTAGACAGATTCCTAATGACTGGAGAGTGATGAATGAAACCCATTGAATGGAAATGACAGCTTCCCTCATCTGAAGGGGCTCAAGAGCTCATGCTGTTCTTGCTTAAGCACTCAGTGACTAAGGCTCAACTAGTAGTAGGCATCTGTCTGTCTTGCAAGAGAATAGAATTACACTGAGTGAGACATCAGCTGACTGAATGTAATCCTTTAGTGACCTCCCCAAGGCACAAAAGCCTGGGTAGTGTATATGGAGACACTGAGCTGCACACACACCTTTTGGCCTTGCTGGTTTAATTCAAAGGAAAGGCAGATGCCAGTATGTTTGGAGCCAGGTTGGTTGCAGGAGCTGCCAGAGCAAAGGAGATAATTCATTTGTCCATCTATTGGGGCTTCACTTCTAGACTTGCTGCTTACCAGGGTTAAAGAGCCCAGTCTATTCTATCATGGAGTGGAGTCCAGTTCCACAACTTTTTGGTGGCATTTCTTCTATCAGGGTTAAGATTAGTTCCCCCCCACCCAAGGTGCTCTTCTGCACAAAGCCATTGGCACCCTTGAAGTTGCCAGATTATTTAACCACTGCCCAGCACTGTGTCACTCCAGATC
Organism: Crocodylus porosus; assembly: GCF_001723895.1. NCBI lineage: Eukaryota > Metazoa > Chordata > Crocodylia > Crocodylidae > Crocodylus > Crocodylus porosus. The sequence continues at coordinate 68,544,406 of NW_017728918.1, read as the reverse complement.
TTTTTTTTTGATGTTATGTTGTGTCTCAAGGCAAAGCTGGCCCTGCATGGGGTGAGTTAGAGAAAGCAGTGGCATAACTGTGAGGGGGCAACCAGGGCACATGACTTATGAGGAGGACCTGAGGGAAGTGGACTCATTTAGTCTTAGGAGAAGAGAAGATAGGGGTAATTTAATAGCAGCCTTTAACTACCTGAAGGGTGGTTCCAAAAAGGATGAAGCTAAACTGTTTTCAGTGGTGGCAAATGACAGAACCAGGAGCTCAAGTTGCAGCTTGGTGTCAAGTTGCAGCAAGGGAAGTTTAGGTTACATATTAGGAAAAACTTTCTCACTAGGAGGGTGGTAAAACACTGGAACAGGCTACCCAGAGAAGTTGTGGACTCTCCATCCTTGGAGGCTTTTGTGATCTGGCTAGACAAAGCGTTGACTAGGATGATCTAGTTGGGGACGGTCCTGCTTTGAGAAGGGGGTTGGATTAGATGACCTCCTGAGGTCCCTTCCAACCGTAATTTTCTATGATTCTATAAGGTTCCTTTCATTCCCAATTTTTATTCAACAGCTACAGGAAACCTCTAGAGGCAATGGTAAGACTAATGGGCTGAGGTGCCAGCAGCTGATATACATGTATACCTTCTCCATGGCAAACATAGACAGTGCCATCTCCCAGTACTCCCAATGAGTACCTGGAAACAGCACCTACACAAAATTGCAACTGGGAAAAGCTGGATGCAGGAAAGATAGAGTTGAGGATGTTAGTAAAAAGGAAGGTACTTTAGAGGACTGCTTCCCACTATGGCAACCATATTATGAAAGGTGTCTGCCCACAAATGGCTGAACTGAATCACAGCATTGGGGCCCTTCCTACCCTTTTTGTTTCTGTTGCAGCATGCTTATACCTCTGCATTGATGTTAAGGGTATGTCAAGACTACTGTGGAGAAGTCAGCCCAGCTCACTAAGCTCTACCCTGAGCAGGTCAGAAATTAGGAAATGTAGCTACTTGGACTAGCCCTGATGCCTGCCTGAGAGTGATTTCACTTGTGTGATTTATTATTGCTACTCATTTTGTCTATGAATGAAGACACAGATGCTGAAAAAAACTCCACCGGCTACAAAACATACAGTCTGTTGCCTGGCAGCACAGGTTGTCTAGAATATGCCACCCTGGTTTCCACTTGCTGTACTGGCCCCACCGAATACAGGGCCTGATCCAAGGTGTCTCTCCTAATAGTTCTCAGGAGGAATGAACCATGTTACCAGAAACATCTCTGCTCCCTCTGCAATTGCCCCCCTCCCTGCCCCCATTGATAGCCAAACTACACTGGAATACTCAAGGTCTTAAATATACGGGAAGTTTGTTACCACAACAGACTGGGCATTGCCTGGTTTAAGACAATGAAACTTATATTTCTAAGAAATAAGAATGACTAATAATAACCTCAGCATGTTCGATAAAAATGGATTTCTTTGCCTTAGCTCTTTTGCACAAACAGTTTACTTCTATGCAAGTCCTTGTTTTCATCTGCTGGCAAGTGGGAGATCAATAAGTATCATTTCAAATACTAAAAGGGGTTCAGATCTTATGGCTAATTCCAGAAGGCAGATTGTCAGTACAATAAATTAGACACAGAGGGCAGAATTCTTTTTCACTGTTAAGTCATGTAAATGGCACTTGCACCATTTATAGGTGTCTAATGCTTTATGTAGCTATGCTTGCACTGATGCAACCCCATTGGGCCAGATTCTGCCCTGTTACTAAAACACAATACTGAATAATGCTCTGATTTACAGTGCAATGATTTTAGATCTACATCAGTGTTTGTGATGCTTCGGGAATTAAAGAATTATTGGGTTAAATGCATGAATAACTTTGGGAACAGCAAAACCCAAGCTTTCCTACTTTTCAGGGCTAGATTAAAGGGTCAGGCTCTCCTCCCTTGGCCATACTGTGAGGCTTCTAGCTTTAAATTCCTTTTGATGCCACGACTTTTTTCCTCTTGGCAGGGAATGGGCCAGCTTCAGGTGAATAGGATGTGTTATGCTCACAGCCCTATAGCTTAGTGGTTAAGACACTCTTCTGCAACAAAGTGGGTGTGGGTTTAAACACCCTGAGAATGAAAGGGGTGCAGAACCCAGGTCTTCCATGTACTAGACAAGCACATGTAAAAACTCAGCCTTTTGAGGAGTAGGATCACACACAGATGTCTAGCTGCTCGGGCAAAAGAAGCCCTGCTATGATGCATATTCTTTATGAGATTAGAGGCAAGTGAGATGATGATTCATAGATTCATAGACGTTAGAGGCTGGAGGGGACCTCAGAGATCACCAGGTCCAGCCCCTTGCTCAAGCCAGGAAAGACTGCAGTGTGAGAATTCAGTCTACACTTAGTACAATCTACAAGTCCCCATTCACGTGAATGGAGGGCCAGATACCTCTTGTATAACTGAGGCATTTAAGGTTCTGGGGGTGTCTAAGTGCTACCTGTTGAAATGAACAGGAGAGCGATGGGTGTCTGCAGGGAGAAGTGAACTTTTGGTAGCGTACATGCTGTGAACTTGCACCCCATTGAAAGCAGGGGATAATCCCATGTCTACACAGCCCAAATGAGATGCCTTGGAGTGTGGTCACCTACATTACTTGCCAGCAGCTACACATTATTCACCTCTAATAGGTGAACCAAAGTAACAGTAGAATAGTGGCTATTGTCTTAGCAACTCCAGGAACAAAATATCTTCTGGAGCTTTTCTGGAAAGGTGCATTTCTGTGCTGATATTCATGTGGGGCTACAAAGTGGCCATTCCTGAATTCTGAGACTGATGGTTGGTCACCTGCTGGGCAGATCTCAGATCTAAAACATTTCTGGATTCATCCACATTCACAGAGGTTCGCTGTACCCTCCTCAGCATTTGTGCTAAGCTCCAGATAAACAACTTGATTGTGGGTGAAAACACTTTAAATTCCCAGACCATACTTTAGTGACCTTTTTAGACCTCTTCCATACTAGTTAATGAGCTTTCAGTTCTTTGAAATATATCTGTCTCTCCCTCACTATACACACACATGTGCACACACATGCACATACTAAGGCTGGTGGAAAAATATATATATCAACATATATATGGGTGTGTATATATATATATATATATATATATATGGACTTGAGGGACATTAGAGTTTTAAAAAAACATATTTTTGTAAAGGTACTTAACTCTTTGCCTTTCTTTGCACAAATTATTTTTTTGCTTAAAACTGTTTTTTTAGGTTTTCAGTGAAAAGTAATAAAATATATTTTCTCTCTAATATAATGCATAGTATATGCCTATACATTTGTGTGCATTCCGGGATCAACTGACATTTTTAAGATATATGTATGACAGTCAAGTGACTGCCAGACATAATTTTATTAGACTTTGTTCCTCCCTCCTTGTTATAAGGCCAGGTTGTTTCAGGCTACATCCACCACCCCATTCACACCTTGTACACCTTCATTCCTGCCAAGTCCTACATCAAGGTAAAGTGGAGGGTGGTGGTAAAACTCTGTGTTACCAGATTTTCCCATCACTTTGGGGTGCACTCATTTATCAGACTTATGTTTCTGGGGTCTCTGTAATTCTATCAGTGTGCTGCTTGTGTCACTTGTGTTTCTATACCGAGCTTTTTCTCTCCCTTCTGCTCCTCAATGGAGCTACATTATAGGATTTAGCTTCAATTGAGCTGGGTTCCTCCAACCACAGTCAGGCAAACACACAGACACAGACACGCCCCGCCCATACAGATTAACAATGCATGTCTGAGCAGGCTGGGTTACTCAGAATTTCCAGGCCGATACCCTCATGTGCCCTGGCTCAGCACAGAACTTGTTCCAGCAGGACAATAATAAAATGAAGTCAGACACACGCACGCACACACGCACGTTAACAGGGTGCGTCTGAGCAGGCTGGGTCCAATCAGCACTTTCAGCTGATACCCTCATGCACCTCAAAACTCAGCACATCCCAATCTCTTGTCATAAGTGTCCTAGTAGTAAATCCCGTGATGAGCAGACCCCACAGGGTCTTTGGGCTTTACAGGGATTTTTGGCTTAGGTAAAAGAAGTATTGCTGCAAAGCAAATGGGGAGGTCAAGGGGAAGGAAGAGAAAAAGAGGCTCAGGAGAGAGTATGGCAACCAGCTTGACCATAAAAGTTATTTATTGCCAGGCATATGAACTTATGATGACACCAGTAGTAACAGCCATACAAGAGAGACAGATAAAGTAGTTACAATACTACACTGGTTCAATTGGGTTTGGGGAAATCTAGCTCAAGTTTGATCAGCAAAGTCAGGGTTGAAAAGCTGTACCTGGACTAAAAGAGCAAAAGTTAGATTCCTGGAGTCAGAGAGAGAGAGTGATAGAGTTGGGAGACAGAGAGAGAGTTGGGATCTCACCACTCAGCAAAGCTTGAACCAGTCGAGGTTCCCAGGTGTTTGTTGGAGCTTGCAGACAGGCAGAGCCTCCAGCACGCTCATTGAAGGTATTCCAGGCAGAAAAGGAGTGGAACTGGTGCAGCTCTTGGATCCAAGAACCAGGACAGAGACTTCAGCTTGGGAGGTGTGGGGGTGAGGGGGGCAGGGTTTTAGGGAAATAACAATAGTTTAAGGGAAAACAATGGATTTGTTTATGCTGGACAATAGGAACTGATTATTCCTGGCTCTGGATGGTGTTGCTCAGAGGGAGCTCACAATGCAATCAGGCAGAGATGGTATTTTTGGGTATCTGATAAAGGATTTATCACTAGAATTGGTCTGATAAATGCTGAACAGGATGTGTATAGGTGTGGGTTAATTAACATCTGGAGCAGAGATGCCCCCATCATGCAGCACTTTTCTGCTTCCCTGGTCCCAGAGTTCTGTGAGGTCCTCGCCTTGGAACTCTGTTCTCCACTCCTGATGCTAATGGAAGTGCCTCCCTTTTTCCCATCCTGGGAGGGGCATGAGACTGGGGAGAAGTTGCTGTAATCTTGTTACCATTATCAGGAGGGGGCTAGGCTGTTTCTCACTGTATCTTCATTTTTTTTGTAGGCTCTTCTTCTGATCAGTTCTGGTTCAGGCAGAGGTGAGGTGGTCGGGGGGAAAGTCCTTCATGAGTCAGACCGGCTGGGTACTGTGCCAGGGTTCCCCAGGAACACAGAGCTGACAGGTAACATCTGTTGCAGAACTTGTACTCTTCTCATTTCTGCCCCATACTTGTTTTGTGCTGTTTTCCTCCCATAGTCCCATGTATATTCCATATTCCAAGTGGACTTGATGTTGCCTTTGAATAAAGAGGCTGCTGCAGTAATAGGCCTAGAGATATTGTTTACTATTTCAATGGGATTTTTGCATGCACATCACAATTTATTCTTAATAGGAAGTGCTCCTTACCTCTGAACTGGCAGTTCTATTACTGGACTGTATTAAAGAGGTACATTTGAATTTGGAGGATATTCAATGTAGATTTCCTTTTGAAATTTGAACCCGCAGGAGTTTATATATAATGTGACACAGGGTACTTGATATTTTCATGGTAATTTCTATTCAAGAGGCTGAAAAGTATCATTGTGAAAATGTACTGTTGTTCATTTGATTTGCTGTACAATAAAATCTCTGTTAAACCAAATCATTGCTGCTTGAACAAACTGTGGCCAAAGAAAATAAAGCAGGACTACAGTATTGTATAAAAAGAGTGAGTTAGCAAAGTATAAAACAAAACCAAATAATTAAAAACTAAACTTAATAGCATAATAAATACTTTAATTAAAAAGAAGCTAGAATAAGTTGTGCTGAGAGAACCTATGGCAGGAAAGATTTACAACAGGAAGAAAAGTAAAGGTGCTATGACTAAAATAAAATATCTGGAGATATGTTTGGCATTAGAAGAATTCTAAACCTCAGTCCTGGAGACTGCACACTCCTCTTGTTCTATAGGAGGAGACTGGTGTCATTTCTTTTTTAATCAGTGTAGTTGTCGATTCAAGGAAGAAAAAGGCTGACCACCACAAAAGCAAGCTTTGTGTGGCTGCAGTTCTGTCCCGCTGAACATGACATTGACAAATAATTATCTTTGGAATTTGTTTTGACAAATGTTGGGAAAAATTGCTAAATTATATTGAATTAAGTGGTGTTTAACATATTCTATTCTAGCTGAACATATTCAAGACCAAGGGTTTCATCTAGCCCATTGGGCTACCAGTGGAAGTTGGAGGATGGGGCTGGGGAAGACATGGCCTGTCACAGAATTTGGGATCTCTGGGACCCAGTAGATATGGCCATCAGTGGCAGGAGGGTGAGTGAGGGCTGTGCTGACACAGTCCTGCTTGCTCTGTGGCTGCTTGGCCTGCCGCTGCCTACCCCCTCTGCCTCTGGCACTAGATCCCTGGCACCCCACACCTAGACCACTACTAGATCCCCCAGACCTATGCTGCACTCCCCCCTCCACCGACCTCTACGACCACTGACCCCAGACCTGCTACAGCTGCTGCTGGCACTGCCAGTCTGGTCTGGGAGAAGTACCATGACTCAGAACTGACTCAAGGCCTGGGGTGAATTCTAGACATTTCACAGAACAATCAAAGACCCAAATACTACAAACTAAGTTCTGACATACCATAATGAGCAGCAAATTGAACAAAGCAAGATAAAAGGAGAAAAATCAAATTCAAAGCTGCACAGAGCTCCATGAAAGATATCACATTGTAACACTTGATTCCTTTTACAAACTGCAAATGTTGACAGTTCAAGATCATTCGTATTTTATCTCCTTTTTTCTCTGCAATGAAATATCATTAAAATGTACATACCATCTTGTGATTTAGATTCTGATAGACCCTTCTCCACCATAAAATGTTTTATCCTTCCGTTAAAGTATTTCTGATCAGATCCAGCTAAGAGGGAAGGAAGGAAGAAGAAGCGGTTGGTGTTCATGAGCCAGAAGAAAGGTACAGGAAGGAGTTTGGACATGGCAAGAAACAAGTTGAAGCCAGTGGGAATTATAAGCATGGCAAGCATACAGGACTGGGTCTATAGCAATATAATAGTACAAGGTGCCAACTCAGTTTATCTTCAAAAGGGAACGGAAAAGCAGTCCAGAAATTAAGTTAAGAAAACCAAGACACCTGAAAACACATGTTCAGATCTCTGTGGGCACATACACATGAGATGCTTTACTGGAGATTAGAGCAAATTACTGTGCAGTAAGCATCACCATCTACATGTACAAATGTTTACTGCACAGTAATTTGCTTTAACCGTGAGTAAATTTGCTACCTGTAAACACAATTAGCAAATTTACTCTGGAGTAATTACTGCACAGTACAGCATGTGTAGATGGCTGACTGGGAGCAAATTTGCTCCCAGTCAGTTGGGCAGCAGACAGCAGGAGATTGCTCCCTGTCCCTGGGAGATGCATGCTGCTAGTGTGGGCTCTGTCACCAGAGCCTGGGTGGGGACAGTGTCCCCCTGCCCTGGCAGCGGGGAGCTTTCAGCCCCTGCTCTGCAACTGTGGAGCGGGGGCTGGGAGCAGGGGCTGGGAGCTCCCTGCATGGGGAGAGTTCCCCACCCAGTCTGGTGCTGGTTGGGATCTGCCCCTGATTGGGACAGTTCCTGGCCAGCCCTGGACTACGCGCAGAAGTCTGCATGTTCAGCCTGGAGGTGGCTGGGGACTGTCCTGTTTTGGCAGACCCCACAGTTCCAGGCTACACATGCAGACTTCCCTGCACATCCTGGGGCTGGTCAGGAACTGTTCTGGTCAAGGGCAGGTCCCAGGCCTGTTCCCCAAAAGGGCAATTGAGGCACAGAGCTTTGAAAAAGCTTTAGGGGAGGGGCAGGATTCCCTGCCCAGCTGGGGGATAACTGCTAGCCAGAGGTGACCTGAGCAGGGTGCGGGGCCTGGGGAAAATGAGCCCATGCGGGGCCCCACCTCCGCTCTGATCCTGGACCTGTAGAAGCTACTGCCGCAGCAGCAACAGTGGCGGGGGCGGAGGGGCTTGGAGGGGGTAGTGAGCGGATGAACATGGAGCTGCTGCTCTGCCTGGCTCCACAGGGCCCCCTAAAGCACAGGGCCCAGGGCAGTCACCTCAATTTGCCCCCCCCACGGACAGCCCTGCTGCTAGCTGCTCCAGCAGCAGAAGAAGAGAGAAGCCCCAGCTGGCCAGGGACCCAAGACTGCTCCAACCTGGTTCAGCATGATGCAGAGGAGCTGTTTGGGGCACAGGGATGCTCCATTGCAGGGCTAGCTGGCTGGCAGTCCCTGCACTGAAACATCCTCATGCAATATATGGCCATCTTCCATCACAGAGGGGCTGATTTTCATTGCTGGTTTAGATACTGTTTGTGAAGTGTTTCTAAGTCCATGGACTAAAATTGCATATGAATGTTACAGGGGCATCAGAAGAATGTTTCCTTGTAGTTTTAAGTCAGTCTAATAATTTCTACTTGTAATTTCCATACATTTCAATATTATACTCCTCTCTTTAGAAAACAGGCTCTGAAAAACAGGCTGTCTGATAACCAAGGGAGCCAGTGAACAGCAAAGAGCAAACATGGCCGTTTGCATGCAGTTCTCTGGGGGCAAGAGGAAAAAGTGGAAGACAAGCCAGGCACCAGAGCCTGCTACTGGAAGGTAAGTGAGCTTGGTAAGTTTGGCCTGTTTGTGGGTTTGTTATTTGGTTGTGCCCTGTGCTCTGAGCAGTTGGTAAGTGCTGCTTGCTGGCTGATTGTTGCCTGTGGTCTGACCAGGTCTTAAGGAAGGAGCAGGGCCAACCCAGGCCCAGAAGATCACAAAAGTAAATAGGGCAGTTTGCAGGCACTTTGCAGGTCAGTTTGATGCCCCTCTCTTTGAAAGGGAGCTTTCAAGGTAAGTTATTTCTTTAATTAAGAATAACTAACCTAGATATCTAGCTGAAGTACCTTAAACTTAGCATTTAGACCAATGTGAAGATGGAAGAAGGCTGCAGCAAGATGGAGATCTCTTGTCATCTAAGGTTCTCCCTTATCACTGGGCCCAGATTTCTACTCTGTCAAGATTGTGTGATTGCTGTTTCCATGCACCAGCTTCCTCAAGTTAAAGAGTCATGTGCAGGTGTCTTTCACAGGAAACAACACACTGTTCTGTACCAACCTATTGTACTGAGTACAGCATATAAGATTATCAGCCTTGGGCAGATTTTATATATGTGCACCCAGGGCAAATAGGTCCTGGCTCTCAGAGACCAAGCATGTTCTCTTAAGGCTAGGGTGGTAGAACTGGAGAAAGGGAGGCAGAGAGGTTTACACATAAGGCTTTGAGGGACACTGTAGAGCAGTCCTACCTTCACTGTAGCAGCCTCCCCACTGCTGAAGAAGATGAAGAGACTCAGGGATACAGGGTATCAAGCTGGGAAGGAGGGATACTATCTCTTAGATGGGACCCACCTTCCAACTGATGCGGATATTCCTTTTGCATTGAGGACCCCACTGGATAAAAGGAAGCAGACAGTGGTAGTGGGGGATTTGATCATTAGGCACATTAGGCGCTTAGACATCTGTGGGTACCAACAACATAGTAAAGTGTAGTAGAGAAGTCCTGGAAGTTAAATTTAGGTTGCTAGGCAGGAGGCTGTAGTCCAGGACCTCCACAGTAGAATTCTCTGAAATGTTACCTGTGCTTCAAAGTCTCAATGTATGGATGAGTCAATGGTGAAGGGAAGAGGGGTTTAGGTTTATCAGGAACTGGAGAACCTTTGGGGCAGGAAGAATCCGTACAGAAAAGATGAGCTCTACCTAAATGTAACCAGATTGCTGATACTAAAAATTAAAAATGTTGCAGGGCAATTTTTAAACTAAAAGGTGGGGGAAGACAAGTGTACAGGTTAGTCTGACACAACCCCAAAGGGGAATGTCATTTAGATTCTGTGCTGCCTTGACGTGGATAGTAGGGCAGCAAGTAATATAACTTTAGATAATAGTGAGGATAAGTCAAGACACCTAGAGTTCCGTAAAAGAGCATGAGCAGTAACAGGCAGTTGAGCAAGAACAAAATCCCAAACTGATGGAGAGGAGCTGCAGAAAGATCTCACCAAGCTAAGTGAATAGGCAAAAAAAGGGGAGATGAACTTCAATGTCGACAAGCAGAAAGTTGACAAGGTAATGCAACTGGAGAAAAAATAACCCCAACAATACATACATAAGAGGTCTGAACTAGCTGTTACAATTCAGGAAAGAAATCTTGGAGTCATTGTAGATACTTCTTTGAAAACATCAGTTCAATGTGCATCAGTAACTAAATGAGCCAATAAAATGTTGGGCAACATTAAGAAAGAAATTGAAAACAAAATGAAGAATACTATTATGCCATTTTGCATATCTGTGGTGCAGCAACATTTTAAGTATTGTGTGGAGTTCTGAGCTCCACATCTCAAAAAGGGATGCAGTAGAATTAGAATTAGGGGTGCCTTGAGATCCTTTCAGGGGTGCTGTGAGGTACCACACAATGTTACCACTGTTAGGTTTACCAACATGATTCACAAGATAAATCCAGAGATTTCAAATAGAAATTTATAGTTATGGTCTTTCTGAGTTCTTTGCAACAGAAAAATTCTAAATTTTTGTAGTAAAAAAAAAAAAGAAGAATGAAAACAGGCATTTTCCAAGGGGAGCCTCAAGTCTATCTGGGGTGTTGAGTCTAAAAAGGTTGAGAACCACTGCTCTAGATGTATCCAGTTCAATGCTTTCCTTCTATAGCATCCACATCTGCCATTGTTGGAGACAGGAGGCTGGGCAAGATGGACTATTGGTTTGACTGAGTATAAATGTTCTTGTATTTTTATAAAACAGTAATTTTTCACCTTCAGAATAACTTACAGCATGAATAATTTGCAAAATATAGTGTGGATGTCTGAAACTTGAATTGACATGTATTTTTAAACCCCAAAGACTCTTGGCTTAAGTATGTTCTGGTAATTTTATTACATCACCAAGTAAGTGTGATCAAAATGCCATCCTCTTAAATAGTGTCTTTCATCTTAGGATGTCCACACAGTTTTATAGATGTTAATAAAAAGAATGCTAAAACTAGTACTGCAATGAAGGCAGATGCTATCCCCATACTTAGAGCTGGACAAATGACTCCTTTGTGAATAAACTGTGAGAATTGTGACCATTTTCCTGTTCTCAGAAATATTCAGTAAATAAGATAAATCATTCTCTGTAAGTGGGATGTCTGCAAACTGCTCTGTAAATGTTTACTCTGGCTATACAGCAGAAACAGAGAATGTCATATCACATACCTAATTGTGCTTGTGCCATGATGCTACCAGCTAGGTACATGATATGCCTTCCATTTTACTCTCATGTATGCTACAGATGCTACAACTGTTTTTTGGAACTTGCTTCTTTTACAGTAAACAGAATTTGACAGAAGTCATTTGACAATGATTGCAGGACTCTTAACTTATTTTGGGCTGGGACATTTTAATAACCCTGGAACAGGAAAAACAATCATAGAAGAAGCATTTAGAAAGACACTGATCATTTGGCAGTAAAACAAATCTATTTGAATTCTGTTTTTTCCTTTTAGGAAGATGATGATATAATTCCAGGTGACAATTTGACTAAGCCCTTATCTCTACTAAACTGCTCTTATGGCCTGAAGTTCTGGCGCCAGACTGTAGCTGCCCATGAAAGGTATTAGAGCTCTTGGACACATCTGTGTGGTTTCTGGTACCTCTGGGCAGCTCCTGCTGGAGCCAGGTAGGATACAGCTGCTTCAGGGGTAGCTGGAAGGAGGCATAGGTGTGTCTACAAATGCCCTTTTTTAGCTATTGGGTGGCAGTACAAGCCTTCTGTGGGTCAGAGAGCTGATGTTGCTTTGCTAGCAAAAAGAGGGTGTTTGTCACTGTAGGGAAAACCAAGTGTGGACACACACATTTTCCCAGAACTTGAGTTCTGCTGGCAAAGTGGCCTGATAGTGTAGACCAGGCCTTAAATACCCATTCTTTGTGTTCAATTGCCTCCTTCCTTTCCATGCATGGTGTGGACTCACAGTTGGCAGAGCTGGCCTCAGGAGTGTTGAGGGGCAAAGGGGACATTCAGTTTACACAGTATAGTCCCCTCCTTACCCCTGTCATTTGGAGACACAGCTGTTGCACAAAAGCGGTTCGTTTCTTTGGAGGCCCGCAAAAATCACAGACACACAAACATCAGCCGGTACAAAAGGATGTATTTGGTTGCAAACAAGGTCAGAGTGGGGCATTGATGCCCAAATCAGCTTCTGACCAACTAATTGTGTTTGCAAGCGGAATTTATCTTCTCTCTCCTGAGCACGTGTGCAGACACCAGAACTCTTACAGCTACTTCCGTTTCATACAAGCATACATGTAGTTACATCATTACATACATCGCATGTATAGTATAATTAGCTACTTAAGTATGCAGGGCAGAGAGGTAAATATGCATCAGCTTATTAAGCATGCGCAGAAACTACAACAGTTCGCCAAAAGTTCATACCCCAAGGCCACAGTCAATTGAATTCCAGCTTCTGCAATCAGCATAAGAAAGGCTAAGGCAGGTGAGGGGGAGAAAGGAGCCTTGGGCAGTATTTCTTTCTTATCAGGTGCAAGATGCAAGCTGCGCATTTCTAACAATATTCCATTTCTAACACAGCTGTGGATGAGCCTTCTGGACTGAGCCTCTTGAGGCCTATGGGAATGCTTATGTCAAGTAATCCCATGTGGATTATGAGCAGGGGTCTAGGTTTTCCATTTTCCATGGAAAAAACAGAGTAAAACAAGGATTTTTCCCCTTACCAAAATAAAACGTGGATTTCTCATTTTAGCAGAGAAACCCACAGATTTTGCAGTTTTGCAATTAGCTCTCTGCAGGCTGGTAGAGTTCCAGCCCTCAAGAGCCTGGGAGAGAGTGGGAGGAGGGTGGTCAGGCAGGGGACATCATGTGCATGTACATGCAAACGGCTGACAGGCAGCCTGGAGAGCAGCTTCTGCAGGTAAGTGGGGATGTAGGGATTGTGGCCTCCATAGGGAGGGAGGGAGGGAGTTTGGCAGGGCTGGAGCTTGGACTGGGGCTGGGGCTCCTGCCCAGCCATGCAGTGTGTGGGGCTTAGGGCCTGGGGCTTCAATGCACAGCTACAGTGCCCTGGCAGGGAGCGGGATGGGGCCGCAGGTGGTTTGTTTGGGGCTGGAGAGGTGGGTGCGGCTCACTGCTGCTGCACACACTCCTGGGGGGACAGGTGGAACCTGCACTCCCCAGATGTGTGTGCAGGGTGGCCACAGGTGTGGTCTGCCTGCTGTGGGCTCAGGCTTCCCACCCTGCTGCCCTCCCCTGGCCTCTGCAGCCTGGTGTGTGTGATCCAGCACTTCAGGGAACAGCGGAGCCATGCAGGAAAGCTGCTTGCCGCTGTGAGTTCCATGCTGCCTTGGTGATGTGTCCTCCACGTGCGTGGCTGCAGAGGGGGCAGTAGAGCAGAGTTGTGCCCCTCTCTGTAGCTGTGGAGGTACCCTGATGGAGGGCAGCAGGATGGGAGCCAAAGTCTGTAGTGGGCAGCGTGCACCCACCCTGCTGCACCCCATGCACAGATCTGGGGGCTGTGTGTCCCTCTTGCCCCCCAGGAGCACATTCCATGGCAGGGAGCCAGCCCTACCCCCATCCAATCCCACAACAGGCAGTTTCATAGTTAGTAGGGTCAGAAGGGACACGAGCAGATCATCAAGTCCGACCCCCTGCCATGGCAGGAAAGAGTACTGGGGTCAAATGACCCCAGCAAGGTGATTGTCTAGCTTTGTCTTAAAGACCCCCAGGGTAGGAGCCTGCACCACTTCTCTTGGAAGTTGGTTCCAGATCCTAGCCACCCTGAGAGTGAAGAAGCACCTCCTAATGTCTAATCTGAGTTTACCCTCTGCCAGCTTGTGACCGTTTCTAGTCACTCCTGGTAGTGCCTGCTGGTGCCCCCGACTAGTTTGTAACAGGCCACTAGATCTCCCCTCAACCTTCTCTTCTGGAGGCTGAACAGGTTCAGGTCCCGTAGTCTTTCCTTGTAGGGCCTGCGCTGCTGCCCCCTGATCATGTGAGTGGCCCTCCTCTGGACCCTCTCCATGTTGTCGACATCCCTCCTGAAGTGTGGTGCCCAGAACTGGACACAGTACTCCAGCTGCAGCCTGACCAGTGCCACATAGAGGGGGAGTATCACCTCCTTGGACCTGTTTGAGATGCATCTGTGGATGCACAACAAGGTGCAGTTGGCCTTCCTGACTGCATCCTCACACTGCCGGCCCATGTTCATCTTAGCACCAATGATGACTCCAAGATCCTTTTCTGCCTCTGAACTGATGAGAAGAGCGTTCCCCAGCCTGTAGGTATGGTGCTGGTTCTTCCTCCCCAGGTGCATCACCTTGCACTTGTCAGTGTTGAATCCCATCCTATTCTCATCCCTCCACCCCTGTAACCTGTCTAGGTTGGATTGCAGCCTATTTCTCCCTTCTAGCGTGCCCACATCCCCCCACATCTTAGTGTCATCAGCAAATTTGAACAGGGTGCTTTCTACCCCCTCATCCAAGTCACTGAGGAAGTTGTTGAACAGTGTGGGCCCGAGGACCGAGCCCTGCAGAACCCCACTGCCCACATCCCTCCAGGTCGAAAATGACCATCCACTACCACTCTCTGGGTGCGGCCAGTTGTGGGGGAGCTGGTCTTTGTGCTGTGCTGCAGCGGCTACTGCCTCCTGCAGAGGGCTGTGGACCTGGGTCCCTGGCCCCATAGCTCTGGCAGCTGGGGGCCTTTTTGGCAGGGCTGAGGGGGACAGGAGGCTGTGGGTGGGGTTGAGGAGTGCCAGTAGCACTAGGGGGTTGCAAGGGGGAGTGAGGGGCACCAGCAGGGCCAGGAGGGCTGTGGGGGGCAGGGGGGAGTGAGGGGAACCAGTAAGGCTGTGGGTGGCCTTTTATTTTAATCACAGATTTTAGGATTTTTATCAGAGAATTTGTGATTTTTTTTTTTATCAGGGAAAACCAGGATCCTTGATTGTGAGGCTAGATTTATAAAGGTATTTAGGCATCTGAAAATACATTTAGGGACCCAAAGCACCTGGCTGTATAAGTCCTACTGAACATGTCCCATTAGACAGTGGGTAGTACCTCTTGGCATCCTTAGGTACTGTTTAAAAAGTATTTACCTTTTAAAATGTTGGCCCCATTCCATAGGGGCTAGTGATTAAATATACCAAAACAGTAAGGATAGTTCTGACTACATCCGTAAGGATGGGGGACCTCTAAATGTTGTAGCAGAAATATTGGAGATACTATCCCTCCTGTCCTTCCATTACATTTGTTCTTCCAGAGTCTTCATCACTAGTAATTTTCCTATTGTTTCTCTGTATTGCATAAAATGCCATCTGATGGTGTTCTCTGACCAAAAGGAAGACCATGGTAACATAGATCTGTAGGTGTGCTGTTCTGTCTGGTGTGCAAGGAAGCATTGTAAAGGCCTGGACTTCCAGTCACAGGAGCTGGAAGCAACACATCTGTGAATTTAGGGAGCTAATTCCCCAGAAAGAAGGATGTTTGGGTGCTTATAGACTTTTTTTGTGCACTTTTCCTGTGTTTGTGCCAAATGCTAAATACAATAAGAAATGCCCTTGGTTGGGGCATTCAGGTACAACTGTAAAACACATCTTATTACTCAATAAAAGGAAAACTATTCCTTCTGTTTCTGGAAGCTAAAAATATGTGAAGGATTAGAAGGAATGTTCAAGTGTAGCTCCAGATGGAGGCTACACAGCAGTTTGTTTCTTCTTTATTTGAAAATCCATCAACTGGACAGCCATGCTCCTTGGAAATACAGGTTTGCCACAGGGCAAATGGTTGCCAAGATTAGAAACTCTGATTATATGCACAGCACTACTGAAAAATTGCACTTAGGTAAAATATTTTTCCAGGCGTTGTTTTTACTGAGAATTTGCACTGTTTTCAAGAGAGTGCTCTTGTATTTATGGACAGGGGTTGAATTCCTTCACAGTGATTTTGACAGGAAAGTCAAACAGTGGACCCATTTCTGAGATGACTGTACGTTTCTTTTTAAAAACTTACCAATTATTTTCATGTTCATTTATTCGTTCTCCCTCTATTTCAACACCAAAGCCTTTGAATCAAAGAACAGGCCGAAGCAGTACAGAAATCTAGCTGACAGTTCAACAACACCTAATTAAAGTTTCTTCAGTTCCCTCTGGAGTGAGAAGAAGCTATGGTTGACCTGTTGATCTTATAGATCATAGTTAGTAGTTAGCTAGAGACTATATCAATGGCAGGGCTTTGTTAGTATTCTGTCCTCTTGTAAGTTTACCTAATGTAGACAATATTTTTAATACATATTTCACAATGAGTTGAAATCTGCTTGGTGTCCCTACCATATGCAAAAGTTGACACTCAGCACAAAAATGCTATTAATAAATTATAATTCTCAAAAGAAGATTAAATGTTTTTATATAATCAGGCAGAGATGAGTAATAAACTTTTGTATTGATGCAGGTATATAGATAAACCATGTAATATATTTTGAAAATACAAATATAAAGTATAATATAGATTTATATTAATATATAAATATACCATAAATAGTAAAATATAAATAGGGGGTGAAATCTAAGGGTGAAGTAATAAAAACTTTACATCCTCCCAAGGAGATTGGGAAAGAGGATGATACAGTTTATGCTGTAGAACAACAGAAGCAGGATATTGGCTGCTGTGGTTTCCCTGCTTCACCTGTGGCAGGCTAGGGTGTTAGGTCTATGTTGTGTCAGGGTTGATGGTGGTCTTATGTAGAGTTTAGATCAGGGGTGAGTGTGGAGAAGTGGGCTTCTCTCAGGCCAGCCATCGCCAGCCTCCCACCTGCCTCCGGGCACGCCGCCCGTCTGTCTCGTCCGCCACGACATGTTGGAAGATTAATACGTTGTTAAATAAGGAGGCAGGCTGCCTATTTTTTGCCCCGATGCTGGGGGCGCCATCTGCAGCTCCGTTCCTCCCCTACACCACAGCCCAAGCCTCGCAGATGGCATTCAGATGTTAACAGTCACACTAGCTCCACACTAGGCTCCAGAATCCTCGTGGCAGGACCCTCCTTTGATCCCTCCACCCAGGTGGCCTATGCCGCCTTCATTCGGGCTGCCGAGCTCCTTGTAGCTGGCTCCCCTCTCAGGTGTGGTCTCCACTCAGGACCTTCAGCCATACACAGGCCCTGGCCTCACCTCCAAGGCCAAGCGGGGTCCCAGGCCCATGACTCTGGGTGCCTCTCACAGTTGGTGCCTGGCCCTTTTGACCTTCTTGGTCCTGGCCCGAGCATGGACCAGTCGAGGAAGCACTCTACTCCCGGCCTCACTAGCCCCACGTTCTCTCCGGGTCCACCTTCTTGGATGTGGGGAGCTGAGGTACCTCACACCATGACTGGTGCCCCAGGGTCTCACAGAGGACTCTCACCACCACCCCCCCGCCCAGGGCAGCAGGTCGTGGTACTACTTCAGATCGTCAGGACTTGCCTCATTCACTCTGGGGCTGATCCCCTTTCATTCAGCCTCTGGCCCAAACCTCTGTCTCAGGCGTCTGAAGACTTACCTGGGCCTAATCTCTTTGCTTGGGGCTCCACATCGCCCCCCTCAATTGGGGCTCCAGATCTCCACCCCTTACTTGGGGCTATCCCCTCACTAGGGCTCCACAACCCTGCCCCCTCACTTGGGGCTGTTACACCACCCCTCACTTGGGGCTACAGATCTCAGCCCCCTTCACTGGGGCTACCCCCTCACTGGGGATCCACAACTCCGTCCCCTCACTTGGGGCTACCACACTGCCCCTCACTTGGGGCTACAGATCTTGGCCCCCTTAGCTGGGGCTACCCCCTCACTGGGGTCTTAATTTCTGCCCCCTTTCACTTGGGGCTCCAGACTGCCCCCTCACTGGGAGGCCATGGGGTTTTCTCCCCAGTGGGCTCAGGGGGCCACAGCTGTGCCTGGCCCCAACTTTCCCTCTCAGGGTCTTGCACCCCAACAGGGCTTAGGTGGCCACAGCTGTGCCTGGCTCCAACTACCTCTGATGGTACACAAACCCAGCCAGAGGTAAAGCCAAGGGTTAAGGTGCCCCTACCGTCCTTTCACCGGGGTGATAACTGGCCTGGCATTTCCTAGGGGCTCCCGCACCACTGGGAGCCCCGCCAGGCCACCCACTCCCAGCAGGGTGCAGTTTTAGGTCATTCCCAGGACTAGGAGCCTCCTGACCATCCCCTACAGATCCTCCCTTACCTCCATATGATACCAGCAGCCCTGTAGCCAGGCAATGCTGTTGCCTGGTCCCCAGCATCAAAACTTCCCTGTTTATATGGGCAGCTCGAGATCCAAAATGGCTGCCCTCATCAAGCATGTGTTGGCTGCTAGCTTCAGGCCCTTAAAGTGGGAGGCACTCACAGTACGGGTTACAAGCTGGTGCTTAGTGTGCAGAAAAGTGGCCCCTCGCTCGCCTTATGGCCAGTGCTCCATGCTGCAGCCGCTCGCAGCCTGCCTGGGGCTGCTAGTGCCTGCTCCAGACAGCCCTGTGTGGGCTGCGAGTGCCTGCAACATGGGGCACCGGCCATGGGGCAGGTGAGGGGCCACTTTTCCCCATGCTCAGCACCAGCTTCTTCTATGCGGTGAGCAGAGGGTTGGGGCTGTACGCTGCCCCCTGCCTATACCGTGGGTCTGGGGGGCACTGGGTATGAGTGGGCGAGGAGCCAGTGGGAGCACAGGACCCACACCAGTGTCCCGGGGCCTGTGCCGGTGGGGCCTAGAGCAGGGTGGCAGAAGCATGGGGTCCCAGCTGGCAGAGACTCTGTGGAGCTGGGCCAGCTTCCCACTCCCTGCTGGTGCAGCCCAACCCAGCTCCACGGATCCCTGCCAGGCTGCGCCCCACTTTGGGCCCCACTAGTACTGGCTCTGGGACATTAGTCCCAAGACATTGGGACATTGGTCCCAAGATGGTGACCAGGGAGCACCTGTCAAGGAGTGGGGCACCTGTCAAGGGGTGTGGCTACCCATGCAGCCCTTGACAGCCTGCCAGAACTGGGTAAGTGGCCCTCCATTCAAAATAATCGCCCACGCCTGGTTTAAATCATGGTTTGTATGGGATGGTTTGGATAGTTATGATCCTGCTTCAGGCAGGGGGTTGGATTAGATGACCTCTGGAGGTCTCTTGCAACTCAACTTCTCTATGAGCTCAGGTGGTGTTTTCGTCGATCCTCCCAGTCTCGGGCTATGGGCTGAGGAGGGAGAGGAGGATACATGCAGTGAACCAAAGACTGC
>NW_017728918.1:68515651-68525083 GCF_001723895.1 Crocodylus porosus | reverse complement strand
CCAAGGTCTGGAACAGTCTGTGAGAGGAGGTGGTTCAAGCACCTACATTGAACACCTTCAAGAGTAAATTGGATGCTTATTTTGCTGGGATCCTATGACCCCAGCTGACTTCCTGCCCTTTGGATAGGGGGCTGGACTTGATGATCTCCCGAGGTCCCTTCCAGCCCTGATGTCTATGAAATCTATGAAATGAAATGACTCCTATGATTCTTTGCAAAGAAGGAGGAAGAGCCAAAGCAAACACATTTTCAACTAATAACCAAAGATAGAAATCAACAAAGTAAAATGGAGGAACTAGAATGTCTGTCCTTCAATAATGTTATTGATATAAATCCATCTTTGAAACCTGGTGGAATGAGGAAAGTCAATGGGACACATTTATACACGTGATCTGGGAGTGTGTGTGTGTATGGGGGGGTGCTTTCATCACAGTGGCTCTTGGAGTTGCTCTAATTAAAGTGCCCCAAGCTCATTCAATGAGCTTTAGTTAAATCACCCCTGCCTGCATTTTTCAGCATGGGGACACTGACATATGTGATACTGGAGTCTGCTGAGCGCAGTAATTACTCTGCTCCAGCAGACTTTGATTGAGATTGCTCCAACATGCTATAATTACAGCCTGTCAGAGCAGCTTCACTGAACACGTATAGGTGCCCTATAATTCCAAGATACAAACTATATAGGAACTATAGAGTAAATTGTATTGGGAGTGACATTTTATAATAATGATAGCACTGAACCAAAAAGAGTAGAAATCTTACCTGGTAGGACAGGCACTGTATAATCTCAATGGGTAGAATTTCTATATCAAAATAGGAAGAGTTTACTTTTGAGGTTATGCTATCAACCACCTCACCAGGACTGTGGCAGTAAGCAGAAATGCTAAGGGAGATTAGAAAGACTGCAAAAAAACAGAGAATACAATAATCCTAGGTGACTTTAATTTTCCCCGTATAGATTGCATAAATCTCACATCAGGGTAGGATGCAACAACTAAATAGTTAGATATAAAAATGACTAGCTTTTGGAACAATTATTCCTGGAATCCATAAGAGGAAGGGCTGTTGGGGCATCCTGAATACCTTGGATCCCTCAGTGCTGGATGTTTTGCAACGTACCTCCTCACCGATAGACTGAAGCAGTCTGAATTGCAAGGACTAACTTGTGAAAGAAGGTGGATTGTGACAGCTTCAGTGAGCTGCGGTGCACAGGCCTGTGATAACACCAAATGCTAGTGAGATGACCCCAGGTAAGAACAAGGGTCACACATCATTATTCAGCTTCCCTGCTTTCTATTCAGTGGGCCAAGAGATCATTATCAAAGAATGAGTGGAAATACAGACATTTGAATCTGAACTGTATAAAACTTTTCCATACAAAGATATAGTTGTGGGATTCTAGACCTTACCTTAACTGTGAGAGACCTGAGACGTCACCACCCAGTAGTGAGTATGGCCAGGTACAGACATAACTGGCATAAGTGATCGGAAACAGTCTATATATGTAACAGAATAGAAGTTTGGCACACAAATCTGGTCTATACCCATAACAAAAGTTCAGCACACATAGATTGGTTTAAAAATGGTGGAACCCAGTCTAAGATTTGCATCCCCCAAAGGGTGAATGCGTGTTCTGTTCACCACTTATCTAAACTATGTTGCTTACAGAAAACCGTATAGCTTTGATTGAGTCTGCTTCGGGTTTTTTAAATGTCTGTGCTTAGCCTTAATCTATGTACTCTCTACTGTAGCTGCTATTGGTAATTTTGACTGGTTGCAAATATCACAGTAAACTGGTGTATAGTTCAGAGGAACTTGCTTTGGCTTGTCTTTTACTTCTCTGGATAAAATAGAAACCCCAAGAGTCATCATGGGTGTAACAGGGCCACTCAAGATTTAGTCTTAAACAGTGCCTGAGATTTGGTCCAAGGAGTAAGTGTTGCAGAGTCACTCTTTTCTGGTAGCCACAGCATAATCAGGTTTGGCATGGTGGGGCGGGGAAAGAAATCTACCGTGGTAGCATTTAACTTCAAAAAGGAAAACTACAACAACAAAAAAGAGTATATTAGAAATTAAAAGGGACAGTAAAGAGGGTTAGAAGCTTGTAGGTAGCACAAGGAATGTTTACAAATACCATATTGGAAGCATAAATTAAATATATATTGCACATCAAAAAAAAAAGTAAGTGGACCAAAGACAAGAACCACATAGTTTATTGACAGAGTAAAGGGGGGTGGGGGGGCAGTGTTAAAGGCAAAACAATGTCATTAAAGAAGCAGAAGTCATGTCTGAATTAAGAAAATAGGGAACAGCATTGTGCTTGTGGAGCTTATTGACATAAAATGTTGTAGATGCTTATAATTTAATCTAGTTGAGAAGGGGATTAGAAAATCCGTGCAAGATAGTTCTATCAGTTGGTAGTAAATATGACAGTTTGGGGAAAGCCTTCCAATTTGCATTTTCAAGGCCTCCAAATGCTGGCAGGGTCAGATCAGTTTGGATAGGCTCTGCCTAAATACTCTTTTCCTTAGCATACACTTTCTGCCACTATGACATATGAGATACTTAGCTAGATGGATCTGTGATCTGGCCCGGTATGTCACTTCTTATGTTATTCTCCACATTTGAATATCATTCAAGTCATAAAATAAAGGTAAGAAAATCTATATTTGAGACAGGAATGAAAAATGCTTAGAGTAATCTAATGTTGTGACTTACAGAAAAGTAGTGTTTAAGGGATTGTCTAAGTTAGAGAGACATGTTTAATGTTTTCATAAATCTTTCTTCAGGTTATAAAAAAATGCTCTAAATTATTAAAGCTGAAAGTAATTTTAGAATCTGGCGTCCCTGTCCCAGAGCTCATTCCACATGGGTGGTACCCTGCCTATGTGAGTCAACTTCATGACAACTTCATCTCTATCAGGACCCCAGCATTATGGAATCTGACCGTAAGAAGTACCATGCTAGGTCCTACCAGTGATCTATCTAATTTAGTATCCTGCCTCTGACAAATATTAGAAGCTTTAAGAGAGTAAGGGCCTTGTCACATGTTACACTTAGCATGTGTTACCTGCACTTGAAATATGAGTGTCCAAGTATTCAAGAAGTAAAACGTGCTAAGTGCCATTGTAGTGTAGCAAAGTTAGAACTTTTCTGGTCATGATTATCTCCAAATCTTAATACCTAACAGGCATTGAGCTAATGTCTGGCTGCTCCAGAGAGGTAATGCAATTAGGAGACTCAGTGTGGTGCTAAGGCTGGGATTGACAAACAACTGTCAGTCGGTCCCAGCCCCCTCGCCACACCAGTGCCAGTTCAAGATTCTGGTGTGGTGGTAGGTGCTGGGACCAACAAAGAGCTGTGCACCGCAGAGTACCAGAGTCTTCAACAGCTCCAGAGTTTAGGCCGTGTTTTAGGCCGTGTTTTATTTGGATTGTAGTAAGCATTACTGTGAGGCTGCTCAGAAAACTTCTAAACTTCTACTAATGCTTACTATGATCTAAATAAAACACATCCTAAGTGTAACACATGGCAAGGCCATATGTGTACAAAGTATGTCTGGTGTAATCTATCCGCTGTCATAACCTTGGCATAACCCTGGCAAAACTTCTGGCATAACCCTGGCATCAACGGGTAATTGCTGTCATCTAAATTGAAAAATGTTATCAGTTCTTCAAACTATAAAGTCTTCTCAAAGCATATTGTTAATCAAGACATAGTTCAGAACTTAAATGAATGTGAGAAAATTTATAATAACAATAATAAAGTCACTTCAGAGTAAGAAATATTAGCAAATTATGAACAAGATTCTGAGGCTCTTTTCAATTGCTGTTCTGTTTCTTATTTAGTGCTTAGCCCTACAAATTATTGTGAACTGTACTTTTTGCTATGCTGTACCAGCACAGGTTGGTGTTTGCAAAGTAGTTCATAATCAATTAGTATTTTACTATTAATGTAGCAAAATACTTTTCCCTTTGGCTAATTTTTTGTAAACCTTTATCATCACACTGCATATATTCAATTAAGTCAGTTTGTCTTTGAATGCTGTGCCAGTACTCTGAATCTCCTTAGATAATGGAAGTGATATAGACATGGCTATAAAATTTAAATCAATTACTGGTAAAGCACTATTTCGAAAATGGTAATGGAAATATATAATAGTAGTTAAATAAACATTGATTTTTCTTAATGGGGGCACATTACTATTTGAAATAAGCTTGTAAAAAGACACTAATGAAGTACATTACCCCCTGTAAGTTATAGAAATAAATGTAAGTCAGATTTTAAGTTATCAAGTGTTGAACTCTCAGGAAATACTTTTTAAAATGCAGCGATTTGGATAAAAACTAGGTAACCCAAAAGAAAACCAGCAAGTACTGAAGACTACATTACCCAAAGAAGTGAAACAATAGTTTTCTGGTGTTTATTATTATTTATTTATTCTTGCTTGAGGTAATGCCTATGATGTTACATATATTCCTGATTCTGAAGAAATGAATTTCTAGCTCTGAAATTGGCTATAATAGATAGATGTAGGGATTGCTCTTCTAGACACCATCTTTTTCAGTCTACTGTGAAAACTCAGAAAAAGATGTGATGGCACTGGCTAAAGCAAATGCTTCCAATTATAGATGGGTTCTGGAGCTTTCAAATCTTAGCTTCACCATAAATATTGTTTACCCAGTTTACTCAGAGGACCTTTAACTATTGGAGAATAGTGAAAAGCTGCACTCGAGTATGATGGCAAGAGCATTTCAGTAAATTTTTATGAATTTTCATGAAGTGTCATGAATGTGTGGGGCACACAACACATACAGATTACAGGTTTCCCTCCCTTTATGTTGTACATGTGTTCCTGGAAAATGGCGCATAACTCAAATTCACATAAAGGGAACCCAACCTACTTTACAATGTAACAAATAGGGGTACGTTCCAAGACTTTGACTGTACTGACCTCCAAACCCATTTCTACCACTTTTAAAAGATGATTTTGGTGCTCGCCAACAGCAGACAGTACACACAAGCACAGGGCACTATCGTAATGAGGATGGCACCTACAGAAACGTGTGTCAGAGGCGGCAAGCAAGGAGCACAGATCCACACAGCAGACTTTGGTGTGCGTCACTCCCACAATGCACTGCACAAAGCAGCTGACTGCAGACTTCTACCACACCAATCGCATAAGAGTAAATTGACCTCGCATATAATGAATTTTTGGTTTAAAATGGGTCATGGCATAAGAGTGAACTCGCATATATAGAACCTGCATAAAGCAAGGGAAACCTGTACATAGTCAGGAGCTTTCAGTCGCAACAAGATATAAGCAGAATGGAGATATACTGGGGAGACTTGAGGTGGGAATGAGCAAGGCAGTTGAGGGATTATCATCATTCTGTCAGTAGAGGGCACTGCAAAGTAGATTTGAATAATGAGGGTTCAGGGACCACAAAAAGGAAGGGAATTCCATGTGGTTTTTTTCCTGGAGAAAAGCCTGGAGGAGATGAGATGAATGTCACAGTGAGAATGGATCATTACTCCCTTCCTGTTTCCCAGCAAAGTCCAAAATCATTATAATTGTGTCATCTTTTATATGGTGTGCGTGCATGCGTGTGTACAGGTTTTTTGGTATAGATAATGTAGGTAAACACAAGGGAAGTGCTCTGCTGGTGTCTTTAGCTGCATAAAACCCCTAGTGACAGAAGGTCTGTGAATGGATTCAGGCTGGTTATTAGAATAAAATGGTATCCTGTTTCAGGAAGATCTTCTGTTTAAGTTACCATGTAATAAATTGTTCAGATCAGATGTCTATTGCTGCCTTTTGCTTTTTGTGTGTGGATGGTATTATTACTTAACAAAATAAACACACATAAAAACAGAATAATGAGTCCACCTTTCTGCAGGAGAGCTATTGTGCTGTTATTTATGCACTCACTGTAATTGCAGTTTCACTAGACTTGACAATAGTGTATCCTTTAACAAGGTACCCAAATCTAGGATATGTTAAGAGAAGGCTGCTGTTGTTAGTCATACCTTACCTTTCTCCTGAAAGAAAAAGAAAAGAAAAAGTGTAAAACAAGAATTTGGAAAACAATCCTTAAACATCTGCCACAGTTTCAATCTCTTTGTCATTTGCTTTGTGGACAGTGCTACTCTACTTAAGTTCTCAGTGGGGCTGCAACACAATGTGATAGTGTAGGAATAAAGCACCTGTTGATATGCCTGTGAAAGCAAGGGCATTACATAAGTTTTGTCAATTAAAGAAAAAAATAACAGAACTTGCCTTATAAGAGTTTTGAAAGGTCCTGGTTTCTCACACATTCCAAAGAGTTGTCTTTCCCAAGTTCCAGTCTGCCATATATCCTAAGGATGTCTGTTTTCTATTTGATTATTGCTTAACATATTCCTCGTCCAAAGAAGTAAGCCCCTCTGTACATTTAAGGAAACCTGTTGTTTGTTTGGCATGTTTTATCTATCAGATTGCACTATGTACCTCACCACTTTATACATCTTAATATAAAAAGGCACTGCATTACCTGAGGGAAGAATGAAAATAAATTGCTAATTATGGGCTCTGTTTCCAACTAAATTACATGATACCCTCAAAGCACCTGGCTTGATTCAAAACATGCCTTAACCAGTTACAGGAACTAATTTTTTATTTGTGAGCATTCATCTTGCTAGGAGCTCTATTAATCAAAGCCAGCTATAAGTGAACTCAGAATAAGCTGCAGCTTTTCAGCCGTCACTGCTAGGACTCGTATCTCAACATTATCATCTTATTGTTATTTATTTATATTGCCATTCAGAGAGTGTTATCAAAATCAGCAAATCCCATTGTGTAAGCTACTCAACAGACAGAGAAAAAACGCAGGCACCTAGGAAACCTATCAAGGCAATCAGGTGTTTTTATATTTGTATTTATGAGAACAAGCCTAGTGCTTGGATAAACTGCATCTAGTCTTGTTTGGGAAATCTGGATTTGTGATTAACCTCAGAGTTTATCAGTTCTGGCAAGAGGGGGATAAGACACATCAGCAGGGTTACTAACTGAAGCCCATAGCACAGATCTCATATGTGTATTCATCAGTATGTGCATCTGTTCATTAACTGCTTGGCATAGTTCTTGAGTCAAAAATGCAAGCCTGCATATTGAGATATGGATTTATGCACTATTCCTGCCCAGATCAGTTTGTGGGATCAGAGCCTCAATTTGTATGTGTTCAAGTGGCTAGATACTGTATTTAAATAGAAGGGAAATGCTGTAAAGAGATGAGTAAAAGATTTGTGATCCTTCCAGAACTGCATTGGATTTCTCTATCTTAGTCATGAATGGAGAAGTACCAGCAATTTGTAGTGAGTAATTTGGTAAACCTCAACTCTTATCACATGTGTGGTCTGACAATAACTATACTGTACATTTCTCAGATTTTTTACTGTATCACTTGATAAATAATTTTCAGGTGGTATATTGAGTTCAAAGTAGTTTGTTGCATGTACTCAATATGCAGAACCTGTGTGGGGTTTATTGGTGTGTTTCTGTTTATTGATTGGATAAGTGAGATGGATACCTTGTCATGGCAACTTAAAGGAAAAAGCACAGCTTTTTATGGCAAAAAAATACAAATTCTAGAACTGTACAGAAGAAATATTTAAAGGTTCCAAAGGTCTTTATTTTGTAACAAAACGTGCATTGTTGCTTCAGGATGAACATAAGGAAAAACTTCTTTATGAGTGGAGTGCTGAGGGTCTGGAACAGGCTCCCCACAGAGGTAGTACAGTCACCCAAACTGGCAATCTTCAAAAAGCGTTTTGATGCCCATCTTGCTGGGGTCATCTGACCCCAGCAGTCTTTCCTGTCCAAGTGCAGGGGGCTGGACCTAATGATATTGTAAAGTCCCTTCCGGCCTCTAACATCCATGAATTTATATCCATTCTGCCCCACACATTATGCCATGCTCCAACATGGCCCTTCCATTTCTCCCACAAGTCCTCATGTGCTCTTCCAGTCTTTTCCCCTTGCATGGGCCTGCCACCCAAGACTAGTCTGTAGAGTGTTTAGGCTCAAGTCCTTAGATCGTTCCTCAAGACCCAGTTCTACTATAAGAAAATTGCTGGCTGATTACAGCTAGTATGGGTGGCTCATATTTATTGATGTAACAGACTGCCAGTGTGGGCTCACCAGATTGGCTTGAGATACTTATGCTAGGCTAGAGACAGTGCCGGTGAACTCTGAGCAACCTCAAGGGTGGAGCAGGGGAGCCCTGCCCTGTGGAAAAGGAGAAGCCAATCTAAAGAAGGGGTTTTCAATACCCGCATTCGCTGGGAAGGGGGATGGCCGGGGTTGGGGGCCAGCCACCTGAACCCTAGTTGGCCAGTTTGCAAGCCAGGGAGGGACTGCCAGAGGGGATAAAAGCAGCAGCCAAACTGTCATGGGGGCTGCTGACAGTGACTCCAGGGAACGATGCAGGAGGCCTAAGAAGAGCTGGGGTGAGCTGACCCAGCAGAGAGACCCCTCTGAAGAGCTTTGAAGGCCCTGGGAAAAGAAGGTAGCGGCAGTCGGCCATGCCTCCAGCCCGGCAGCAGAGAGGGAGCCATGGCCAGGGCTTGGGGCAGGGAGCTGGTGCCCCAAGGCCCCACTGCAGTGTGTTGGACGTGTCGGGTGTCCCAGAGGCTAGGAGTGGCAGTCGGCCCCCTACTCTGCTGTGGAGAAGAAGCAGCAGTCAAGAGCATTATCTGGAGCAGGGAGCTGGGCTGGTAAGTTGAGGAAACCCCTTACCTTCCCCGGGGAAGCAGGACAGCAGCAGGCAAGGCACTGGGATCCTGAGGAGCGGCAGAGCACCAGGACGAGAGTTCCCAGGAGCTTGGAGCACAGGCTGGCTCTTGGAGCAGGACTGATGAGCCGCGAGGCATATGGGGCGCCCAGCCAGTCATCTGGAGCAGGGGTTTAGAGCATAAATTCATGGATTCATAGACGCTAGGGCTGGAAGGGACCTCGGAAGATCACCAAGTCCAGCCCCCTGCCCTAGGGGCAGGAAGTCAGCAGGGGTCACAGGGTCCCAGAAAGATAAATATCCAAGTGTCTCTTGAAGGTGTTCAAGGCAGGTGCTTGAACCACCTCTGGCAGCAGTCTATTCCAAACCTTGGGGGCTCAGACAGTAAAGAAGTTCTTCCTTATGTCCAGCCGGAAATGGTCATGGAGGGGTTTGTGACTATTAGACCTTGTTATTCCTTGGGGTGCTCTGGTGAACTGATGTTCCCCCAGATTCTGGTGAGTATCCTGATAAACTTGTAAGTGGCCACCAGATCACCCCTGAGCCTGTGCTTTTCCAGGCTGAAGAGTTCCATGGCTCAGCCTCTCATCATAAGGTCTGTATTCCTGACCTCTGATCATGCGCGTGGCTCTCCTCTGGACTCTCTCAAGCTTCTCCACATG
>NW_017728918.1:68498888-68515091 GCF_001723895.1 Crocodylus porosus | reverse complement strand
TTTAAAGTCAAGATATATGACATCAATCTCTTCTCCCTTGTCCAGGTGATAGGTCACCTGGTCATAAAAGGAAATAAGATTGGTCAGGCAAGATCTACCCACAACAAACCCATGCTGGCTATCCCTCAGGATGTTGCCTGCAGCCAGTCTGTTAAGGATAGCCTCTTTGATAATTTTTTCCAAGACCTTCCCTGGGATAGCGGTCAGGCTGATGGGCCTGTAGTTTGCCAGATCCACTTTCCTCCCTTTCTTGAAGATAGGCACCACATTGGCCTTCTTCCAATCTTCGGTCATTTTACCAAAGCACCAGGAGTTCTCAAAGATCTGTGCCAGGGGCTGGGCTATGATGCTAGCCAGCTCCTTGAGTACCCTGTGGTGTAAACTGTCAGGGCCAGGTGGCTTGAAGGTATCCAGCTTCTCAAGGTGTTCCTTCATGAGGTCAGAAGTTATGCAGGGGTGGCAAGTATTGGGCCTCCACCCGGGTTACATTTACATGGGGGTAAAAAAGCTTTTGGGTGATTTGGGACCATAGAGTTATGTATATGGCTCCATGCTCTGTAACTACATGATCTTTCTGCTGTCAAACTAGCCCTTTCTTATTCCCTTTCTCCCTGTTGTTAATTGTACCGACATGGGCAAAAACAACAAGATACATCTTGTCTTGAAGAAGGTTGTTCACCATTCAGGACAGAAGCTGTATCCTCCTATGATTCCAATATAGCCACAGGAAAACTCTACTTAGTAGCAGCTGGGGTTACGAAGACCAAAGCTATTTATAAAAAAAACCCAGGAGTCCTATTTTTTGATGGAAAGTAATTGTGATGTATGACTCCTAGTCTCAGTTTTCTGATAGGCCTATTTACAATTCTGGAAACAGTGTTTGCTTTCTGCTCCTCTTCTAGAATACTTCATACAATTCCCCATTGTGGCAAGTCTTCCTTACAGTACACAGATATGCTAGACTGGTCCCAGAAACGGATGAGAACACAGCTGAAGCAAAGCAAATTAAAAAGAATTAGACAAATTGTCCTGAAAGTTTCTTGCAGTGTTCACTGATGCCTAGTCATACAGCTTATAGAGTTTTCACCTAGGTAATATCAAATGAAAGAAGGAAAACAAAATGCCTGCCATTGGATGATGCTGCAGAGACAAGAGGCAACAAACTGAGTCACAGTAATATTAATCAGAACTATGGACATAAACTGAGAGGCATCTTTTGGAAGGGATGTGGGGAGGCGTGATAGTTTGTTCCCCAGTGGTGTCACCAAAAGGCTGTCTCCATTTCCTGGAAGTGGTGTCAAAAAGTCCAGCAGTCCTCATTCCCAATCAGGCTTTCCAGCAGACAAGCAGGGAAATTTTGGCAAGATGTCAAGGTCAGACTTGCGCCAATGCTGCAACCAAATCCAAAGCTCAGAAAGAACAAGTCCCAGGAGGTGGTGGATGGATCTTGTCAAGATATGTTCATGGGAGAATTTAAACAGAACATGAAACAAGATTTTAGTTGCTGGCAAAGACATCATAACAAGCTGTGTATGAACAGTGATTCTGTCTCTATAAATGACATGCCTGCTACTACTGCATCTGCAACTAGAGCCAGAAGAGCATCAGCTGCACTGAAGCAATAAGGGATGACTGTTTCAGTTTAAAACCATGGCAAAACCTAGAGCCCTAGCAAGCAGAGTACTTCTCTCACTGTGATGTGCACTATACCACAGCATGTACTGGCTGGCAGTTGCTGGCTCATGGACTATGCGCAGACACATGCACACAAGTCAGATAGCTGTTCTTTTGCCTGTTGTGTTTATATGGGATATTCCCTTCCTGGTCGTACACAATACTGCTTATATATCAGCTGAAAGAAAAAAAAAAGAAATTGTATAGAGGCCCTGAGTAACAAGAAGTTAATTTTCTTTTTCTAGCGATTGTAAAATGGTGCCTCTTTTTGCAATACGGTATCTTGAGTTAAAAGGTCCCGCTGTAGTTGCTGGCCTGATTAGTTCCATGGTTCTGTAACTGCTGGACTGAAAACTTGCTGCAGCATTGTGGCCACCATTTTGGCAAGCAACACTTGGGACCGATAAACAAATGAGCGCCCTGTGCAGTGATGCTCATAGGCAAGTGATGGGACTGAAGGTATGAGCTGACACCTTGTGGCAGGACGACCTAGGGGTGCTGTGACCTCCCCTAGTGCCCTTGCCTACCGTGCCAACCTGGGCCTTGAATGCACCCTCTATCTCGCCCGCCACATCTTTGATCTTATTATTATCAATGGGAGGCTGCCTTCTTGCCCCCTTGGGGCCGGTCTTGCTATGCCATGATTCCGGGGCTTCCCCTTCACAGGCAGTGCCCCACTGGGCCAGCCCAATGTCCAATATATGCGCCTTCTCCCGGGGCCTGCTCCAAGATACTTGCGCCTCACGTGCTCCCCTGCCCGCACCGGGGCCCTTGCTCGCACTCGTCGCGCTCTCCGCCCCCCCACTGGGGCCCTTGCTCGCACTCATCGCGCTCTCTGCCCACACTGGGGCATTGTTCGCACCTCTCGCGTGCCCGCCCACACTGGGGCCTTCTATGCCCAACTTGGGCCTCCTATGCTTGCGCTCCTCGCGCTCCTGCCGACACTCGGGCCTGTGCTCGCACCTCTCGCATGCCCGCCCACACTGGGGCCTTCAATGCCCAACTTGGGCTTCCCAAGGTTGGGGCTCAGGCGGCCTTAGCCTCACCTGGCCCCCAGACCCGCCTTCTCAGGCCTATGCCCCACTGGGGCTCTTCCCAATTGGGGTTCATCTCAATATCACCCCTGCTGGGCTGGGGTCAAGATACACCACTAGCTCAAACCCACCTTCCTGGGCCTACGTCCCACTGGGCTTCTGCCTCCACCAAGCTCTTCCTGAAGCTGCCCACACTGGGCTGGGGTTGGGACACCCCCACAACACGACACCCTCAGTGGTGCCAGGAACACCCCCACTTTACTGGGGAGCTCCTGATGAGGCCTCCTCCACCCCTGCAGCCTTGCCCAGTCCTCCGGTGTAATAATCACAACAACCAACCAAACAGAAACACAGGCCCCTAGGCCATAACACAAATCTTAAGCCAACCTGGCTATCCTTCTCTCATCCCTGTCAGAGTCCTCTCCACCCTGTATCCGCACGCTGCTGCATAGCATTTCCCTGCTTGCTCTAGCAGAGCTCTTACTCCTTAGGCTGCCAGAGGGGAACTGCCTCTGGCCTCAGCCTTCTCTATTTATGAAGGCCCGGCCCTCCCCCCGGTGGTCAGCTGACCCAATTAGTTGCTTTGGCAACTCACAGCTGTGCTGCCCTATTGAGTGGCAGCTAGGCCTATATCACCACTATCAGTAGCAGGCACCTTAGTGCCTTGCTACACACCATTATCTAATAGCAGGCACCCTGGTGCCTTGCTACACACCTGCACCTCGGATGATCCATTATTTGGTAACCAGGACCACAGAACACTAGGAGGCTGCTTCTGGCTCTACTGCCAGTGATCACTGAGCACTCAGAGAGTATCTAGGTGGGTAAAATTTCACTGTAATGTGTCCTTGTGCTGATCAGCCCTTGGACTACCAAAGACACTGCCTGCTGAAATGCTGACTCATTGAACCTTAGCGTGAAGAGACGGATATTCCCAACACCAGCATGT
Organism: Crocodylus porosus; assembly: GCF_001723895.1. Lineage (NCBI taxonomy): Eukaryota > Metazoa > Chordata > Crocodylia > Crocodylidae > Crocodylus > Crocodylus porosus. The sequence continues at coordinate 68,511,434 of NW_017728918.1, read as the reverse complement.
AGGATTCAATCTTTAGGTGCAAGCTTTGGGTATAGGTGACGGGCTGCCACAAAGGAGACACTAGTTGTTTTGATCCAGAGATGGATTGGTTGCTTTCCCTGTTACCAGTGTAGTCTAGGAATACCTTATGATTGCCATCTTGTAGTAGTCCTCATGAGGCCTTGGCCTGATATTGGGGTGGGGAATACACCAGATCACAAAAGCCTCGGATGCAGGTGTCGAGGTGGACATAGTCTTTCTGGACTTTAGGAAGACCTTCGACACTATCTCTCACCTCATCCTCTCACCCCATCCTCACAGGTGTCTGTGGTGTCAGTGCCTACACAGTCAGATGCGTCACAAATTGGCTGGAGGGCTATACCCAGAGAGTGGTGGTGGACGGGTCTTTTTTGACCTGGAGAGATGTGGGCAGTGGAGTTCTCCAGGGCTCGGTCCTTGGGCTCGCACTGTTCAACATCTTCATCAGCGATTTGAACGAGGGGGTGAAAAGCACCTTGTTCAAGTTTGCCGATGAGACTAAGATGTGGGGATAAGTGAACACACTAGAGGAGAGGGACAGATTACAACTAGATCTCAACAGGTTACAGAGGTGGGCGGATGAGAATAGGATGGGTTTCAATATGGAAAAGTGCAAGGTATTGCACCTGGGGAGGAAGAACCAGCAGCATACCTACAGGCTGGGGAACTCCCTTCTTGTCAGCACAGAGGCAGAGAAGTATCTTGGAATCATTATTTATTCCAAGATGAACATGGGCTGCCTATGTGGGGATGTGGTCAGGAAGGCCAACTGCACTTTGTCATGCATCCATAGATGCATCACGAGCAGGTCCAAGGAGGTGATCCTCCCCCTCTGTGCGATATTGGTCAGGCTGCAGATGGAGTACTGTGTCCAGTTCTGGGCGCTGCACTTTAGGAGGGATGTGGACAGCATCGAGAGGGTCCAGAGGAGGCCACTCACATGATTGGGGGCAGCAGGGCAGGCCCTACGAGAAGAGGCTATGGGACCTGAACCTGTTCAGCCTCCACAAAAGAAGGCTGAGAGGGGATCTGGGGGCCGCCGATAAACTTGCCAAGGGGGACCAGCAGGCAATGGGAGAGTCCCTGTTCCCCTGAGCACTATTGTAACAAGGAACAATGGCCATAAGTTGACTGAGGGTAGATTCAGGCTAGATATCAGGAGAGACTACTTCACTGTCAGGGTGGCTACAAGCCAGAACCAACTTCTAAGGGAAGAGATGCTTGCCCCTACCCTGGGGGTCTTCAAAAGGAGGCTAGACAGCCACCTAGCTGGGGTCATTTGACCCCAGCATCCTTTCCTGCCCATGGTAGGGGGTTGGACTAGATGATCTGCTTAGGTCCCTTCTGACCCAACAAATTATGAAACTATGATACCATGAAGGAAGTGTGATGCCTGTCAGAGTGATTATTGGAGCAAAGTACCAAGGGAAATTAGAAGGTTTCCACATTTTGGGGCCATATCTTTGTGGCACTCTCAAGCATACTATGCTGCTCTGTACAGCAGTTGTGTAGCAGTACATGCACATACACAAGAGGAACATGGGAAAAATATAAGGCACATTTAGACATGATGCTACATCACTGTAGCAATGCATTATGGCAACATAGTGTCCATGTGCATCTACATGGGACTAGCAGCTACTTTGCAGTAGCGATGCACTTCCCCAGTATATCACACCACTATGGCAAAGTAGCTGCTAAAAATAACTGTGCTGCATGTATGGTACAGTGTGGGCTGTTACTGCACTGTGATTTAGTACTTCCAAGTGGTGCAGTAACAATGTTGCCATAGTGACACATGTAGATGCACCCATAGTGTACCAAACACAGGATATTGAGCTCAATGCAAGGGTAGGGAAGTGAAATGTTATGGCCAGTGATACACAGAAGGCCAGATGATCCCTTCTAGCTCTAAATATCATGTTCCTATGAATCATGTTTTATTACAATTTTAAAACATCAAAACTCACTAAGGGTCTTACAAAAGCAAAAGTATTCTTAGTTTTCTCCATCCCTCCTTAATTCCTGAGTTACACAATTAATCTAGTATTCATGTAAAATATATATTAAGCCAAAAATTGAGTCCTGTTTTTAAAAGATGACTTCACTAAATGCAAAGGAGTGTTGTTACTGATAAAATTAACTCTCTGTCTGGATGTACAAGTTATGCTGATTTGTTTATTTAAAGCAGTATATTAGTTTGTGTACTATCTCACTAAGCATATTGGTTTCACCTAAATTAAATTATGGCACTTCAAAAAAATGAGAAGACAGAATTCTTTAAAGACACACACTTGCTCATGAGGGCTGCATGGGACTGTAAAGGTTATAGAATGATTTCTGAATCAAGAGAAATATATTGGGTATTTTCTATTACTGTTTGTTTTAAAATCTCTGATTAAATCCAGTACTTCAGAGGAAACTTCAAGCCTCAGTGGGTGTGTCTACATGTGTTGCTATGATTGTGTTGTTATTGCACTGAGATTTAGTACTTCCTTTTGGAAGTATTAAATCATGGTGCAGTAACAGCCCATACTGTGCCATATGCATGGCGCCCAGTTATTTTTAACAGCTACTTTGCCATAGTGGCATGCTATACTACGGGATACATCACAAAGGTAGCTGCTGACTACATGTAAACACCCACAGATGCTACGTTGCTGTAGCATATTGCTATAGCAACATACTGCCACATGTAGATATGCCCAATATCTCTTTCATACTCCAGGATGTTGCACATAGCAAAGCAGAAAGGAAAAACATTCAGCCAATTTCCCCTCATAATGTTTGATCACTCAAAGGAAAAAAATAAAAACAGGCTGGCCCAATAATTCAAATGCAGCCTCATGGGTGTTTTTTTCTTATGACAGATGAAAAAAACACTTTTCTTCTAACAAAACTTTTTAAAGGAGAATAAATTAATTCTGAGCAGTAGTAACCCTACAGGTCTGAGAATATTTCATTGCTCAGAGTGATAGCCTGATTTCCCAAACCACTGGGGTTCACTACACTTTACTATCTTTAAACATTTTGAATAATGTTGTGTCCATGTGCATGATAGAGAGAGAGAGAGAGAAATTTAGTTTTCTCTACGAAGTCACTAATCTCTCAGAGCCTGAATTTTGATGGTTTATTGCCATCTTGACTTTAGACTTATTGTTCCCTCTGATTTGATTCTGATTTGTTTAAGTAAGTCAGCTAGTAAGTCTTGGTCTCTGTTTTCCAGCAAACCCCATGTGACCACTGATACAACAAATAGCAATTACATAATGGTGGAAAGAAACTGTGTTCACCCAAGCTCTGTAATTCTAGTTCCCTAACATACAAAAATACACACTTTATATCTTTTTAAATTCTGAAATACCATTTTTATTTAGTTAGAGGAACTAAGAGACAATGTGAGACTTCTTTCACCTTTTTTTAATTTGCCTATAGCAAAAATTCTGTTATTCCTAATTTAACCTTTAAATAGAAATTATTATTACAGAGGAGGGATTAACTCTTCTTGTAGGATGACTTAAGATGGGTGCTATACAAAAAATAAATATAATTTTTTTTCTTTTAGTTTGGATGGCAAAATTCCTTGGTTTTAGGCTGCATAAAATTAGAGCAGTGGGGTCCTAAGGATTTTTAGACTCAAACTGTGCCTGGGATGGATAACTAGTAACTATAACATCTGTTTAATGAAAGCTGCATTTTTCTTATCCCCCCCCCCAATCAATTCAGTATAATAAGTAGAACTTTCACATGCAGAAACTCCAAAAGCAATTGTTTTTTCTGAGAAGACTTATATGGGGGAGTAGCTTTCCTTATAAAGGAATGAAGTTCAAAAATACATTTGGTAGGCAGACTTGTAAACGGGACTGTGGCCAACTTTTATGTGCAGCACACTATAAGCAGACAGAAGATTGCTTCTTTCCTTTTCCCCCAGGTAAGAGCCCATGCGTAGAAACATCCTAAGGAAGGAATTGTGACAGGAAGGGCAGATCTGCACATGCAAATAAGTGTAACTAAATTAATTTAAATTTAAGTTAATGCAGGGGTGGGCAAATATTTTGGATGGAGGACCGCTTTCTGAGTTTTGGCAAGCCATTGAGGGCCACATGACAGGCAGCCAGGGGCAGATAAATATTAATTTTCTAAATTTTTTAGGGGCCCTGCGTGCTGGGTAGAATGGCTTGGTGGGCTGCATTTTGCCCACCCCTGATTTAATGCGTGTTAAGTGATTGTTGGCAGGTGTCTACATGTGCAGAGATTTGGGACTTCAGACTAAAGACTAAAGTCCCAAGCCCCTCCAGTTCTGCCATGTTCCCCTGTGGCCTCCAGGGAGAGTTCCAGCCTCTGGCCGCCTGGCTTCCAGCACTTGGCAGCCATACTGAAGCCAGAACCAGCTGCCAGCACTTGGCAGCCATCTTCAAAACTCTGATCCCTGGCTAGCCCCTTCCATACCCAGAAGCCACATGCCCAGTGCAGGGGCAGTATGTGGCAGCTCCCTCCTTGCCCACCCTGCCTCCCTATGCCAGAACTGCCCCTTCCCTTGCCAGTGATGCCCAGTGCCCTGCTGCTTCAACTTAGCCCCTGCCAGCCATGACCAGTGCCCAGACCTCATGCTGGCCATGGTGCTGGTCCTGCAGGCCCCAGCAGACACCCATCACCCAGGTCCCAGGAGAGCCGTATACCTGTCAGCTGGGGTCAGGACACCGTATGTGGGAGGCCCTCACTGACACCCTCTTCCTGCTCCCTCCCTTCGACCCCACAGCCCACAGCCCACCCCTGCCCCCTAGCCACCCCCAGAACCACTCTCAAGACATGCACAAGGGTGAAACATTTTTTTTTATCACTCTCACAACACCCACCCTCATTAACTCCCCCCACTCAAAAAACAGGACCCCTTCCCTCCTCAACCAGCAGTGCCCCTCCACCATCCTCCCCACCCACTAACAATAAAAACCTGCTTACAAGTGGGAAACTATTTACAGTAATTTGGGTTTTCAAGTCCAGAGTCAGAAGCTGTGGGGGGACCTAGAGGGCAGAGCCCTGGGGCAGGTGCCTGGTAAATTTGCAGATATCAAATTTAGGTGCAATTAGCCTAAGTTAATGAGAGTTGAGGGTGAGCATATGTACATGTATGCTCATAGTGTGAATTAAATTAAAATCATGTGCATTAACCCATCTTGTGTAGACCCACCTGGAGAGCAGTTTGTACTTCCCTAGTTCCCTCTTGGTCCAGGAAGAAGGAAAACAGTGTGGGCTGGATAATATTTGAGAATGGAGGAAAATGGAGAATTACGATAGAGGATAAATGGCAGCAATTAATTGGAGAAATGTATTGGACAAATGTGCCCATGATGTGGCTTACCTTAAAATCACAAGAATGGATTTTTTTTTTGCTTGACATTTGAAAGATAGTTCAGTCACTGTATACAATAATACTTTGGATAGCATAGATGCCACCAAACTGCTTTCTAAATAGAGATAAAAGAATAAAATTTAAAAACTGTATGGCTATAAATTAATTGATAAATCACACTATAATTCATGGTTGTCACGTGGTATGTGCTTCATACAACAAACGCCTCTATTATTTGTACAGAAACTGCCTGCTGCTAGAAAGGAAAGAAAGAATGCATTTCCATAACAAAAAAACATATTGCAAAAGAGCTGATGGTACAAATGCAGCTTTGGAGTAAACTCCTTGAAGTCAGTAGATTTGTTCCTGAAACCAATGTGGCCTAAAGTATCTAAATGTTAATCTGTTAAAGAAAAGACATTTTCTTGGCTGTCTTCCCAGGGATTAAAAAGGTGATTGCAAAGTCAAAGCTAACAACATCAGATATTTTTCTTGGATTTGTTAATGAGAGTGTAACAGGTTGCTCTCCCCAGAGGCATTTGTTTTTCTTATTTGCCATCTGCCGCCTGAGGGGCACCCTTGCAGTCCCTTAATGCTTCCCTTCTATCTTTTGTCTTGTATCCTGCTTTTACTCGCCTGCCACATCTTGATATCAATATTATTTAGATCTTCTTACAAGTGGGAGACTGTCTATTTTACTTCTATGTTGGGGTTCTCAGCCACCACAGGCCTTGCCCGACCCCCCATCTTTCTCTAGCTAGGCCTTCCAGTCTAAACCCCCCAGATATGGTTTGACTATGAGGTTCTAGCTCCTTAATCCTCTCTGGGCCCATGTCCCTCCTTTCGCTTTCAATATGAAACCCAGGCTTTCTGGGCCAGAGGCATGCCCACTGGGCAGAGAGCCAGAAGGCCACAAATTGAAGGCTGGGCAGTGGCCTAGAACTCCCACTGCCCATGGTTGCCCTTTCTTTCAGCCTGGGCTACTAGCCAAGATTTCCCCTCTGGGACCTGGCTTAAAAGTCCTGCACCCAGCTCTGAGATGCTTGCCCTGCACACCCTTGTGTACTAGGCCCCTTGGCCTCTTAGGACTGTGCCCAAAGTGGTAATGAGGTCTCCTCCTCCCCTACAGCCTCAACCACAAACCACCAGTCTAGCCATCAATAAAATATAAACAGTAAGTCCGTGGGCTATAACCATAAACAAATAAAAAATTAAAGAAGGCAGCATGCCCGCTTACATTATTCCACAGCTCTGTGCTTCTGCTTCCCACCATCTGTTACACTTGTCCTTGTGAGGCTACCGCCACTTCTCTGAGAGTCCTGAGGAGTTCCCCACTCACGGCAGCCGGACAGGCAGCCAAGCCTCTCTATGGAGCTCTTGAGCATAATCTCCTTCCCCTTTGGCTGCTGCCCCCAACTACCGCCAAGCCCAGGGTTTTTATAGATCTGGCATGCCCCCTTCTGATCACCTGACTAGCTGGCCACGCTCAGCTTTTAACTTCTACCCTGCCAGCAGGCTGTGCCCAGAAAGTTCTGGTCTTAAAGGGACCAGCCTGCTTTCTATTAACAGGCTTAGAGGTATTTAGTTTCACCAACATTTGACTTTACTAAAATTTGAAGTGATGAAAGACTGCAAATAGAAATGGAGCTTTTAACGCCAGCAGAAATTCCCCATACATTTCGTAGGCAAATATGATTGAGAAAGTCTAGCTCTGTAATTAGAATGAGACTAGATTAGCAATAGAAATGAATAAGAAATACTTTGTTAGAAGAATATACAAGGAATATTTCAAATATCTTTGCAACTTTATTCAGTAATGTTACAGGTATAAGTAGCTACCTTAAGAATATATTTTAAGAACTGATATTTTAGAAGGGGTATTTTTTATAAATTTCCCTTTTTAAACTCAGATATACCTAGTGAAAAAATACATCCTAATATGACTGTAATAGCCTGATTCATGCGTATTTGTTTCGTAACCAAAAGCACAAAAGGGGAGTGATGCAACTACCTTTAGATCCAGCCACTTTTGATTCCCTTGCCCAATCAAGCCAGGAGCCTGTTGACAGCTTAACTGAGTGGGTACAGCTTTGGTACAAATGCAAGACAGAATTTGCTCTAACACGTACAGAGCCATAGTAAGACACCATGACCACTCTTCCACTGCACATCCTCCCTGGTTTGTAGTATATTTATCAAATAAATTAATTAACCCTGGGGTGTTACTGACATGGGAACATAAATATCTGACATTCTTAACTGTTATCTTTTACCTGGCAAAACCTACTAATATGAAATTACCATGTTAACTGAAAGGGAAAAAAACCCAACCCTTAAATAGCACCAGAGATATTAAATATCAAAGAAAACAAAGTTTTCAAAGGTCAATTATTTAAAAATCTGTTCATAGTTAATCATTTATTGTATACAAGGAAGCACTGAACATTAGATATTACCACAATTGTACTCCAAGAGAGAATGGAAACCTGAGGCAATCATGACAGAAGTAAACACTATATGATTTATTGCCTAACTACAGGAAGCATTTATATTTTGGTCAAAGGATTACATGCTGACAAATATCCTGTAGATAAGCACAGGCTCTGGTGGGCCTGAGGGATTCCACTTTGTCACCTTTTCTTTTAAAAAAGGAAAGATACAGCAGCTTTTGGTTTTCCCCAATTCTTCACAGAAGTGAGACAATGGGAGTGGATTCTGAGACTTGAAATACATTAAGGAATGAGATTGGGACATGAGTGAGTCCACTATTGGATATTCTGACAATTATCACTTTGTTTCAATGCTTTGATCATATTTGTTTCTCATCTATATTAAAAAAAAACCCTTAATTAATGTTACATATTTAAACGAACAAAATACAGGAAGTGCAACAGATGACCGAGCATGGTCATATTTGTAGGATAATATAAAAGTAGGGCTGGAAGGGACATCACCAAATTATTTAGTCCAGCTCCCCACGCAAGATAGGATCATCCTTGTCCAAACTACCTCTGTCAACTGCCTAACTGACACTTGAAAACTTCCAGAGTTGGAGATTCTGCAACGTCTCTAAGTAGCCTATTTCAGTGCTTGACCATTCACATAGCCCGGAAGTTTCTTCTGATTTCCAACCTGAATTTTCAGCGCTTCAATTTGAGGACATTGGTCCTAGCCATGTCCCCTTTGGCCACAGAAAAAAGTCTATCTCCACTCTTTCTATAATCACCCCTCAGCCTGTTATCAAATGAAACCCTTGAACTCAGCTTTCTTGAGCAGGTACATACTTACTGCTCCATGTCAAAGTTGGCATAATTATTTAATTAATGAAATAAGGGCATTAGTCATGATTTAGATTCAGTATAGATTAAGCAAAAAACTGGAGACAGGGAATCCTCAGGTCTGTTTCCACCTGGATTAAGTGGCTTTTGCCATAGATTTTTAAGTGTACTAGGGACTTTTAGATCATCTAGTCTGACCTCCTTTTTAACACAGCCATAACATTTTACCAAATTATCTCCCTGACTGAAACTAATAATCTCTTTGGTTAACATGTGTCTTCCAGAAAGGCATCCAACCTTGATTTAAAGACTTCAAGTGATAGCATATCTCTCTGTCGCTTCTTTGTCCCAAGGTTTAATCACATCACTGGTTACAAATTATGCTGTAATACATCTAATTTGAATTTGTCTGGCTTCAGTGTTCAGCCACCGTTTCTAATTACGAATTTCTTCATTAGACTAAAAAGCCCTTTAAGTACTTGGTATTTTCTTTCTGTGAAGGTACTTCCACTTTTAGTCAAGTTACCTCATGATCTCCTTTTGATAAAATAAACTTTGCCTTTCACAAAGATTATTTTGTTATGCTTCACAACCTGGTAGGGGTTTAGGAAAGCTGTTATTTGTCAGACAAAAAGGCGTCTTCACATTAGAATTAGAATGAAAAACCTGTACACAAATTGCTTAGACAAATCAGCAGACCACCAGCCTTTCTGTTCCCATAGCAGAACATTTATGTATCTGTGCTTCACCATTTTATCTGTAGAACAGGAACATTTATGGGGACAAAGTGAGGACTGAGGATTTTGTTGACTTATTGGCATAAATGTTAAAGTTGTTATTTATTTTGGTGTTTTCTACCTATCACTAAGCCTAGGGAGTACATGGCCAGGATGGTAGAGATGGAATCTGTGAATGGGATTCAGAATATTCAAGCTGTAAAAGGAGTGGGAGAACCTGAAGGTCTGAGATACTCTTGACAAAAAACTTTTTCTGTTGTTGGAGAAAATTAGACACATATGCTTTCTAATGCACAGCAGCCTATTTTACTGCGCATCAAAGCATCACATCAAAAACCATGCTAATATGTTAATGTGCAGTAAAAATAGGCTACTGAACATTAAATGTGATTAAAAAAGCATGCACTTTCACTATCGTGCATTAGGGCAGCCTAATAAAAGGTATTAAATTTAATGCACAGTAGCAGAAGTGCATTAAAGAATGTGTAGACATGCCTAGTGTGAAAGATAGTGACTGAGCTCAAAGGCCCAAGTTGAGAGCCCATTTTTCACTCTACACATACCTTTAAAAAAATTTAGTGTGCACAGAAAGGTTCAAATATCTGTGCAGGTTCACATCACCTTTCCTTCAAATATTAATAAAATGAACTCCAGACATTTCATTATGTTGAATTATTGTATCATGCTTTAACATCCCATCTGCACTATTCAGAAGGTGAAGAGCCAATGAGCACTGTAGAAGTAGGGATTTGCTTTGGTGTTACTGTTGAAGATTTCTTTTCTTTTCTCCCTCTGTATCCCCACTGCTTACATTGTTTTGTGCACTGATTAGATATCTTGTTCCACAGCTTCCATGGTTAGTGGCACATTTAAAGGTGTAAAGGAACCACAGGGATGAAGGATGCTACACGCATATTTAATATTGTTTATTTTATAGCACTTAATTGGGGCACAATGAATCAGGATTGCAGTCTGATCAGGAAGCCTTTCTGGAGAACAATTTAGTCTAATAGTGAATGACAGTGATGGCTGTTCCCTTCAAGAATCATTGTACATAATTATATACATCCCTCCTAATGAAGCTGTACACAAATCATAGTTAAGGTCATAACTGTGCAGGACCAGACAGCAAATCTCACAATGGACCAGTGGGACTATCCATGACATAAATGCAATGGTTCATCCCTGAGGGTTAAGGGTTTTTAACCTGCCTTTCTGCTGACTTGGGGCACCTTTCTGAAATTCTACTTTTGCATATGTTCGGTACACATCTCTGCATTTATAAATTTATACAGCTTTCAAAATCACTGCTTTAATGTTCATAAAATACTGAAAGAATCCTTTAATAAAGGAAGGGAGAGACAAGCAATGAGAGGAGCATCTTTTCTTGGGTAGAGTTGCCAAGGCTGAAACATGCTGTGAGGCAGGAGTTGGTGTGTGAGCTGGGGAGATGTGAGAGTCTTTGGGTGCATTGACATGAGGGGCTTAAGTGAGCAGTAGCATAGTTTACTGTGCAGTAAGCACATGTGTCTACAAGTGCACACACTTACTGCAAAGTAAAAACCCCTAATAATGAGTAAATTTGCTCCCAGGTCAACCCTTCCACTAGAGGGCTGGCCTGAATCTAGACACATGGCCCCAGGCTGGGAGCCTCTCCTGCCCCAGGGCTGGGCTTCCTGTATGACAGCCCCTGCCTCAGGTCGTTAAAAGCCTGCAGGCATTTTGAGCCCTGAGGCACACCAGCAGGGAGCCTGAGCCCACTCCAGAACCCTGTGTCCCTCTGGGTTGGCTTCAGGTCAGATGTCCCAGCCTGCCTGTACCCTGGTGCCACTGTCTGGAACCACAGTGCTGTGCACCTGCCAGACTCACACCATTCAGGCCTGCATGCTGGCTCAGGCTACTGCAGGCTCCAGCCAGGTCTGCCAGTCCCACGTTCAATTACAAGCTCCACCTTCCTGCAGCCCACCACCAGCAGCCTGCCCTGAACCTGCAGGTGCTGTGGGTCATTGCCTCAGCTGTGCAGCTGTCACTTCCATGCCAGGACCCTGCAATGAAAACACACCAGGCAGCTGCCCAGGCTTGGCAGCACAGCAACAGCTGCACAGAGGCCCAGAGAGCTGGTGCAGGACCCACAATGGTCTCATCATTGTTGCCGACCATGTCCAGACCAGTGCCCACCACCTGGGGCTGCAACTGGTCACAGAAGGAACCTGGCAAGCTCATGCCACAGTGGAGCGAGGCAGAGGTATAGCACCAATTCAAGTGGGATGGGTGCTCCAACTCCCATGTCTATGAGGAGTGTCAGGCTGGATGCAGAAGCACAGGCAGTGTGGAGCAGTGTGGCATAAAGATCAAGGCCTTGTGGGCACAGTGGGTTGTCATCAGAGACCACAATCATTGATCAGGGAGTACCCACAAGTCCATGCCCTGTATGTGGCAACTGACAGACATCTTCATGCCCCAGGAACCAGGTTGCAGCCATGCTGTGTACAGCAGCACAGGTGGCTTGACCAAGCCCCCACCCTAGCCTGGCACTCATGGTGACCCATCACTGAGGGAGGGCCCCTCAGGCATCCAGCCACCCATTCCACTGAGCTCCCTGACTGCAGTCTCTACCAGCAGCTCAGGGAGCCTGGACCAGTGCCTGCTGCACTAGCTCTACAGGCCCAGCCCCTGCCATGAGGCACAGCCAGCCATGACACTACTGGCTGCCAGCAGTGCCAGTTCCTCTCCGGTGGGGGCCCTCAACTGGGCACCCACCCACCATGGCCCACCATCTGAGGACACCGCCTGGAGCCTCATGCCATTGCCAACAGCCATGATCATTTGGAGCCACCAGCCTCAAGAGCACTGGCCATATGGTAAGGCCTGCACTGGGAGGAAGGCCCCGCCCCTCAAACCCCTGCCCCTGCTCCCCCTCCCCACCTGGTCCTCTGCCCTTGGGTTCCCCCCCGCCCCAGCATGTAGGGAGGTGGGCAATAATGCAAAACTTTAGTGAGCTACATTTGCCCCGGAAGCTAGATGGGCATGGGCCTATCACATGCCAAGAAATGCACTGATGCCAGCAGCAATCTCCTCCTCGGCAACGGGGAGCAGAGATGTGTAGCATAGCCACAGGTGCACCAATGAAACGGCTCGGAGCACCCCCAGCCAGGTCATGAGG
>NW_017728918.1:68494990-68498877 GCF_001723895.1 Crocodylus porosus | reverse complement strand
TGCTTATCTTGCTGGGATCCTATGACCCCAGCTGACTTCCTGCCCTTTGGGCAGGGGGCTGGACTCGATGATCTCCCGAGGTCCCTTCCAGTCCTAATGTCTATGAAATCTATGAAATCTATGAAAGGTAGCCTTCCAGGTGATGGAGGTTGCAGGGCAGTCTAGGCTTTCTCCTATGCTGTCATAGCGACTGCACAAACAGGTCGTTACGCATGCTTGGAGCACAGTGGTAGCACAGGGGGAGTGGGGAGAAGACTGGACCTTCCTGGAGAAGTCCCCTGTGGGGATGGTGGGGAAGTGAGTAGGTTCTTGTCTCAGTCATCTGGGAGTCCTATGCCCTAGCAGGTAGATGATGTAGCCTGCCAAGACAGGTGACAAGTGGAGAACAGGTCCAGCAATGAGGTGTGGGACTGAGTGGATCTGGAGTTCTGGGAGCTCCTGGCCCTGGAGCATGACTGGCTGGTAGGCTAGTGCAGGCCACAGACAATCATTGCCAGATGCTGGACACTGTTCTGGCCATGGCATTTGCCTTCATGCTGGCCGTAGTCCAGCGCCTGACCCTAGTCCCACCTCCCGCCTGGCAGCCACCTGTTGTCCAGCAGCAGGCCCATGCCTGGGCCTGGAAGGAGGTCCTTCACCTCCTCCATGCAGCCAGGAGTCCCTGGCCCTGAGCCCACCCCAGTTCCTGTGCCACCCAGCCCCTCGACCTGGGCCCAGTCCCTCTGCTCACCCCAGCTCCACATGGGCACAGAGCCAGAGCTAGAGCTGCCTGCGGTGGAGAGAGGACTGCATGATGGCCAAGCTGACCCTGAACACTGGCTGTCAGAAGGGAAGCCTTCCATATTGGGGGAGGATCAGCCACCATCTCCCTTGGATGAGCCCCTCACCCAGCGCACTCACTGCAGTGTGTGTACCCATGGGGGAATGACTAGAGGCCAGGGTGCTGGCCACCTGTCCCCAGGCTTTGCTCCCTAGGCACCCCCATCCCATAGCCCCCCACCCCAGGACAGCACACAAAGGAGGTTTTCATAGGAAAGTATGTAGTTTTCATGGGGAAAAATGTTTTTTATTGTTAGTGGGGGAGGCGGATGGGGGAGGGGCTTTGTTGAGGAGGGAGTGGAGGGGAGTTTGTTGGGAAGTGGGGGGAACGGGGACTCTGATGTGAGGGGACTAAAAACTTGCTCTTTTGAGACATGTCTGCAGTTAGCATGGTGCTGGGGGTGGGCAGGCTGGGGTGCAGGATCCATGGGCTGTGGTGCAGGCAAGAGAGCAGGGAGTGATGGAGGAGGTGATTAGCCAGTGCCTCCTGCATCCAATGCCCTGGTCCCTACCGGTGGGTGTGAAGCTCTCCTGAGGCCTCAGTGGGGCAGGGGGTGGGGAGAGGGCTAATGCTGCCACTGCAAGTGGTACTCCCACTACCAGGACTCCTCTGTGAACTGCGCTTCCACTGCCCAGGCCTTGTGGAAGAGCTTTCCCTGGACCTTGTAGATGTTATGCAGCACACAGGCTGTGATGATGACCCGGGGGAGGTTGTCCTTGGTAAACATGAAGTGGGTGCTAAGGGTGCATCAGCAGGCCCAGAGATGGTGGGGCTGCAGGCCCAAGAGAGCAAGCCAAGGCTAGCCCAGCCAGTGGCATCCTGTAGTCCTTGTCAATGTCCCTGGCAAGGTCTGGCCAGTTGTACAGGGTATCAGTGGCAGGTGTGAGGTGGCAGCCCTGGGATAGCACGCAGTCGGCAGGCAGGCAGTCACTGTGTGCGTAGGGGAGCTGGGAGGGTTGAGATGGCCATGGGCCAGGCAGAAGTCTATGATGCGGGCCAGTAGGGCCAGCGTTGCCACCAGCAGGAGCACAGGGCACTGGTCATCACTGCTAAGGGCAGAGGCAGCAGCAGGAGCAGCCATGGTGCTGGGAGGCAGAGGCAGCGAGGAGAATGCTGCCAAATGCTGTCTTTGCACTGCACATGCTGCTCCTGACCAGGGAAGTAGCTGGCCAGAGATCAGGGAGTGAGGCAGGTTTTTGAAGAGGGCTGCCTGCTGCTGGAAGCTGTGGCCAGAGCCTGGAGCTCCCCTCAGTGGTGGCAGTGGCCCATTGCACGGCCCTGGGAAGTGGGAGCAGATTGGCTGCAAATGTGATCCTGATTCTCTGAATGTGTAGATGCCTGCCCAGAACCATTTTACTGCAAGTAATTTACTCACAAGTAAACTGGTCCCACAGCAAATGCATGTGTAGACATGCCTCTAGTCTTCATCTTTTACTTTCAAGATCATAAAAAGTTATAACTGAGGTTCCTGCAGTGTAAAAGCATGCAAGGTGGTGTGAAGGTCCAGATATTTTGTTCTCCACACCAATGACACCTCTCCTCTCTTCTTTATCAAAGGTCATATCCTATGTAGAGTGAAGTGGGGGTTGTTTCTGGATGTTCTTCTCACTGATGTTTTCAAGCTCTTGGTCAGGTTGCACCTCCCCAATCTAATGCATGTAAATTTTGGATTTCAGGTCCATGCCACCTGGATGCCAGTCAAGGGGAAAAATTTGTGCTTGAGAGTAGAGATGAGAGAAGATATATAGAAATAATTTAGAATTTAGAAAAAGATTAGTGTGTAAACCCAAATACATGCTCACACATATTGCACACTATACTATGTCACCCTGGATTACATGGACTCATTGTGCCTGCAAAATGAAAAGTCACATCCTTCTGAGTCCATGGTGCTCTTTGAAAATGGATAATACATACCCTAGTGCTTCCAGCCTGCTGGGTTGCCATCCTGCATGGCTACTGTACAGGACTGAGGTAGGAAATAGCTTCTTATAGATTCATTCTGGTGTGAACCAGGCTTTTCTCTAACTCTTCAGCAAGATCAGACGGTGAAACAGCAAGAGATGTGGCACAGGCACGTAAGGTGTTTCCTAAATTACGATATCATTTTCTTAACAGAGAACTGAAGGGTGAGAAAAATCACAGGTAGGCATGTTCACACTATGGGATATGTGGGAATTAGTTCAGATAAAAGCCCTGTAATAAGCATGTCCTCCCCCTTGAACCAATGCTAACAGCACATCTGGAAGTTTTCTCCAAAAATGATAAAATTGACAAGGAATAAGAATATCTTTACCTCCACTACTTTATGAAACTTAAGTGTTCTGTTTTGTTAGTGCCCTGAGAGACAGGTTCAAGAGTGGTTAGCTCTCTGGACCTACATTAAGTTCTAATTAAGGGGATGCAGTTCAAACAGAATATCTGTAACATATCTAAGTCATAATGGTAGGCTTTTACTCACCTCATTGTTGGACCAGTCCACTGGTACTCCAAGTCTTCTGTAGTTCTGAAAGAAAATATTTTAAATGAGTTTGATATTACATTCAGTTGATAAAGATAAATAATTTTATTTGATAAGTAACTTCAAGAAAACTGTAAGTTGCTAATTATATAATTAAGGTTGGCCTCTTTCCTCTGTTGCAAATTCATGGCTCCAGGTGACGTTCATCTCAGGGCAGAAAGTAAACCCCATATATTTTTGCTCACTGCACCCTTGTACACAAAGTAAATGCATAGAAAGATATATTCCCCTTACAATACACAGATTATAATAGGTCTTGGGTCAATTTATCTGTTCATTCAATGCATTTTGTGACAGCATTCCCACAAATGGATTCAATAATAGCTATTTAATTTAGTGGTCAGACTGACAATTTACAAGGATCCATTTGGAAAAAGCCAACCTCTTAAACGGGTACTTTGCATTGGTCTTTCATCAGTCCCATGGGACGCTCCTGCCCTCCATAAATGCCGACCTCGTGAAGGAACACCTTGAGAGGCTGGATACCTTCAAGTCAGTCATCCCTGACAATCTACACCTCAGGGTACCCAAGGAGCTGGCTAGCAT
>NW_017728918.1:68481976-68494890 GCF_001723895.1 Crocodylus porosus | reverse complement strand
ACATCCCCCTGACTTCTTCACCATGTCTACCATAAAAAGACAGGTACTTGCACACTACGATGGTCAGTAGGGGACACTCATTAGCACCCTAAATGGACAGATTAAGAGAAAAAGAAAAAAATTACTAATATCGCCTATTCAGATAAGTAACATAGGTGATGAAACCTGCCATGGAGGTAAAATTCTTTTATTTTCAGTAATTCAAAACAAAGTCTCACAATGCCAAATAATTATGTATATAATGTATATACTTAGTATTTACAATTGCATGCATGTCTGCACTTGCACACGTGCGCGCGCACACACACACACACACACACACACCACCATTGATTCCAAAGAATCTCGGAGAACCTACGATGCTGTTAAACAAATTGAACAGTGTTGCTGAAATGCAGTCTACTTTGGGGCAGAGGGCTGCAATCAGATGCATAATTGATACATACCATATTGCTCAACGGTGAAAGGGATATTTTAGCCAAGGACATCCCTGGTTATATGAAAAATGTAATTGGATTTTCAATTAAATTTATTAATTGTATAAGGCTGGAATATCTCTGCAAGGTTTGAAACATATGGTCCCAAGAAACTAGATGGTCAAACAGTCTGAAGACCCATTGCCAAAATAATGAGTTTTCCTGCTCAGAGTCTTTCTGTTAGTATTCCTACAATGCCAGACATAGTGGGATTTTGACTCATGAGTGGAGACCTTCTCTGTACCTCTTCAAGTTCTATTATGTACTTTCTGAGGTTGGGGAATCAAAGCATCATGCAATATTCATGATGTAGATACAGTATAAATTTATAAACGGTCATAATCATACTTAACATAATGATACATAAATGTTATATTTCCTCATGCAACCCTGTTCATGCAGCTGTGTTCTGTGTGACAACCTGTCTTTGAGGTTTGCATGCCTCCACTGGTATGCATGTTTATGGATGCAGATCAATGAGTAAGACAAAGTGAAAGAGCTGTCTAATCCTTCTTCCCAGAACTTTTTGCCACATCTGCAGTCAAACATTCAGGTTTTGGATTCGCATCCTCAGCTATCTATGAATTCACTGGGTGCATCCCTACAAGTGCTCATGTGTGTTTCCCTGGAGCCAGATAGCAATGGCACATAGTTCTGCTGCTGCTACTTGTCCCTGGGGAATACCCCTGCACTCATGCAGTGAAACGTGACAAATTTCTCTGGGTGGGATAGGGGAGGCTGGGGTTGGCATCTGGGCTGGCCCCAGCAGCCTTTCTTGGGGTCCTAAGGGCTTTCTGTGGTTGCAGCGGTGGTGATCTGGGTGCATGGAGCCTGGCTGGCAGCTGAAATATGGCTCTGGCCAGCCGGGCTCTGGTGACTTGCTGTAGTCATGTGCGCAGCCCAGCTTTTTTTGGCACAATTTTTTTAGATACTGGGATTTCCTAGTTTCTAATTTTGGCCCCACTTTGCAAATATGCAGTGCAGAAAACCTGGTCACATGTACCACATGCATTTTGCAGTGTCTCAAAAACCTTTGCGGTGCCACAAAGTGCATATTCCCACTCGTTTGGATGTGCTCAGCCTGTTTACTGGAAGACTTTCAAATTTATATTGAGGGATGCTTGATAGACCAGGAAACTCTTTGTGCTTGTTTTGACTGTGCTAACATGTTTTAACTGCATTTTAACAGTTTGAGTCAATGTTCACTGTGACATGTGTGTAGGTCTAGTGTGGAGGGACCCTAAGCTCAGGAATGACGAAGGAGGCTCAGGGAAGCTTTTTCCAAAAGTGTTTGCCTCAAGCCTCCCAGAGAAGTGTACTTTTTATATACAAATCCCTATAATAATTCAGATTGTGGCCTGCTACCCAGTTGTTTTTAAAGGAGCTATAATGTCTGAAGTAGACATAGTGGGTCAGGTTGCAATCTATATCTACTAGATTCTAGAAAAGCTGAAATCCTTGAGCTCAATGGTTGCATCTACATGTGTGCTTTAATGCGCAGTAGCCTATTCTACTGTACATTAAAATGTCACAGCAAAACCAGTGCTAATATGCTAATGCACATTAGAATTAGTCTACTGTACAATAAGTGTCACTAAAAAGGCATTTGCTTTTGCTACTGAGCTTTAGTGCAGCCTAATGCACCTTTATGTTAGAGGTACTAAATTTAATGCGCAGTAGCAAAAGCACATTAATGAACATGTAGGTGCACCCAGTGTTTAAAAGAGCTAGATAGTATACCAGCACCTCCCTGGTAGCAGTGTGCAACTACAGAGCATTTCCACAATGGTGGTGAAGAGTGGTGGTGGAGTAGTACCTCCCAGTGGCAGCGAGGAGTAGTGAGAGCAGTAGTGGAGCAGTATCTTCCTCTCTCCTCAACAGTAGTTAGGCAAGGGGAAGGTTTGGGATAGCAGCTACATTAGCTAATAAGTTCACGCTGTGTGGGATTAATACAGCTCTGTATTTATTGCCTGTGATCAACTGTTAAATAATTCATTGAGGTGGGCTTCAAGATTGTTAGTTTGTCCCATGTACCCACCCCTTCAATAAACTGTTATAGTTTAATATTGCTCATGATTGGGGAACTAGGTTCATACTAGAACACCCAGGTAGCTTTTATTGTCCCAGGTTTCCAGATGGAAGCTCAGTCCAAGAGAGTACATTTGTGTAAAACCTCTAAAAATCAACTTGGACCTTGTTGCTACCATCCT
Organism: Crocodylus porosus; assembly: GCF_001723895.1. Classification (NCBI taxonomy): domain Eukaryota; kingdom Metazoa; phylum Chordata; order Crocodylia; family Crocodylidae; genus Crocodylus; species Crocodylus porosus. The sequence goes on along the minus strand of NW_017728918.1, from coordinate 68,492,204 downwards.
GCACCTGGCAGAAAGGTTACACTAACATTTTATTTACCTATTTGACTCAACACTTGAACATTGTGTTGATGTTTTAGTGAACTGTCCACAGCAACTCCAATAGCTGTTTCCTGTAGATAAACTAGAGTTCAGCATTGTGTTTGTATGGTTTGGGTTATTTTTCCTGCATGCCTCACTTTGCACTTATCAGCATTTAATTTCATCTGCTGTTTTGCTGCCCATTTGCTTAGTTTTCCTACATTTCTTAGCAGTCCATTTTTTTAAACTCTCTGAATAGTGTTGTGTGCAAACTTGGCAACCTTATTATTCACTCCCCTTTCCAGATCATTTACACAAGAAATGTGTGTGTTTGTGTGTAAAATCACAAGTCTGTATTGTCGCGGGCATCTCCCCAGATGAATGGCCAGGCAGGCCGCAGCAAAATGGCAGAACGCTAGGCCGTAACATGGGCCTCTGGACAGGTGACCCCCTGTCATGCTCACAAGGCAGGGAAGTCAACTGCATTGAACTGCCAACGAAGCAGGAAGGAAATTGCAAGATAACTGGCTAAGCAGAAAACAATAAGGGGACTGCAGTGGGGAAAGGGCTATTGACAAGTGGAAACAGAATGCTGGCAGAAAGGTAACACAATTGGCCAGTAAAAATAAGTGAAAAAGAGCGAGGGTATAAAAGGGTAGAGCCACGAGGCTCTGACGAGGGAAGTTTGAACTGTAACTTCAAGCATCAAAGGGGCCGCGGACTGATCACCTGCCAGGGTCGCGCCCCCACCCCGAGCCTCCCTCGGGTCGTTCTTGAGGCCTCTGCGAAGAGACTAACATTCCCAGCCATGAACCGCTCCTTTTGTTTGCTGTAGTGGTAAGCGTGCACGTAAGACTATAGTCATTTATGTTTGTATTCGTCTGTCTTTCCTGTAAGAGACATGAGCCGTTGACCAAGTCTGGGTCTAGGGTCTTGGCTAGCCACACCAAGGTCGTCTGTGATCGTGAAAGCAAGGGGCCTTGACCTGGACCCCGACTCAACGGACGTAATTTCCCATTTAGCTGTTTGTAATTATTTTGATTGATTATGTTTTAATTGTTAAATGACCTTTTAATAAATATGAGCTGTTGACCAGGTCTGAGACTAGGGCCCTGGCCAGCCGCACCAGAACCACTCGTGGTTTTGAAAGCAAGGGACCTTGAGCTGAACCTTGTGACCCAACGGACATCACTCCCCAGCTTTGATTGTTTGATTATTGTGTGTTGTCAGACATTAGTATTATATAGGAAATCATTTACTTGAGTTGTCAATATTTTATAGGTTAAAGCCGAATAAATATTGCATATTAATCATAAACTGCATCCGCATTTGCGTCAGCCCACCGACCTAGCCACAACTGGGCACTTTCAACCTAGTGCGACATGTATATGTATATATCGCAAGCTTTTATGGGCTGAAGGTCATTTGTTCAGATGCTGTGAAAGGATGAGCACAAAGCAGTGTATTTTTACACCACCTTTAAAGAACTCAAATGGATTAGAAAAGCTATGCTGATTTTTCCTCACCACGTCTTATTTATCCATGTGTTGAACAATCCTGTTTTTTAAATCATAGCTTGTATGAATTTACAAAGAACAGACATTAGACACACTGGCCTGTAGTTCCCAGGGCCTGTGCTACAGCCTTTTTTAAAGATTGGAGGTACACTAGCAACCCTCCAGCCCTCTGGTATCAAGGCTGTTTGCAGCAATAGGTTGCACTGAGCAGTAATTTGTTACCATGCAGTTTAGTTTCCTCTAAAACACTCTAAAGGGCTTTCCTAACGAGTTAAAACGGTCTAGACCAGTTTTCACCGCTTCCCGAAGCTGATTCAAGCAGTTTAGTTTCCTCTAAAACCTCCATACAGGTCTGTTTTACTAATCTGTCCCCTTGGAGAAGTGGCTCTGCAGAGTGAATCTCCCTATCATTTCTATATAAAGACTGCCACAAAGAATTCATTTTGTTTATCTGTAATCCTCCTTTAGTACTTATTTTATACCCTGATCATCTAATGGCTCAGCTGACTCCCCAGCAAACTACCTGCTTCTAATGCACTCACAGCAATGTTTTTGTTATGTTTTATGACTCTAGCAAGTTTCTCCTCAAACTCTTTTTTAACTTACCTTATTACAGCTTTACATTTGATTTGCCAGAGTTTATGCTCTTTTTTATTATAGTCATTTGACTTGCCTTCCCTTTTTTAAATGAAGCCTTTTTTTCTTTAATAGTCTCCTTTACATTGCAGTTTAAGCATGCCAGCTCTTTTTGGTCTGCTTTCCCTCTTTTTGATTTGCAGAATGCACTTATTTTGTCTATCTAATATGGCTTTCCTAAGTGGGTCCCATCCTGCTTGCAAATTTTTAACTTTCGCAGGTGCCCTTTTTAATTTCCTTCTAATTATTATCCTTGGTTTTGCATAATTTCCTTTTTAAAAGGTAAAAGTTATGGGGGTAATTTCCTCCCCCTGTTGCAAGGATGTCAAACCCCATTACATTGGCATTACTATTACACAATGGCTAGCAATAGGTAGCCCTTGTACCAAGTCCCATGCACTACTTACAACTATATCAAGAATGGCCTTTCCTCTCATGGGTTCCATGACTAATTGCACCAGAAAACTATCATTTATGGTATCTAGAAATGTAGGCTCTTTGCTGCCCAAGTGCAGGGGGAGCTGGACCTGATGATCCTTGTAAGGTCCCTTCCAGCCCCTAACATCTATGAATCATGCTCTCAGATGAGATTTACCCAGTATATCTGAGGACAGAAGGCAGGGCAGTGTGGCATTTTATACACTAACTCATTCATTTATATGAGGATAGCTGAAGTTGTCCATTATAATTTTGTTCTCTACTTTTTCAGCCTTACCAAGTGCCCTTAATATTTCTGTTTCACTGTTGCAAATGCAAGTAGCAAATTTAAGTAATATTAGGTAATACGTACTAGCACATGTGCAGATGCAACCTGGAAGCAAGCTTGTTCCAGGGTCTGCCCAGCCACTAGGTGGCCAACCTGAGGCCAGCCCCAGGGATTCAGGTTAGGAGCCTCTCCTGGCTCGGGGCTGGGTTGCCTTTATGGCAGACCCTGTCTGCAGGCTATAAAAGCCTTCAGACATTTTGATGCTTGGGGCACACTCACCAGGGAACCTGAGGCCACTGCAGGCCCTGTGTGTTGCCCTGGATAGGCCACAGGCTACCTGTGCCTGCCTGCCAGTACCCCAGCGCTGCTGCCTGGCACCACAGTGGTGCATGGGTGTCAAGGCAGTTCTGCCAGGGCCAGAGGGGTGCTTAAGGGTGTTTCAAGCTGCTGCAGCCCCTGGCCAGGACTGTCAGTCCCCCAGGGCTGCCTGCAGGCAGCTTCTGGGCAGCAGGCCCAGGCCCACCTGCCTGCAGCATGTCTGCCTGCAGCATGCCTCCTTGCCCTGAAGCTGCAAGTGCCTCTGTTGTGCAGCTGCCAGTCCTGTGCCATGCCCCAGTACTGACCAGGTCTGGCAAGACTAGGATAACCATGCAGGGGCCCAGAGAGCTGGCATGGAACCCAGCATGATGTCATCCTCCACAGCTAGGCCTGTGACCACAAAGATTCAGACACCCATGCCTTCCACCCAGGCCCCCAACTGGAGCCAGAAGGAGATGGGCGATCTTGTTTTGCTGTGGGGTGAGGCAGAGGTGCTGTACCAGTATGAGCAGGGTAGGCACCCCAACACCTACAATTATGAGGCTCTGTTAGGCTGGATGAGGGAGCAAGGGCACAACAGTCGGTGCAGCAGTATGCATAAAGGTCAAGGCCTTGCAGGAACAGTGGGTCTCCATGACTGATCACAGTCATTGGTCCAGCTATGCCTGCAAGACCATGCCTTTTATGTGGCAACTGACCAACATTCTGGCATCCCAGAATTCAGGCCACAACCATGCATTTTACACCAGCATGGGCAGCCTGCCTGAGCTTCTTCCCTGGCCTGCCACCAGAGGAGGGGACATCAGGCATGCAGAGCCATGTCCTGCTCAGCTCCTTGACTGCAGTTTCCACCAGTAGCTCAGGGAGCCCTGGCCAGCACCTGCCTCACCAGCTGTGCAGCCCTAGGCCAAACACAAGGCTCGGATGGCCATGACATCAGTAGCCGCCAATAGCACCAGCTCATCCTTGAGGAGGCCCCCAGCAGGGTGCCTGCACAGACTGTCCCATGGGCCAAGGACAGCAGGAGCAGCCACACACTGTCTCCAAGTGGGAGGACCACGCTGAGCCACCAGCCATGCCAGCCCTCACCATGTGGTAAGCCTTGCACAGGAAGGAGGGCCCTCCCTGCTCCATCCCCCACCCTGGCTGCTTGTCTCTGTCTCTGCCTCTGCCCTACCTCCTCACCCAGCCAGCACACACTCTCCTGGTCTTGGATTCACCTCCACAGCATGCAGGGAAATGAGAACAGTGCAAAACTTTACTAAGCAGCCTGTGCCCTCACAGCTAGGATACCATGGGCCTCTAACACACCAAGGAATGCATCAGTGCTGGTGGTGATGTTCTCTTCAGCTGTAGGGAGCAGAAACATGGAGTGCAGCCACAGGTATCCCGGGCTTGCCCCCTGAACCATTGAAGCTCAGGGTCCCAAACCAGGAGTGCAGGAACACCCAGGGCACCATGAGGATCATCATCAGCAGGCTGTAATGGCTTGGGCACTCCTCAGACTGTGCAAACAGATCCTTATGCACTGCCTAGGGCACACACAGCAAGGGCATGTTCAGGACCCAGCAGTGGCATGGTGTGGGGTTGGCCCTGGGGCACCACCCCAGAGAAGCCCCCAGCAGGGAGGACAGGGGTATGGGCAGCTCCTTATCCCAGTTGTCTGGGAGCCCTGGGCCCCCTGAGTGCAGGTGCCATGGGCTAGGTGGCAGTGCAGCAGAGTGGTTGGCCTGCAGGAGGAGGCGGGGCAGTAGGGTCTAGCTGCAGCAGTAGGTGCTGCCAAGAACCTAGCCTGTCCCATTCTGGGAAGGGGTCAGGGGAGGCAGGCAGCCTGCCAGCCCCAGGGGAGTGCATGGAGATGGGAGGCTTGGCTGGCATTCTCCTGGGCCTGGGCCTGCCTCGTCCAACTTAACATGGTCCCTGGGCACCTATGCATGGCTGACCACCAAACTGAGGCCAGGCAGCAGACCATCCATGGTACAGAGCTTCTTATCGCTGAAAAGTTGCAAACTCTCACAAAAAGTGGGACCATGATCACTGGCTTTTCCCCAGCACTAAGAGTCTGGTTAATGTATCTGGTGAGGTCTACAACCTTTGCAGCCATCCTTCCTCACACTGCATACCAAGTTGTTTATATTCCTAATAATGGAATCCCCTTTAACTAAAACCTTCTGATTGATTGCGGTCCCAACCCTAGAGAGATGGCCTCAGTGCAAGAGGATCCTGGGACTTTTGCTGGAGAGGGGATCTCAACTATAGAGTGTTTTCCCTCCTCTTCAGCTTGATGCCTACCTGTCCTGAGACTTTGCTTCTCCTCAGCAGCATCAGCACTCTCAGAATGGAGCTAGGACTGCTCTCTTATGTCTCTGTAGGTCTCATCTAAATATCTTTCTACCTCTCTCAGTTGGTCCTGTTCAGTGATTATCACCCTGGTCCCTGAGCACCAGGATTAGGTGCTAACTTTAGTGTGGGGTTTCTTACATACTTCCTTTCTTTTAAGGACATTTTTTCTCCTTATGAGACTTCCCTGACACTGGCGCTTGTCCTCCGAGTGGAACAGAAGTTTCTAGGTTTTAAAAATTGCATGTTGTGAGAGGTGGTAAATCCTCTTCAGTAATGGGCTCAGCAAATGGTTATTATAACAAGGGTGCTTGGAAGAATGGAACAGAGATGAGACCACTGTATTTATAAGTTGTTTACAAAGGGAACACTAAAAGATAGGAACACCCAAAGAAATGATTTGATGAAGAAATCAAACCTCAGAGGGGTTTGGAGTCACACTGTAGCATGAAATGCACTCCTCTAAACTGTTTGTCCCAGCTGACCATAGCTATTAGAGCAGAGGAAGAAAGTAGCACTCCAACCCTAGGAAATAAAGATCTAAGTCTCTTTTAGCAGACCCTAGATTTACAAAGGATAGATATTCACCCTTGTAGGGGGATAGATCAAGTTCCCAGAAATGATCTTTTTGCCCCCTCCCCTCTAGCTCTGTTCACAAAGCTTCAGTACTGGCCTTCTCTGAGTCTAAAATTCATTTGGTACTAGCCTTGTGAGTCAAGGCATGTAGAAATGGCATTTCTGGTACTGATACCTTCAGTTCATCTGCTTACAGTACCAGGTAGAATTAGCCAGTCTCTCAACACTGAGCCCTACTACCCTGTACCTTCCAACCTGACTCTATCTGAGCACTGTCTTTTCCTTACCCTCCCCACCCCTTTCCTTGTGCCAGTCCCAGTCTCCTAACCCACCTAGTTCCAGACTTTACACCTTGAGTTTCTCATCCCAGTCTCAGTCTCCTTGTCCAATAAGTCATGCAGTCCTTGATAGGATTCTCTATCCTCCTCCCATATACTTCCTCCAATTTAGTCTCCTTGTCAAATCATTACTAGTTCTCCCCCCAGTGGCTTGACTTGTCTTTTGTCTCTTTTTCTAGGCAGATTGGCTTCTACCTTCCTAGCTCATAATGATGACAATTATGATGATCATAGAATCATAATAATAGAAAATTAGGCTTGGAAGGGATGTTTGGAGGTCATTTAGCCCAACCCTCTGCTCAAAGCAGGACGTTTCCCAACTATACCATCCCAGCCAAGTCTTAAAAACTTCCAAGGATGGAGATTCCACAGCCTCTCTGGGTAACTTATTTCAGTATTTTACAGCCCTTCTTGTGAGATTTTTTTTCCTAATCTAACCTAAACTTCCCTTGCTGCAACTTGAGATCATTGCTCCCTGTTCTCTTATCTGCCACCACTGAGAACCGCCTAGCTGTATCTGCTTTGGAACCACCCTTTATGTAGCTGAAGGCTGCTGTTAAATCTCCCCTCAGACTACTCTTTTCCAGACTAAATAAGCCCAGTTCCCTCAGCCTCTCCTCATAAATCAAGTGCCCCAGCCCCTGCTTTCTGCTGAACTCTCTCCAATTTGTCTACATCCTTTCCTGTAGTGAGGGGCCCAAAACAGGACACAGTACTCCAGATGTGGCCTCACCAGTGCTGAATAGAGGGAAATAATCACTTCCCTTGACCCTTGGTAATGCTCCTGCTAATACCAGTGTCCTGTTAACCTTCTTCACAACAAGGACACACTGTTGGCTTATATTCCACTTTTTGTCCACTGTAATCCACAGGTTCCTTTCTGCAGAACTGCTGCTTAGCCAGTCAGTCCCCAGCTTGTATTGGTCCATGGGATTGTTCTGACTTAAGTGTAAGACTTTGCACTTGTTCTTATTGACCCTCATGAGACTTCTTTTAGTCCATTCCTCCAATTTGTTGAGGTCTCTCTGAATCCTAGCCCTACACTCCTGTGTATCTACTATTACCCCTAGTTTGGCATCATCTGCAAACTTGCTGAAGGTGTACTCCATCCCATCTTCCAGGTTGTTGTTGAAGATATTGAACAAACTTGGCTTCAAGACCAACCCCTGGGATACTCCACCTGATGCCAGCTACCAATCAGACATCAAGCCATTAATTACTACCCTTTAAGCCTGATGATCCAACCAGTTTGCCATCCACCTTACAGTCCATTCATCCAACCCACACATCCTTAGCTTACTTGCAAGAAAGTTGTGGCAGACAATATCAAAAGCCTCACTAAAGTCAAGGTATATCATGTCCACTTCACTTTCAGCTAACACTTCCTCCAGACCATGGGCACAGCTATGTGCACCAAAATGGCCCACAATATGCCAACCTTTTTATAAGCCACCTGGAAGAAGAATTCCTCAAAGACTGCACCATCAAACCCATGCTGTACCTAAAGGTGACATCTTCATCATTTGGACTGAAAACCTGTAATCTCTGATCAATTTCCACTGGAACTTCAATAACCATCACCCCTCCATCAGACTATCTCTTGAATATTCCAGCACCAAAATTTCCTTTTTAGACACTATGATCACCATCCAGAATGGTAAAATACAAACCATCATATACAAGGAACATACAGACCAACATAGAAATCTGCAGAGAATGAGCAATCACCCTTAAAACACCAAGAAAGCTGTAATATACAGCCAAGCCCTGATACCACCAAATTTGCACTGAGAACACCCACAATCATCACCTCACAAACCACAAAAGGGCTTTCACTCAACAAGGACATTCCTCTAGAGAGATAGATTGAACTTTTGAAAGAGCCACCTGGATACCACATAAGGAATTGTTGCAGTATAAAAAGAAAATCCCCATGAATGGCACACCATTACTTATGATATGCTATCCCTCCCTGGAACCTATACAGAGAATCCTCAAATACTTGCAACCAATATTGAAGAAGACCCAAACTTAAAGAGATCTTCCCAGAACCACCCATTCTAGCCTTTAAAGAAGCACTGAACCTTGCCAACCTAATCACCATAAGCAAACTTCCCATGGCCCAAAACACACCAAATGGATACAAACCATGCCATGACAAGAAATATAAAACCAACCAACACATCTCCACCATTCCCACAATAGCTACATCCCACAACAGAACTATCAACATTCCTGGATCTTACACTTGCACCTCCAAATGGACACCGTATTTGCCCTTTTCCAATCATCTGGGGCCTTTCCTGATTGTCATGAGCTTTCAGAGATGATGGCCAGTGACTCTGCAATCACATTGGACAACTGCCTCAGCATTCTCACACCTGGTCCCATGGATTGTACATGTTCAGCTTTTCTAAATATTCCCTAACCTGTTCTTTCACCACTGAGGCTGGAGAAGGGGAGCCTCCTCCACTAACTGTGCATCTCAGTGCAGTAGTCTGGGAGCTGGCCTTGCCTATGAAGACCAAAAGGCATTGAAAATTTCAGCCTCTTCCCCATGATCTTTCACTGGGTTGCCTCCACCATTCAGTAAATGACACACATTTTCCCTGACCTTCCTTTTGTTGCTAGCATAATTGTAGAAACCTTTCTTGTAACCCTTCATGTCTCTTGCTAGCTGCAGCTCTAATTGCATGTTGACCTTCCTGATTTCATCCCTGCATGCCCAACCAATGCTCTTTTACTCCTCCCTAGTTGTTTGTCCAAGTTTTCACTTTGTGTAACCTCCCTTTTTGTGTCTGAGCTCATGGAAGAGTTCCCTGCTAAGCCAAGTTGGCCTTCTGCCATACTTGCTAGTTTTCCTGCTCATCAGGACGGTTTGTTTCTGTGCCCTCAGGAAGGTTTCTTTGAATAACAGCCAGCTCTCCTGGACTCCCTTCCTCCTCAGCCTGACCTCCTAGGGGATCTTGCCCATCAGTTACCTGAGTTAGTCAAAATCTGCTTTTCTGAAGCCCAGGTTCTGTATTTTGCTGCTCTCCTTCCTTCCTTTCCTCAGAATCCTGATCTTAATCCATCATAGTTGCTGCTGTGCAAGTTGCCATCCACTACTACATTCCCCACTGATTCTTCCCTGTTTGTGAGCAGCAAGTCAAGAAGAGCATGGCCTTTAGTTGGTCTCTCCAACATTTGTACCAGGAAGTTGTCCCCAACACTCTCCAAAAACTTGCTGGATTGCCTGTGCACTGGTGTATTGCTCTCCCAGCAGATGTTAGGGTGATTAAAGTCCCTCATGAGAACCGAGACCTGTGATTGGGAAAATTCTGCTAGCTGTTTGAAGAAAGTCTCATCCACTTCATCCTCCTGGTCTGGTGGTCTATAGTAGACACCCACCACAAAGTCACCCTGGTTGCTGTCCCTTTGACTTTCACCCAGAGACTTTCAACAGGCCTATCTCCAGTTTCGTACTGGAGCTCTGAACAATCATACAGCTCTTTTACATAAAGAGCAACTCCTCCTCCTCTTCTTCCATACCTGTCTTTCCTGAACAGTTTATAACCATCCAGTTTATAGCTGTCCAAGTCTGTTATTCCAATCGTATCATAATTCTGTGACTATGTGAGGACTTCCAATTTTTCCTGCTTGTTTCCCAGGCTCCATGCATTTGTGTACAGACATCTGAGATAATTAGGGGATTTCATAGATTTCATAGACATTAGGGCTGGAAGGGACCTCGGGAGATCATCGAGTCCAGCCCCCTGCTCAAAGGGCAGGAAGTCAGC
>NW_017728918.1:68475254-68481386 GCF_001723895.1 Crocodylus porosus | reverse complement strand
CTAGGGCTTTTACGGTACCCTTCTCCTGCCGGGCTCCCGGGGTAAACAAGCAGTCCTAGCCCCTGCTAGGAGCCAGCAGACTGGGTTCAAAAACCCGAATGGGGATTGCCCTACTTTGTCAGGAAGAATGAGAAGTCCTCCCCTGTTGCCCTCTCCTGTTTGCACCCATTTTCCCACTTACCTCAGGGCTTTGGTCTCCATCCCCAATGAACTTAGTTTAAAGCCCTCCTCACTAAGTTAGTGAGCCTGTCTTTGAAGATGGATCCTGTCTCCCTTCATCAGGTGGATCTCCTCTTTTCTTAGCAATCCTTCTTCTTGGAACATCCCATGGCTGAAGAAGCAAAAGCCCTGCTGGTGACACCATGTGTGTCACGCATTAAAGCCATGCATTAATCTTCAGGATGTGTCCACTCCAGCTTGGGCCCTCCTCCCTGATTGAAAGGAAGACCTGAGCCTCCCTCCCCTTCACCCTTGTCCCCAGAGTCCTGAAATCACTTTTGACCTCCTCAGGGTCTCTTCTGGCAGTACCATTGGTGCCCACTGTCAGGTCCCAGGGTCCCCACGGATCGAACAGACACCACCAGCCAGTTGCCTAGTGTGTCATCACCTATAATTGGGATGCCCCCACGCGTACGTTTCACCTACCATGACTTTGATTTTAACGGAGTTGGTTCAGATGTAATCCAATTATGAGACTCACCGGAGGCTCGTGAGGTCCCACGTTTCTGAGGGCTCCACCACCCCTACACCCTTGCCCGTTCCACCAGGTGGTGGCCGACTGGCTGGTCCGGCCATGTATCCTCATGTCCCCTCAGATAATCCACGAACAAAAGTGAAAATCAAAAACAAGCACTATGACCAAGAAGGTTCCCTTGATCTGTGCCGCTGCTCTGGCTGTCTGTAGCCGCCTTCCAATCCAAACTTGCCCTTCGAGGGGCCGAGCCCCCTTATTGGCTCTCGGAGAGCCCCCTTGCGGGGCTTGACAAGATCCCCTTTCAACAGTTTTAGTCCACAAGTGAAGTGTGCCCCTATTATAGGGCCTACAGTACCCAAAGTCGATAGTGCCCTTCTACTAGGGCTTTTACGGTACCCTTCTCCTGCCGGGCTCCCGGGGTAAACAAGCAGTCCTAGCCCCTGCTAGGAGCCAGCAGACTGGGTTCAAAAACCGCGATGGGGCTTTGTTCTCTGCTAGAGGCTCCTACCAGCACTCAGCGTTGCTTTCAGTATCCCTTGCAGCGTACACGGGTGTGCTCCACCTCCTCCTCGTGCTCTTTCCGGTCCTGCATTGCTTCCACTTTCCGGTCCTGGCCTCTCCTTTATACTGGCGGGGGAAATACTGGCCCCTCCCTTCCCAACACACCTGGGTAAGGGAACTCTGTGCCGGGCGCCGTGGGGCTGTGGACCTGGGGCCACTGTCCTTCCACTTAGCCGGGGAGCCTTGGAGCCTGCTGGCTCCTCCTCTCTCTCACACCCACATAGATGAGCAGTGTGGGGAAGTAGTCAGAGGGCTGGGTGAGTTTTGGTAATCCTTCCATGACATCTCAGATTCAGACTCCAGGCAGGCAGCAGATGTACCTAGACAATATGTCAGGGCACCCAATGGATCCCTCCATCCCTCACAGAACAGAGACTCCAATCACCACCATCTGTCACTTGCTCTTGGTGGAATGGTCTTAATCCTTCCAACCTTAGGAATGCCTGGCTTGGCCTCCTCCACCAATGGAATGTGCTTCTCCTCCATTGGTAGGGCTCTATATCTGTTTTCCAGGCAAACTACTGCAGGTGGAGATGAAGATTTCTGCTTGCAGCCAGAGGTCACAAGCTTCCAGCTTCCACTTTCCTGTCTTCCCTCTGTAGCGCTGCCTTTGGTAGTCCTTCCTCCACAGGAAGGAATCTGCAAACTGCAGTCTCCACAGCACCAAATCAGGACCTGGGTGGAAGCCTCAACAGAAAGTGGTCCTGCCTGGACCTGCCTCACAGGTGCAAGCAAAGAATGAGCTGGTAGTGGTTTCTGGCATTGTGACATCCTCCAGTCATTTTTCTAGGTCCTTTAATCTGCTGCATCTCTCTTGCTGCCCTTTCTTCCTTAGCAAACTCACCTCTAAGCTGGCCTGTTCACTGCTTCCTGGTCCTGAAAGGGTCCTTTTCCCCTGCTTCTTCTCACCAAGCTTACAGTAAATGAAGGTGAGAGAGAGTTTCCAGACAAACTCCCTAGCAAACTGTCCCTTACTTAGGACTCTAGTTAAGTTTACCCATCATGACACACATGACCAAATCAGAGCTATATAAAACAAAGAAAGAAGAGCAGGAGACTCCATGCATTACATAGGAATGACCCCAAACTATTCTATCTCATTTGTGAAGCCCTTATCTTGTATAGTGAGTGACACTATATGCCCTTCAACAGGTAGGCAAGTGCTCCAAGATTTAAAAAAAATACTATGCACATTCTCTTCAATCATCACCAGACTCACCAGTGACTTCCCTATTTACTGAAAGACTGTGATCCCCATATCAAGGGACTGATGCTGTTGCTGCTGATATGCATTTGTATTTAAAATCTTTAATATAGAATTAAGCTCAGATGCACAGCAAAGCAGATTTTAATGTATTAGGTCAAGGAACTCACCTTACTCTGAAGGGTTACATATGCAAATGTGATGAGTGGGATTTGTTCAGTTGCATTTAAAAATTGCTGGTAAAATTCCCTTCATTATCTTGTGGTCAATCCTTCTTTGGACTATGTGGAGAAATTCATGTGACAATGTTAGTCCAAGGATTCACACAAAGTTGAAAGACCTGGCTAGAAACAATTAATTTTTTTAGCCATTAAATATTGTAGCTGTTATTTGACTCGTTAACTTGCTTCTTACATTTCCTCAACATTCACCATATCTGACATTGCACACAGTGGCTATTTAAGAAAAGTATCATCAGATAATTCCACTCTGACTGTTCAACAATGATGAAATAGAATTTAAGTCACTGGCTTTTAGTTATCTTACTATATGAGTGGGGAATGGGTCAAGCAGCTATTTAGCATGATCTATCTATGCATAATTATTAGGCTGCAGGTTTAAATAAGACTCATGCAAAGTATTCACTGAAAGAAAATTCTATCATTTAATTCTTCTTAAATAAATGCAGACCCCTTTTTATTTTCCTCCCACCCTCTGCCAAATCTAATGAACTATTCCAAGACTACCTTGCCAGTTTAGCAGTGTACATTGTACCAACTGAAGCTTTTTGCATATACTTCATCGTTTTCAGAGATTCAGACATTTCCTGTCTCTTTATGAAAATCTCATCAAACAAAACTTTTGCCTAGCTAAATAAAATCTGTCACTCTAAATAATCATTGAGGTTGGCTTGGCTTCCACTAGCATTTATTTAATAAACACTGTTAGCTTTTTATTTTCCATGCAGTAATTATGCTGTCATAACAGCATTTGCACTGAAATTGTGCCCAATGTCCACTTTACAGCATGACTTTGTGATCTAGAAACACAATAATCTCACAATTAGTACCAATGACTAATCTAAAAGAAAAAATTACATTAACATGATATGCAGCTACTTCAATTATACTCCAGTACATAAAAGGACATTGATTTCAATTTTATTGCAGAGCTTTGTAATCCTGTTATTCTCATAAATGTGTTTATAACAGACTTCACGGTTAATTATTTGCTAAAGTAACTTTGCTTCAGCTTTTTATCATGTTATTACAGGTACCTATTGTCCTTTCCAATAAAACTCACAGATTTAGCTTCAGAAAAGCAAGCTGTCTATAGCTAAAGAGCATAAATATGTATGTAGATACATTTGCACATTTTATAGGTTATCTTCGCACTTCAACCACACTTCAATTTTTTCTTAATCATGTGAGTGTTTTGCACTCCTCTGTGGAAAGCTTCCTGGACATGAGTCTTTCTAAAAAGGACAAATATAAACTTATATTTTCAAAACTATTAAAATCTCACATTCATACTTCATTATATAAAGAATTTGTCCATGTTTGCATATTTATCCCATTTTTATTGAAGACAACTATTCCAATTAGACTGGCTGTCTTCTGCAAAAGAGGATGAGACTGCTTACAGGATATATCCTCTTCAAACCCATCTGTCTGTAACAACAAGCTTTGGGAATAGGAGCCAAATTGCTATTGCTTTTCTATGGGATTTGGATATTCACTTATTTAGCTCCTTTTGGAAATCCTAGTTATGTTTTTGAAAAGTTAGCCTATATCCTGGTTAACTGCACTTATCTTTACTGACGGTGAAGACTATGCAATGACATATATTGGTCTGGTAATCAGCATCCATGAAGGACAAATCCAAACAGTATTTTGTCTAGCACCGATTTCCTTTTAGCTCTTGTGGCAGGCAACAGTGCTTCTGAATTCAGACCTTCTGCTTTAGTGGGTGGATAGAGGGCTAGGAATCTCTAGAAACTTTTGATGTACGATCAATATTGTCAGCTTCATAAGTTCAAAAATCTTGGAGCAGAAACTGATACATCCTGAGGTGGGCCTAGATATAATGCTATTTCTAAAAGATTATATTAAGAAGAGGAGGAAGTCTGTTTGTCTTCTGTTTTAAACTTCTGTGGATCCCCTCAATGTGTTTGTAACATACAAAAATCTGGGCCTTGCTCCTCTGAGCAAATGCTCCTTGACATCCCCCTCTTCTCCCTTGCCTGGCCTCCCATAGACACCAGCTCCCAAGCCCCTTATTGGCTTCCATCATTCCACACTCATACACCCTGGTAAACACTCTCAACTCACTACTCCTGCAGCCCCCAAGCCCCCGCCAGGTCCTGGGAGCCACCTCCAGATTGCATGGTAGAGTCTTTTCCAGCATTCCCATCATTGTGGTGTGGTAGGTGGATGTGAGGCTACTGCTGCCATCTTCTGGAAAGGTGATGTATTCAAAGCTCTGCCCCATATAGGATACTGAAGGATGCTATGGCTGGCTGCTGCCTGGTTCATGCTTATGCAAGTTTGGTACCCTTTGGTGGCCAGAGGCAGTCTGTAGGGTCTCATAAGAGAACAGACCTCCAGAAATTTGAACAATGTTAGAATTCTGGCAATATAGCGTCATAATTCATAGGGATGGCCATGCTCTTTCCAGTCTGAGCTCCCAGAGCTGACCAGGATTTTTATGTTTGACAGATACTAGTTAAAAAACAGAAACAACACGGTCAGCAGGAAATGGAGCCCTTTATTCCTCCTGCTCAGGGGAGTGCCCTCTTCACTTATCAACAAACTGTGTGACATATACATTTGTCTAAACTGCATGTAGGTCCCATTTAGGCACCTCCGTCAGGGATTTGAATCAGGCTTGTAGAGATCAGGCCATGGATGACTGGCGCCTCCTAATACTGGGGGAGCACCTTGCCCCTACTCCACTCCCTCCTGCACTGTGGGGGTCATGATATCCCCCACCCTAAGCCCAGAAGCTAAAGAAAGAAAGCTTACCTACCTGCCTGCTGTGCTGGGCCAACTGCGAGCCTGGTGCTCCCCTCCCCCCTGCTGCAGCAGCTTGCGGTCGGGTTGCCCTGGCATTTGTGGGGGCTGAGCCATGTTATCCCTCCACTTTTGCTGCTCCCAGTGGCTCATCCCCACCGCTGATGGAAGTGTTGTTGATCCTTCTCTTAGGGGGAGGCATGGCCAATCTCAGGGGGTGCACATGCACCCCCTATGTGTTGCCAATGGATCAAGAAGAGGTGGTGGTGAAAAACGACTGCAGCTGAGAAGAGGGCCAAAAAACACTGTGATACCATTATCAAGAGTCTTGTAGTTATTTATTTTTTGACAGCCTTTCTACTGTTGGAAAGATGTAACTATACACTAATTATGTTTTTCTTAATATATTCCAGATATTAGGGCTGTGCAAAGATTCAGGTGCTGATTCGATTCGGAGGAGATTTGGCCCAACTTGGTGGCCAAATCTCTGAATCCAAATCAAATCAGGGGACCAATTAAAAGTCTGAATCAACTCAGAAAAGATTTGGAGAGCTTCTGCGATTCGGACAGTCCCTAGCTGCAGCAGGGAGCTGGACCCAGACTCCATGCTGGTAAGTAGGGGGTGGAGGAGGGGGACTGGAGGAGGGGAGAGGGGACCATGG
>NW_017728918.1:68470549-68474987 GCF_001723895.1 Crocodylus porosus | reverse complement strand
AAACAAAACAAAACAAAAAACTGTAGACTCACCAGCTGCTGCAGTGGCCTCAGGTGTTCTTAGGGCTTAAGACAGAGCTCCCCACCCCCCTGCCAGGCAGGAGCCAGAGAGTCAGTGCTTTTTTTTTTCTTTTAAAGGACTGGGATCTGGGGCAGGCAGGGCAGTCATGTGGGGGTTGGGAGAGCAGGTGGGTGTTGGGGAGCTTGTGGCAGAGCCCCCCACATGGCATGGGGCAGTGGGGGGCAGCAGGGATTGCCCCCTGCTGGGAAGGAGCCAGTGAGTGCAGGCTTTTTTTCCTAAGGAGCTGGGTGCTGGGACCAGGTGGGGCAGCCATTGAGTGTGGGCGGGGGATGGGGCCTGTGTGATTCAGAGATCTGGCTGATTTGGTAGCAACCGAATCTCCCAATCACATTTGGCCAAATTGATTCTGGACAGTGATTCGAATCACCAGAGCAAATCACTTCCCCTGAATCAGCCAAATCCAAATCCAAAGTGAATACTAGTCACTTTGCACAGGCCTACCAGATATTGCCTCCTTCAGTGAAAGCAGGGGAAGTGGTACTATTTACATATAGATGTTTTGTGCTTGCTCTCAACTTCTTTTCTCTCTGTAATTACTAGGGCTGTGTGAAGTTTTGGTAGCTGATTTGATTCGGAGGAGATTCGGTTCGATTTGGTGGCCGAATCTCTGAATCTGAAGTGAGAGAGGTACTTCTTTTTGGGCACGCTCCCACTGGTGCCAGGCTGAAGAGGAACAAAGGCAAGGGGGTTCTGCCTCCTGAGGTGCCCCCTCTCACTCCAAAACCTCCATCCCCAAGAAGCAGAGGTAGGCCATCCTGAACCAGTGAGGGAAAGGTGGAAGGAAAGGGAGTGCATTGCCAAGGTGAGTAAGGTCACCCAGAGCACTGGGGAGGTTCTTGCTCTGGATGGCCAGCCCTTTTCCTTAGTTGAGTAGCCAGGGTTCAGGTGGCTCATGGCGCTCATGGCCCCATCGTACTGTGTGCCTACATGCAACACCTTTAGCAGGCCAGTGGTACCCTACCTGTATGAGGCATTCAGAGAGTACTTGAGGTAGATGCTGTGGATGGCAGGCCTGCAGGTGGCCTTGCATTTCATCTCAGACATCTGGAGCATCCTGGGTGGAGATCATGCCTACCTTTCCCTCACAGGGCACTGGTATGATCAGTCAGGGCATTGGTGAGCTCTCCTTCAAGTGGAGGTGATGGATGAGTCCCACATGGCAAGGGAGATCATGGTGGCCATGAACTGCATGGTGCAGGGGTGGCTTACTGGGCAGGGTGAGATCACCCACAGGTTCATGGTCAATGACAATAGGTCAAGGCGGTGTGTGATACCAACTGTGTTGGCATCTGCTGTGTGGCACACAAGTTCCACCTCATAGTCAGGAAAAGCCTTGGAGGGGGACAGGGCTCCCAGTCACAGTGCCATTACTACCAGGCAGCTCATTTTGAAATGCAGGAAGGTGGTGGGCTACTTCCACCACAGCATCAAAAGGGGCAAGATGCAGCAGGACAAACAGACAGAGCTGACCATCCTTCAGCACAAAATGCAGGATGTGGAGATGGAGACTCAGTGGAACTCTACATACCTGATGCTAGAAACTCTGGTTGAGCATCAAAAGGCCATCCATGAGATGACCTTGGTTGAAGAGATTGGGATCAACGGCCCCCTTAAAAAAACAAAGTGGGGTATGATCTTCCAGATCTTGGTGATCCTCAAACCATTCCTCAAGGCCACCAAGAGCCTCACTGGTGACAATGCACTCCTTAGCCAGGTGATCCCCGTAGTGAAAGACCTTGAGACCCAAATGGAGAAGTTCCCGGGGATCTATTTTCCTGGCTGGGGCAAGCTGCTGTCACCAGAGGTGCAGGCACTGGTAAAGTGACTGAAGAAGGGCATCAAGAAATGGCTGGAGCCGTTGCAGTCCAGTACAGTCCACATGCTGGTGGGCATGTGCAACCCGAGAGTGAAGGGGAGTGTCTGCAGCAGCAAAACCCTGGATCACTGGATGGAGGTGCTGGTGAACAGAGTCAGGGAGGCAGAAGGGCAGAGGCGAGGGGGACGTGGAAGAGGGGGATCAGGCTGGCCATACCATGCCAACACTCCAACCACATGCCAGTCTCCTCCACCACAGCTACTACTAATGTGGGACAATTAAAATGATCAAGTCTAGCACTCTAGAGCTGGGAAATGCCTTTTGGATCCGTTGTGATATAGTCTTTAATTGAATGATTATATACTATTTTACACAGGCAGATTTCTGGCTTACTCGGTTTGAAGGATGTACCTGCTCTATGATGAACTAGGATTCTGAAGGAGGCTATTGTCTATAAGATCCCTGTCTCTGTTGCAGAAGTTAGAAGACATGTATCTGGTACAAGGGACCAGCTCTGGACCAAGGACTATGTACAGAAAACGTTATGGTCAGCCTGGCAATGCTTGGAGATTTATTGGTGGGAGTCAAATAGAGGTTCTAAGATCTCAGTCAGCTTGAAAAGAAGTACCAGCCAATCTTGGTGGCCTGTGCTAACTGTGGGGAGTTTATCTTAGCAATAGCTAGCATTGGCTGTATCTAGAAAGGACAATTCAGTAAAGGCAGCCCTAGTTCTTCCTCTCAACTGCTCTAAGGTCATAAAAGGGATGCTGTCCTCTCTGAGGTGAGCACACAGAGTTAGTGGATACTTTTACCTTAATCTTTCTGTATCTCAGTTCTCCATTTGTATGTTGGGGATCAGCATACACACTCATCTTACATAGGGTTATGAAAATATATTAATTAATATTTCTGAGCCACTAGTAGAAAAGCATAAGGAAATACACAATTCTGTTTTCATAGAAGAGATTGATGAACTTCTAGTAAATAAAGCAGGAGCATTAAACAATGTGGATGAAACAAAATATTGAAGAGCTTACCAGTATATGAGAACCACCCTTGTGCACAGAATAGTGTAGAAGTCCTCAGGGAAAAATAGTACGTGATTGTGCAATTAAATGTAGTGTTACAATACAGACCCCTGGTGAGGGTAGAGGGAGTACTTAAAGTGGTACTTGCAGCTTTAATTGTGGTATTTCCTAAAAGTTGAATGCTTGGCTTTGAAATTTTGCTACTATATTATTTACCCATATATCTACATATATCTACATATCTACATATGTTCTCAGAGAGGATAGGTAGATAGATGGTGATGTTAGGCTAGCAGTTTCTTACATATATATGTATGTATGTATGTATGTATGTATGCGTATATATAGTATGTAATCGTATATAGAATACACACATATACCTAAAGCAAGAAACTGAAAAGGCTTGCCTAACATCAGCATACTCTTTTCAATTGGAGGTTTGTGTCCCGTGTCCCTTTTCTCTTTCTTTTTTTGTCTTTTTATGTTATAATTTATTTCAGACAAAGACTTATTTTGGTTGTCAAATGGTCAGTGGTCCACCTGAGCCTAGCAGCCCACTGGGCTAGCATGGTTAAGGGACTCCAATTTCTGGAGCTAAGGTGATTCCAAGCCAACAGACACCAGAACTTGCACAAAGTTGTCAGAAGAGACAGCTTTCTCAAAGAGATACATTTACTAAAAAGAATGTTTTGCAGACAGTGCACACACAGGAAGGCTGCTGCTTGAAAAGTGCTGGAAGTCTGCCATGCACTTTGTGAGAATTAGAAAAAACCTCTGCAAGCTTTTAGTGGGGGAGATGAGGGGCATAATCCCTGTAGAATAATGCAAGTATTTGGTGCTACACTTTTGTGGCATGGATTCCCACAGTTTAAAGAGTGTGACATGCGGGAAAGTTAGTAGTGATGCGTAAGCAGCAACTAATTCATGTGAATACAAGACTTAACAGATACTGTTGTGCCTCCATTAAAAACCCATTACCTCACAACTTGAGGGAGAAAGGAAATTGTCTGCTGGCATAAATGAATGATAACACTTAATACTTACCCATAAAAGAAATTACCAAAGCTCATTTTAAAGCAATCATAGAATCATAGAAGCAGGGTCGGAAGGGACCTTGTAGATCTTCAAGCCTGACCCCCCGCCTGGGCGGGAGAAAAAGACTGGACTCAAATGAGTCCAGCCAGTTACTCATCAAGTCTCTTCTTAACGATCCCCAGGGTAGGAGCCAGGACCACTTCCCTTGGAAGTTGGTTGCAGCTCCTAGCAGCCCTAACTGTGAAGTAGTTCTTGCGGATGTCTAATCTAAACCTACTCTCTAATAACTTGTGTCCATTGTTCCTTGTCATGCCAGGGGGGTGCTAGGGGAAACAGGGTCTCTCCTAAACCCTTCTGGTTCCTCCTGGTGAGTTTATAGACAGTCATCAGGTCCCCCCTCGGCCTTCTCTTGTGAAGGCTGAACAAGTTTAGGTCCCGCAGTCTTTCAATGTAGGGTCTGCCCTGTAGTCCCCAGATC
>NW_017728918.1:68457923-68470449 GCF_001723895.1 Crocodylus porosus | reverse complement strand
CCGGGCCCTGAGTATTGTTTCCTTAAGGAACGACCACTCACCCTGAATACTGAGTTCCCCTGCCCTCAAGTACCCCAGCGCCTCCCCCACTAGTCTCCTCAACTTGTTGAAGTTGGCCCTCCTAAAGTCTAGGGCTACCGTCTTGCTGCAGGCCCTTGACACCCTGCGCTGGATGGTGAATTCCAGGAAGTGATGATTGCTATCGCCCAGGTGATCAAGAACCTGGAGGCCCCTTACCAGGTCATCGCCTGTGGCCAGGACCAGGTCCAATAGGGAGTTTCCTTTGGTGGGGCTGTGCACCTCCTGGATTAAGTGGAGGTCCTGTATCTCAGCTAGGAACCCCCTGGAACGGTCCGTCCTGGCTGTTTTCTCAATGATTTCCAAAGCTACTGGAATCACAGGTGTCAGCATATTTTGTGGATGTGTATACATAAAAAATGCTCACACACATATTTAACAGAATGGCATCCAACTACAATTGAAATTAAATATGCTGCAATCAGGACTACTCAAGCAATGTTTTAATACTGTATTATCTTTTGATCAAATATCATATACATATTCACAAAAAAATCCAGTTTGTTGCAATAACTCCTTTAAAATATTTAATCTTGATTGGCATTGTAAAAAGGTGCTCAGCCTTCAGAGGAGATGAAACCCAGCTGAAGGTAGGCAGCAGTTAATAGTCTGCCTGGCCAGAAGGCTGGATCTAGATGCAACTGATGAGGTGTCACAAGGCCTGGTTCTCATCAGGAACCACAATCGCCCTGACATCTGCTGGGTGGGCAATTTTGGAGAGGGTTGGAGACAACTTCCTGGTGCAAGTGTTGGAGTGGCCAACTAAGGCCCATGATCTTGACTTGCTGCATACAAACAGGGAAGAATTGATGGGGAATGTAGTAGTGGGTGGCAACTTGGGCAGCAGTGGCCACAAGATGATTGATTTCAGGATCTTGAGAAAAGGAAGGATGGAGAGCAGCAGAGTAAGGATCCTGGATCTCAGAAAAGTAGACCTTGACTTGCTTAGGGAACTCATAGATAGGATCTCCTACAAAGCCAGTCTGAGAGGGAGAGGAGTCCAGGATAGTTTGATGTACTTTAAAGAAGCCTTATTGAGAGTGTAGGAACAGACCATCCTGATGCACAGGAAGACTAGCAAGTATGGCAGGAGACAAGCCTGGCATGTCAAGGAAACTAAATTGCAGAAAGAAAGCTTTTAAGAAGTGGAAACTTGAACAAATAACTAGGGAGGAGTATAAGAGCATTGGTTGGGCATGCAGGAATGAAGTCAAGGAAGGCCAAAGCACAATTGGAGTTGAAGCTAGCAAGGGATGTGAAGAGTAACAAGAAGGGTTTCTACAAATATGTCAATAGCAGGAAGAGGATCAGGGAAAGTCTGGGTCTCTTACTGAATGGGGGAGTTAACTTTGTGACAGAGGATGCAGAGAAGGCTGAAGTGCTCAATGCCTTTTTTGCTTCAGTCTTCACAGGCAAGGTCAGCTTCCAGATTACTGCACTGGGCAGCGCAGTTTGGGGAAGAGATGAACAGCCAACAGTGGTGAAAGAGCAGGTTAGGGACTATTTAGAAAAGCTGGACATATACAAGTTCAGGGGTGGGGGGCGGGGAGAAGGCATGGATGGGATACACCTGAGGGTGCTGAGGGAGTAGGCTGATGAGATTGCAGAGCCATTGGCCATAATCTTTGAAAACTCATGACTATCAGAGAGATCCTGGAAGACTGGAGAAGGGCAAACATAGTGCACATATTTAAGAAAGGGAAAAAGGAGGATACAGGGAACAACAAACCAGTCAGCCTCACTTCAGTTCCTGGAAAAATCATGGAGCAGATCCCCAAGGCATTTATTTCTAAACACGGTGGGGAGAAGAAGGTGATTAGGAACAGTCAGCATGGATTTACCAAGGGCAAGTTATGCCTGACCAACCTGATTGCTTTCTATGACAAGGTGACTGGCTCTGTGGATGTGGGGAGACCAGTGGATGTGGTATACCTTGATTTAACAAGGTTTTGATATGGTCTCCCACATTTTCACAGGCAGCCAAGGAAATATGGGCTGGATGAATGGACTGTAAGGTGGATAGAAAACTGGCTGGAACATCAGCCTTACAGGGTAGTAATCTTGATGTCTAGCTGGCGGCTGGTATGAGGTGGAGTGCCCTAGGGTTGTTCCTGGGGCCAGTTTTGTTCAATGTCTTCATCAGTGACCTGGAAGATGGCATAGAGTGCAACCTCAGCAAGTTTGAAGATAACACCAAGCTGGCAGGAGTAGTAGATATGTTGAAGTGTACGGCTAGCATTCAGAGTGACCTAGACAAATTGGAGGATTGGACCAAAAGGGATCTCATGAGACTCAACAAGGACAAGTGCAAAGTGCAGACAAAAATAACTATAACTACATGGGAAGTGAAATATGAACAGGCTACATAGGGAGGTCTTCAATAGAGGTTTTTTAGAACAGGTTGGACAATATCTGTTGTTTCTGCATTACTGCTGGGGCTAAATTACACAAGCTGTTGAGGTCCCTTCCAGCCATTCATTTTATGGTTCTAAGAATACTTCCCATATGCAGGCCTCTCCCATCAAGCTGTCCCAGGTTCTTCTTATGTCCAGGCTCTTTCAGCTCCAGTACCTTGTCCTGGTGGCTCTTCCAGACCACCAGTGATACATAGGGGGTACATGTGGGTGCACGTGCACTCCCTGAGTGTGACGATGCACCCCCTGTGAAAAGGCACCATGAAACACTGTCGGCGGCACCTACGGGTGGTCACTGCTCACCACTCAGCCCCCCCCCCCTTGCACCGACATTGCCAGCGGTGTCTGTGGGCAGTCCGTGATCACTGTGGACCATTGGCGATGCTGCCAATGGAGTCTGCAAGTGGTTGCTGACTGACAGTTGGTGCTTGCCACCCCCTCCCTGCTGTCAACAGTGCTGCAGCTGCCTGTGGTAACTCTCCACTTGCCACCTGTGAGGGCACGTGGTGTTCATGTTCCAGGCTTCCCCATTTTTTTGGCTTCCATTATCAGAAAGATTCCAGAGGAGAAATCAATGACCACTTCCCACTCTTCCACAAAAAAAGAATAAAAAAGAAAAAGCTGTTCTGCTCTGGGCTCCCATCAATGCACACACACTTCTCACTTCAGTTTTGTACCAGGTGTGCATTCCTTCTACCTCGTGCCTGCATTTAGCAAAATATTCACATGCACTTTGTTTGCCTTTGTTAAAGGATGGTGGAAAACACATGGGTATGGCAGGTGGAATAGGGGAGCACAAGAAAGAAAAAGTGCCTCTTTTCCTTCCCATGCCTTGTGTCACTGGCTCCAAGGGCTGTGCAAACTCTGAAGTTCCTGGAAGTACATGACAGAAGGAAGTGTCAGCTGGAAACATGCTCCACCAGGATCATTTCCTGCCTGAAGAGCACTATCATTTTTCAGTGCATGAGCTCCAAATACCAAGTACTTTGGATGACAAATCATCCCTGAAGATATATGCTGATATTTTTAGAAATTAATAGCTGGAGAAAAGTGCATCTCTGCATAGTATCAGAAGAGCTGACTGAGGCCACTGCCTTTCACGCTACATGTCATTGTTTCTTTGTGCTCCTCTGTCTGTCTGCATCTACCTGTTGTCTTTTCTGTCTTCTATTTGTATTCTTTTAAGAAGGATGAAAGAAAGGACACACTTTTCTTCTGTGGTTGTGCAGCAGCCCATGAAGTATGGTTTATGCTGGGGCTCCTAAATGCCATTACAATACTCATAACTATTACAATGATAATAACTCGCAGTATTGAAATTAGGCACATTGGAACCATTGAGTCATACACAAAACCTCTGTCCTTTAATCATATTTATGTACTCTGGAGACAATAGGTTCACTATGTCCCAAAGGGCGTGGCCCACTTGGACCTTCCAGAGTGCTGCAGGTAGTCTTTGGTCTTGTTGAAAAATATGCGGAGAATTTGCTGTGAGCAGAGCCTCTTTATCCATGCAGTAGGGAAATATGGTTGGTGTTTGATCCATCGCTGCAAATACTAATACATTTTTCATGTAACCTTTTAAAACTAATCAATGTCTCATTCTGGCCCTGCAGTTGAGAACAGACTGTCTGTACTGAACAGACACACACCAGAATTGTCTGAGAAAGTCGTCTCCACTAGGGGAAAGCTCCTTTTTGTTCTAAATTCTCTAAAATCCCCAGGCTTATTCAGATTGCCTTGGAATCTGAATTCCTTCATGAAGGCACATGGGACCCACGGGACAGTTTATCTTAAGGTTGACAAATTCTACCAAGTTTTTTGATACACTTGAGGATCCAGGTATGGCTGTTATCATGCCCAAAATGATCTCAAATGTTTCACATTTTCCCCAATGAAAATATGATGCATACAATCCCTAACAATGTCCATCTTGATTGGCTTAAGTCCCTTTTCCTGCTCCTGGATTACAGGGGTTCTGATGGTAGTAGAAATATAAAACTCTGGAGACCAGAAAATTCAACATTAAGGTATAAGCCAGTCTTGTATATAGTGGGAAGCTGGCTAGAGTTGGGGTAAGAAGCTGGCTTGGAAGGAGGCTATGGTTGAGGAGGCCTAGCTGACAGTGGTGGGAAGTCTGAATGGGGTGGGGAGCACAGTGGGGGTCTGGAGATCAATTCAGTGTATGTTTATGTAACCCAGGAACACCCAAGGGTGTGCCCATCCTCAGTTGGAAGGGATAGATGAGGTAGGCAACAGTGCTGGGAGAGGGACACTGGTGATTGGAACACAGGTCCCTCTTTCTCCTATAGCGTCAACTCCATGCCAATGCTCTTAACTATTTACAGTTTATTGAATTATAATATACATATTATTTCTTATTCAATATATACATAGGTAAATATTCTAATAGGTAGCAAAAGAAAACTTTCCAAAAATATTCTTAGCAATATCTTTTAACAACAACAAAGGTATACAGATAAATATTCCATAACATTTTGTATAACATATTCATAATTATGATAACAATTATGCAAAATATGAGGCACAGTTTTACACTATATAGGGCATGTTTACCCCTGGATCCCAACTAGCAAGAGGTGCTTCCCCTTCTATGAGTCTTGCTGGGATGGAAACTTCCACGCGGGGCTTCCCTCTGTGGGGAGGAGGTTGCCTTATTTCAGGAATGCCTTCCCTGCGGGACCCGACTCCGCTAGCAACTTACAGTTTTCCTCAAGGAGCCGTCAACCAGGCCTCAGAGCCCTTCGTTCAATCAGAGGCCCCACCAGCATTGTCTGTGTCACTCTGAGACCTCCCCTCCTGGCCCTGTGCCCTGCTTTGAGCACCAAGAGTTCTTCCAGCTCTCATGAGGGGGAACCTAGCCGCTGCTGGCTGGGTTTATCTAGCCTTATGCCTAGGCCTCCCCTTTCCTGGGCCCTGCTCTAGGCTCCGGGGCTCTTTTAATTCTTTGGCCGGGCCACACTGCAGGGCTCCAGTTATCTGGCTTATGTCAGGGCTAACCTGAGCAGCCTCAAGCTGCTCCCAGGGCAGGTTCTCCATATGCCAAACTGCACACCATGTGGTCTTGAGCAGCCTTGAGCTGCTCCCAGAGCTGGCTCTCTGTGTGCTGGTCTGCACACCACTCCATCCAGTCCTCTGCTGAGGATGCAGGCTTAAGCTGCCCCGACATGGCTCCCAGAGCCTAAGCCCTGTGCACCGGCCTGCACACTGCTGGGGCAAAGAAGGGATCCTGTGAAGGCTCTTTACCACTGTCCCTTGCCATCTCTGCTGAGCACGCTGAGCGTGCTGTGCTTCTATCTACACCAGAAACCCCGCCCCTGATATCTGCCAGACCTGCAAAGCACAGTCTTCAATCAGGTCCAGAGGCTCCTCATGACCCCCACCTCTGAGCAGGGCAGGGCAAGCCCCTCCCAGCTGTTACCTGATTGGTAGAAATTTTCCACCAATCCAAAGTGTCTTTCTCCAAACTGGGCTTCTCGGACAAAAGCAGAGAGCCCAACACACTCTGACTCTGTAACGAAGAAGTGTGCTGTCCTCCAATAAGTTTTTTCCTGTGACAGATGTGCCGCACCAGAGGGCACGAGACAGCAACTTCCCTTGTGGTATGAAATGTAAGGAGAAAGGGGAGTGTGAGCTGAAAATAGCAGAAAATGAGCTATGGGGGGGATGATGTGTATGAAGCAGCCTTTAACTACCTGCAGGGTGATTCCAAACAGGATGAAGTTAATTAGCCTGTTCTCAGTGGTGGCAGATAAGAGAAGGAGCAGTGGTCTCAAGTTGCAGCAAAGGAAGTTTAGGTTAGACATTAGGAAAAACTTTCTCAATAGGAGAGGAGTAAAACACTGGAACAGACTACCCAGAGAAGTTGTGGAATCTCCATCCTTGGAGGTTTTTAAGACCTGAGTAGACAAAGCCCTGGCTGGGATGATCTAGTTGGGGATGGTCCTGCTTTGAGTAGGAGGTTGGACCAGATGACCTCTTAAGTTTCCTTCCTACCCTCATTTTCTATGAGTCTATGATTCTAACCCCTTACCCACAGGAAATTCAGTGACAAAAACTTTGCTACTGTAGAGCTGTACAGTTAAGGTTGGTCACTGGTGTCTCGTGTTCTTCTGAAGTATTGAGTTCAGTGAAACTCAAACTTCAGAAGAGGAGGGAAATAAAGAATGGCTGTAGGGAACAGAACCAGGAGCTTTTTGCTGCAGCAGGGGAAATGTATGTTGGAAATGAGGAGGAGCTTTTTGACTATGAAGGTAGTCAAGCATTAGAACAGGATACATAGATAAATTGTGAAATTTCTATCCTTGGAAATTTTTGAGAGCAAGATAGACAGAGGCTTGGTTGGGATAGTTTAGTCAGGGATGATCCTGCCTTGAGCAGGAAGCTGGACTAAATGACCTTTGGAGGTCCCTTCCAGACCTCCTTTCATATGATCTTATGAATTAAGGTAAACAACTATTCAACATTAGCATTGCCCTTTTGAGTGATGACCCCAATACATCCATAGCACACATACCTGCACATTGTCATTGACCTGTACTGACCAGGTTCTTTTACATCTGGCTTAGTTATTTAGCTTACTGCACAGAAAGAACTCAACTTTAGCTATATTTTATAACCTTTTACTGTCTTTTACAGTCCCTTTACTCTGCTGCACATCTACTGCTATACTTTTGCCCATTGATCAGTAAACCTACAGACCATACTCATCTCCCATCTAACTGCTAACAACCTCCTGGCTCCATTACTGCCATAACATATCCATTACAATGTTGGAACTATCCAGGTATATGTATAACCTCTGTCCTTTTATCTCATATTTGTGTAGTCTGGAGAAGATGAGTTTGCCGTGCCACAAGAAGCATGGTCCACTAGGATCTTCCAGAGTACTGCAGTTAATCCCTCTACCATATGGTACAGCTACACATAACACAAGGAATGCAGTTGAAATATTTATAGATAATTTCTACGGGCTATTTCCACCTCCAAGGGGGAAGACTTAAAATGGTGTAGGAATGAACCATAACTCTGTATTTCCTGGATTTAAAAAGCTTGAGTTTGAAATACCTGATGTCTGTATTTCCTGTTTTTCAGAAGTTTTGAGTTCTATTTAATACTGTGCTTGAGAAGGACACAAGTAAGCAAACATAACTCTATAATTACAAAGGTTTTTGTCACTGAATAGTAAGGAAGATCATAGCATCTCCAAAAAACAAGCTGAAACTTCATCATTTAAGCATTCATTTCCAAGAAACATATGAGCAGAGAATGTGTTGCACTGCAATATTTTGCTGCTAGGGTTGGTGCAATGTGCTATACTTTTCAGGAAAGTGAAAGGCATATCACAAGCTGGCTTTTCAGACATGTAATGCTACAATGTAGGTGCCATATCTCAGTCAACAAACCAGAAGGTAACAGGCCATTCACTCCCAGGGAAAAGCACATAAAGAGGCTGTCATTTTTTTCATTATGTACAAGTAATCTATCCATGATGGCGGTGGCAGGGGAAGGGGGGCCTGTCACAAATATGATTCCTAAGTGTTAAATAGAAACTGACCAGTATCTTAAAGGAATGCCTTGTGTGCAGATCTCTATCAGTTTGCAGATACAGAAGAGTTAGCATGACACTGTCCCCCTATAGCTGGC
The DNA here is from genome assembly GCF_001723895.1 of Crocodylus porosus. Lineage (NCBI taxonomy): Eukaryota > Metazoa > Chordata > Crocodylia > Crocodylidae > Crocodylus > Crocodylus porosus. Next base: position 68,462,290 of record NW_017728918.1, on the reverse strand, counting down.
TCACAATGTGTGAACAGAATAATGCCAGAAGTAGAAAGAGTCAGGATGGAATATCCCTCCTGAAATCAAAATTCCAACAACAGGTAATGAAACCTCAGAATGACTTCTGCATGGAGCACCTCTAACTCTGAGACTCTGAGATACAGTTGCCTGCGTAAAGGTCCCTACGCTTGGGGCCATGCTACCCAGGAGCTGTGGTCTATAGGCTGCAGAACCACTTGCCCTGGGCTCTCATTGGTCCATGCCATGCAGGAAATAGGAAATAGTTCAGCCAGTAAAGGGACTTTTAGGAAAACAACAGTAGGTTGTTGAATATCCCTGAGCTACAGACTAAAACTCCTGCTCTTACTTTACATATGATTCTGAGCCGTGATCACCCCAAACGAATGGCTATGACTGTGTACCCATCTGTTGATACTCAGCCGTTATAGTGAACATAACAACAGCTTTCCTTGGTATATTCACTTCAAATTGTATTCATTCTACTTGTACCTCTGTTCCTTGGGTGTTCATGTCATGGACATCCATGCAATCAGATTTCATCCATTTATTCAGATTTTCACAGAAAGTTAATCTCAAGCTTGGGCATTCAAGTACACATGCCAGAAGCAATGTGTCTGATATGAGATGGCACAGTGTTTGACAGCTAAAGGGCTGAATTCACAAAACTCCTAGCCAAATCTCTAGTACAGAAACAATTAAATGAGATAGGCAGGTGCACCCTTTGCAACTAGGATTCATGTGCAGGCAAATGTTTTGTGTCAATGTCTGCAGAGAAACATTACAATGCTGTAACCACAATGCACTGGGGTATTTTGTATATGATGGGATACTATTTGGCACAGCATAAGGATAGGTTTCCTACAACATGTCTCAAAAATGCTGGCTGGAGACAAAGAAATAATCTAGGGAAGAATCTAACAGGAGCCTTTACAGTGTGGAGAGCACATGCAATTACTCAATCATGCTGAAAGAAAGTTAATTTGCATCTCAAGAATCTTGTTTTTTCTAGGCCTGATGCCTTAGGACAATCCTGGGTTGTCCAGAAACAACATAAAAAAACTTTGAAATTACATTTGCTATCTTGACATACCCTGACTTTAGCAAGGCTTTTGATGTGGTCTCCCACATCTTTCTTGCAAGCAAGCTAAGAAAGTATGGGTTGGAGGAATGGATTGCAAGGTGGATAGAAAGCTGGCTGGATCATTTGGCTCCATTGGTAGTGATCAGTGGCTCGAGGTCTAGTTGGAAGCTGGTGTCAAGTGGAGTGCCCCAGGGGTTGGCCCTGGGATCAGTTTTGTTCAATATCTTCATCAACAACCTGAAAGATGGCTGGAGTGCACCCCCCAGCAACTTTGCAGATGACACTAAGCTAGGGGAGTAGTAGATATGCTGGAGGGTGGCCTAGAATTCAGAGAGAAGTCAACAACTTGGGGGACTGGACCAGAAAAAATCTTTTGAGGTTCAATAAGGACAAGTGTAAAGTCCTGCACTTAGGATGGAACAATTCTAGGCACTGCTAAAGGGCTGGAACCAAGTGGTTAAGCAGCAGCTCTGCAGAACAGGACCTGTGAACAAAAAGCTGAATACAAGTCAACAGTGTGCCCTTGTTGCCAAGAAGGCTAACAGTGTGGACAGCGGCTGCAGGCAGTCCCTGCTCACCACTTGCCATCCCCCTGCCTGCTGCTGCCACACCCCTGCTGCTGAGATCATCACTGCTGCTTGCAGGTGGTTGCCATGCCCCCCCAGCCTCCGGGGGCATGCACTGTTGATGACTAGACAGGTGGTGGAATCTCCAGCCTTAGAAGTTTTTAAGGCCCAGCTTCACAAAGCCCTGGCTGGAATGATCTAGTTGGGGATGGTCCTGTTTGAGCCAGGGGTTGGACTAGTTGATCCCCTGAGGTCCCTACCATCCCTAATTTTCTATTATTCTATGGGTGCCTATAAACATGCAGTGAGGCTACCCTGACATGCTGTAGTTATAGTGAATTGGAGCTGACTCAATCAATTGAGTCTTCTGGAGCATGGTAATTACTGTGCTTCAGCAACTCCAGCGTCATGCGTATTAGCATCCCTGTGCTGAAAAATGGTGCAGGGGCAATACAAAGCTCATTCAATGAGCTCTACTTAAAGGACCCCCTCTGCCATTTTTCAGCACAGGGATGCTGATATATGAGATGCTTTGGATATCCAGGGGTCAAAAAGACCTGCGGGGAAAAAAAGCAGAGCAGCGCATGCATGGGTTATGCATGCTGCTCAAAAGCAGAGCCAGGCTGCCCAGAGCCATGCTGCAGCTGCCAGCCAGGCTCTGCATGTCAGAACTTCCCTTGCTGCAGCCCCAGGAGACCTCCAGGTAAGGCTACTGGGGCTAGCACAGTGCTGGCCCCAGCCTCCCCTACTCCACCCAGGGTAACTTGTCACATGCCAAAGCATGCATCTGGTGTTCCCCAGAGAGAAGTAGTGGCAGCACAAGATGTGCCACTGCTACTTGTCTCCAAGGAACCAAATGTCCACACTATGTGTGGACGCAGCCTTTATGTCCATTTGGCAAGGCAGGAAACAGACTTAAATTTACTGAGTAAGTTATTTTCTGGAAGACATTTACAAGGCTTTAGAATTATTTTCTTGATCTGAAATTATAAAAATTCATTCATCCTGTATTTATTTAGACAGATGAAGAGAAAAATCAGGGTCAGTAGTAACCATTGCTATTACTGGACTCTAAGAAAATACACCTGTGCTATGTAAGTGCATGTATCTTGAATAGCCATGTATAGCTATAGCTGATGTTGCAGCAATGAGAACAGCTGAACTGATTCAAAAGTAAAAGGAGGCTTTAATTTAAACGCCTTTCTAAAAAAAAAAAAATTGAGTGAAACATCGTTTGATTCCCTCTCAAAAATACCTTAAGAGAAGAACTTTGAGATACAATTCATCTTTCCTCTGTTTAATGGAGGAAACAGTTATGAATGGAAGGCGGTTGCAGGGTGCAATTCCTATAGGTAACAAATATGTAATTTTATTATATATACTATATTACTTTCCATATACTATTATTGCAAAGCTTGCAATATTTAAGGTGTAATCCTGGCCCCAATGAAGTCAAAGCAAAATCGATTGATGTCAATGAGTTATAGATGTCATCACTCGTTTTATTCTTAAAACAAACTTCTGGAATCATGTGACTGCTCAGAAATGTCATCTTTTTTCTGTAAAGAACAAAAGAGTTTCTAGCCCTTTGGTTTCAAGAAAAATGTGAATATATGAGACGAATGCACCCTAATGGCTCAGAAACCAGAAGGCAAATAAAAGGAACTCAAAAGCTAACAACATGACGTGAAGCCAGATGTTTTTGGAAAGTGTCATGATTTTTAAACACTCAGACACTCAAATGACTTCAATACAACAAAAGCTGATTGGCACGACTCAGTCTTGTACATTATTATGGCCATTTTTAAATAACTTTTTGTATAAAGGGCTTGATACTTCTCTCTGAATGGTAAAAAATCTGTTAACGATCTACCATTCACAGCAAACTTCATTAGGGCAGACAGGCAGCTCTAATCAGCAGTTCTTAAAGGTTTCCAGAATGGAGTTTGATTTAACTCCTGAGAAATTGTCCAAATGAGTATTCTCAAAAGGTGGGTATTTGTACCCTGAGCCTTTGATTGGAAGGTTTTTGCATGAGCTGTAGACTGCAGGTCAGCTCCACTTCTCCATGCATCCTTGTGTTAGTGGATAAAGGTGATATCAACTTCTTGTAGCTCAGTTCCCCTCAGCTGCTTGGATTTGATGGATTGTTGGAGTTGGTCACCATTGCTGGATGTTTTGCTCTTTATACTCTCTCATAGCTTTAGCCTTTTTATTACCTCTAATTTTTTCCTCTTTATTCTTTTCTTTCTTTCTTAACTGTTTTTCTTTTTTAAAGTTTTATTTTGCAAGGAGTTAAAAAAAATGGGTGGAGGTGGTGATGGAGAGGGGCACAGGGACTTTAACCTTCAGTAGAGACTGGTAACCCAGTGTTTTTTCTAGAGGTATGGCCCTTTTGGTACTCCTGGCCTGTTCCTTTTGGGGCCTCGGTTCTCACCATTTACTTTTATTTTCTTGCATTGATGTGAGTTTATTTTCAAAAGCCACCTCCTAAATCTCAACGGTTCAGACATTTCCCATTCTATGATGGGTTTAACATACACGATCAATGCCTCTATTGCCTGGGTGAGTCACGTATTCCAAACTTCTGTCATAGACAGACAAGTTTCTTTGGGTGAATCTGATTGATGACTCCATCCTGAGAGGTACGGAGGTACGGAGGGCCCCATCTGTCGCCAGGATCCCTCAGCACGTGAAGTCTACTGCCTGCCCGGAGC
>NW_017728918.1:68421794-68430765 GCF_001723895.1 Crocodylus porosus | reverse complement strand
CAGGGGGTCGGACTAGATGATCTACCTAGGTCCCTTCCGACTCTAGCTACTATGAAACTATGATATCTTTTATTAAAACAACTTAAATAGTTGGGGAAAATTTTCTTAGCAAGCTTTTGGTTTTAAAGCAGGCCTTTGTCAGGCTGAGGAAGCCTCGGCAGTTGGTGTGTGCTCTTCCTGGATGGAATGAATAGTAAAGAAGCCAGAGGCTGGTCTGGTATGCATGCAAGACAGTCAGTCAGTGAAGATGTAAACTGAGGAGTCAGTGGGTGAAAGACAGGCTGGGAGTGGGGGGCAGAGAAGGGGGATGAATGTAGCAGGTAAATAGTGGAGAGGTACCTGGGGAGTCAGATAGCAGGCAGGTTATAATGTGTCGTAAATCCAATATCTATATTTAGTCCATAATTTTTTGTATCCAGGAGGTTCAGGAAGTGAAGTTCATAGGCGTTTCTGTAAAATGTGTTTTATAAGTTCCCTTTGAGGATTAGAACTGAGAGATTGGAGAGAGTGGTTTTCTTGTGAGAAATGTGCCCCCACAGGTAATTGGGTATTTCTGTCTTTGATAGATTTCTGCTGTCCATTCATTCTGGTGTGCAGTTGTTGTCTGGTCTCTCCTACTTATTTTCCATCAGGGCATTTGGTGCATTGGATGAGATATATTACATTTCTGGAGGTACAGCTATAAGATACAGGAATTCAGATGGCTCTGTTATGGGGTGTAGTAATTGTGGGGGTGGTGGAGATGTGTTGGCAGGTTTTGCATTTCTTGTCGTGGCATGGTCTGGATCCATTCAGTGTGTTTTGAGCTGTAGGAAGTTTTCTTCTGGTGATGAGGTTAGAGAGGTTCGGTGCTTGTTTGAAGGCTAGGATGGGTGGTTCTGGGAAGATCTCTTTAAGAATAAGGTCTCCTTCTAGTATGGGTTGCAATTTGAGGGTTTTCCATATGCGTTTGAGGGAGGGGTGGTATGTCATAACCAGCAGTGTGCGATTCGGGGGTTTCTCTTCTGTACTGCAGCAATTCTTCACATGACATCCGGGTAGCTCTTTCAAATGCATGATCTATCTCTCTGGAGGACTGTCCTTGTTGAGTGAAAGCCTTTTTAAGATTAGTGAGGTAGCGATCCTAGGTGTTCTTGTCAGTGCAAATTCGGTGGTATCTGAGGGCTTGGCTGTATATCACAGCTTTCTTGGTGTGTTTAGGACGATTGCTGGTTCTGTGAAGATATGTATGTTGGTCTGTGGGTTTCTTGTATAACGTTGTTGGTGTCACTGGGCATAACCCTAGGTAACTCAGAGGGATGGAAGACCACGAGTGTCGATGAAACTCCTCTGCTCTGGGCTCAGGCAAACCAGGACCCCCCCTTGCCCACCCTTTGTAACCCTTTCTCTGGCGCCTGTAATCTCCTGTCCTTCTGGAAAACAGGCGAGCTAAAACTGTTATCTGTGGAATGCAAGGGCACCGCTCAGAGAGAGAAGGGAGGAGGGAAAGGGGAGAAAGAGGGGGGCCAAGTAGTGGATAATCACTGCAGAGAATTGACCAGGGTATAAAAGTACACTGTTGCAGAGCTAAGTGCACAGGATTTGAGACAATACAGTCTCCCTGCACCTTTTACTTGAGCTCAAATAAACTCTATCTACTTCTCCCCCCAGTGTGTTTATTTGGCGTGATGCACACCGGGCAACGAACGCAATTGTTGCCTCCCTCGGGCACCTTCTGCTGGCAACAACGTGGTCTGTATTTTACCATTCTGTATAGTGATCATCATGTCTAAAAAGGAGATGTTGGTGCTGCAGTATTCAAGAGATAGTTGGATGGGGGGATGATGATTGCTGAATTTCTGATGGAACTCAATCAGAGATTGCAGGTTTTCAATCCAAATGATGATGATGCCATCAATATATCTTAAGTATAGCAAAGTTTAATGGTGCAGTCTTTGAGGAATTCTTCCAGGTGGACCATAAAAAGGTTGGCATACTGTGGGGCCATTTTGGTACCCATAGCTGTGCCCATGGTCTGGAGGAAGTGCTGGTTATTAAAAGTGAAATTGTTGTGTGTGAGGATGATGTGTATAAGGTCAGTAATATCTTTGGGTCTGTACTCTGTGAGTTGTCATCTTGCTCTCATAGGTACGTAAGGCAAGCTTGGATGCCATCCTGGTATGGGATGTTGGTATATAAGCCATGGTGGCTAGAAGGGTGTTGCTGGGAAGGTGGTTTATGTTTTTAAGTTTCCATAGAAAGTTGGTAGTGTCTTGGAAAAAACTTGCTCTTTGGGTGACAAGCAGCTTTAGGATTGATTTGATGAAACCTGATATTTCCTCAGTTAGGGTCCCATGATTGGATATGACAGGTTTGCCAGGGTTCCATTGTTTGTGGATTTTAGGGAGCATGTAAAAAGTCCCTGCATTAGGTAGCGGGGGGATCAAGGTCTGTAGTTTTTCTTGTAATTTTGATGAAAATGATTTGATGCTATTTTTGAGTTTCAAGGTGAAAAGGGGAGTAGGATCTTTTTGCAGCTCTTTGTAGTAGGTGGTGTCAGAGAGTTTTCTGTTGGCTTCCTTTATGCAGTCTTCGTGGTTTAGAACGACTATGGCTCCTCCTTTATCTGCTGATTTTATTACTATTTGGTGGTTAGATCTTAGGGATTAGATGGTAGGGAGAGGTTGTTATGGGGCATGTGTTGTTGATTATTCGTTGTTCATTCTTTCCCTGAAGCGGTTGATGTAACAGTCAAGGTTAGAGTTTCATCCACTGTGGTGTGTCCAATCTGATTTTTTGGAGTTTTTAGGGGATTGATCTTTTCCTCAATGGTGTCAGAGAATGTTGTCAGGAATACAATAATTGATTATATTCATCAATGTTATTGTGCACAAACCATGTTAAAAGACCATTATGAAGGTTGCAAGGTCAAGCACATAAAACTTAGGACATATCAGAAAATATGAGAATTAAAGTTGCCTGCGTAACCTTAGTTAGGCCCCTTGCATATATGCATTATGAAACAATTATTAATGACATGATCACACATTAATATAAACCCATGATATTCCATCTCATGCATGGCTCAAAATGGATAGTACCCCTTTAATGAGTGGTTATTCAATATTTTATTTTATCCTTGTGAGTGGCTTTAGGCTTTATTTACTTCAGTCTAGTCAAATTCTACTCTTGAATACAAAATTATATTTCCTCTTGGGCTTTCCTTTGACATCCATCATTATAATAGCTAATGCCTCATGAACATTAATTTATCTTCTCAATACCCTTGTGAGATGAAGGGATATTATCTCCATTTTACATAGAGATCAAGGCAAAAGTTTCTGCTAATATTGGATGCTTGCTTTGACAGGATTAGCATCTGCTTGTTCAGTGTACTTATTACTGTATAGTACTTTATGGATTCAAAGTAGAGCTCCCATTAGTTTCAGTTGCAGCTGAGAGTGCTCAGCACTTCTGCAAATCAGACTCCAGGGTTCCAAGCTGGGCACCCACAAAATATGGAAATTCATAATTAAGGTGAAATTACATGTTACACTTAGATCGTACTAAAGGCACTTAAAATGGGAGTCTCATCACATTAAAGCTCATTAACTCATGCTAAGTGCCTCTGAGCATCTCAAAGTTATGTCACTTCAGGCAAGTATTAACTCTGGGCACAGCTATCCCTAGGGTACAGCGAATTGGGGTGACCGACCCGGGCCCCATGCTTTGGGGTTGCCCCGCAGAGCTGGGCAGAGTGGTCATGGCCCCTCCTGCAGGGCCTGCCTGGAGCTGGTAGCTCAGCCCCGTGCTGCGGAAGAAGCACAGAGACCCCTTAGCCCTGTTTGTCAGGGTACCATGGCCCCACCCAGTGTTAAGGGGGCCCCGCAAAGGCTGATTTGCCCAGGGCCCTGTACCCCCCGGCTGATTTTGAAATGCTGTAGAATTGCAGTGGCTGCAGTCCCAGAAGGCCCCCAGGCCCCCAGGTAAGGCTGCTGGGGCCAGCCCAGTGCTGGTCCCAGCTTCCTTTACTCCACCCAGGGCAACTTGCTGTGTGCCAAAGTACATGTGGCATGGGCATTCCCCAGGGACAAACAGCAGCAGTGCAAGGTGCACTACTACTTGTCCCTGGGGAAACAAAGGTCCATGCTCATCTGGATGCAGCCCAAATGTCCTGGCTTCTAACTATACCCCTACTTGCCATTCCTCTAGTGGCAAGTCACAGCTGGTCAAACAAGAAATGCAATTAAAATTTAACATATGACTGCTCAAAGCATAGTCAAACTTTAACACCACTTAGCATTCCACAGATATAGTATGGGCTAAATGTAACCTGCAACTTCACCCTTAATGACCATCTATGAAGGATTTATTTTAAGTCAGTGGTTTTCAACCTTTTTTCATTTGCGGATCCCTAAAAAACTTTGAATGCGGGGTGCAGACCCCTTGGAATTGCGGGTATTCACATACTTTAAATTGATCATAGTCATCTTTTGCAGACCTCTTAGTCATAGTCTGCAGACCTCCAGGAGTCCACAGACCACAGGTTGAAAACCACTGCTTTAGGTGATTTGCCTATCACACAGAAGTTCTATGACACAGGCATTTGCAGCAGAATTCAACTGTTTTAGGTATAAGATTGTTGAGGAGTTTGTGACCCCTTGCGGAGCTGTTCCCAAAGACACAGAGTCACTGTCAGTCTCAAAATTTATTCAGCATGCTGGGCACCCTGAGCAAGCTCAGAGGCCCCAAATAAAACTGTTAGAGGCGATTTATAGTTTACAGATGAGATGCGAGCGCAGGTGGGAATTTTGCACTGTGAAAGAAAACAAGATATCAGGTCAGTGTGAGAAAACTCTTAATCGTTCAAAACTGGTTTTTGGCTGCATGCTAACTAATAGGGAGGGGGGGCTGCATCCTTGATTGTTTCAGACCTCAAGGCGACTAGGCCTGTGTCTTATCAGCCTGTCCTTGAAGCACTGAGTCTGCTTTATAGTTAACTTCTTACACTATTATTTATGGTCTTGTTAGTAAATTTCTACAAGATCATGCTTTTTCCTCCAGTAGAACCCAGCCTACTTCACTACAACCTTTCTAGCCTCTTTCTCTGAACAGGTCTATGCTGAGGATTGGATGAGGCAAAAGTCTTGTGGAAAAACTATCCTGTGAGCAAAAAATCAAATTCTGTATTATAATGAACACATACAAAAATGAAACGTGTCATTTCTTAACTTCTGAGTGCTTGACTTTATAATATTAATGTTCTTTTTGTGTGCCTAATTCACTAGTTTGTTTCCACAAAAGAAAGTAAAAAATACAGCATTGCTATCATACATGATCATATTGAGACCCATGTAGATTATCAACAGGATTGGAGCACTGCACAGACTCCTGCTCTGAAGTAACTAAGGTCTCTGGCAGAAGTGGGCATGAGCACCACAATGGTCGCCACTGCTGCTGCTGCTGCGGGGGAGCTGTGCACCGTGTTAGGAGGTAGGCAGGGGATCCATCTCTCCCGAGCAGTCCCCCCACTCCCACAGTGTCCCCTCTCCCCCACACAGTCCCCCCCACCTCCACATAGTCCCCCCATACCCACAAACTCCCTCACAATCCACCCACAACCCTCCACCCACATACCCACCCACAAAGCCCACACCACCCCAAACCCCGGCACAAGCCCCACACCACAGTGTTCCAGCAGTGGGCATGACTGCCCCAACAAGGGACCCACCCCTCCCAAGCATTCTCCTCCACCCCCACACAGTCCCTCCACCTACAGTCTTCCCCACTCCCACAGTCCCCACCCCCACAGTTCCCCCCCCACCTCCCTGCTGACCTGGGACAGAGCCTGGGTTGATCCACTGCTGCAGCCTTGCCCTGCTCCTATTTGCTACAGCATGCTGAGGCAGCATACTGTGGCAGCAGAGGCAAGGGACAGCCATAAAGATACTCTGGCTGGGTGCCAGAGCATCTCCTTGGAGGGCATAGCCTCTGGTTGCCTCTGGGTACATGCTGCTTTTTTCCTGTGTGGTTTTTTTTTTCATATCGGGGAACATTTTTTTCATTCTTAGTGTACCTCTTGTGGCATCTCAAAGTGCTCTGAGGCACCACAACAGGCATGTACTTGCTTGTCTGGATGTGACTGATGGGAGCAAATTTGCTCCTGAAGCATGGGAAAGCTTACTGGGTGTGTCTACATAAGATGTTACTGAGCAGTAGCAGTGAGCTACTATGCAGTAGCTCATTGCTAGTGTGCAATAGCACTGCTGGGCACTAACCGTGATGCAATACTACTGTGCACTAGTTATGAGCTACAGTGCAGTAGCTCATTGCTACTGCTCAATAGTGCCAGAAAAAAAAATGTGTAGGGATGGTTCTGCACAGTAACTGCAGTTACTATGCAGTCATTTAGCACTTGCTTATGTTAAATGACAGCACAGTAAAAACTGCACAGTTCCCCACTTGGGTAGACAGAGTCACTGTGCAATATTTTACTGCGCAGTAAGCTTTCTGAGCATTAATTGCAAATGTAGACGTCAGCTGTGTGAGTGTGATTACCCCCCCATCACACTGCAGTGTGCAACCTTACAGGTACCCTCTCCCACAACTGCACTGGGTGCCCCCACCATTGCTTCTACATGCAGCCCAGATTCACCTTCAACTCCCCACACTACTGCACTGATCTGTACCGTTAAGGCCAAGGCAGGAAGTGGCAGCTGGATGAAGGAAGGGGAGCTTGAAGACTCTGCTTTTGCAGTCAGAGCGATGTGGGGTGGGGTGGGGAAGGGGAGAGGATCTGATGAGAGCCTGGGGCCTGCAACTTAACCAGCTGGACAGTTGGACAGCCCTGTCCTAAGATATCAGTTATCTTGCATCTCTCTCATCCTCTCCAAAGTGTCCCAGTTTTGTCTTTGACTCACCCCTGCCTCAGTGCCCCAGTCCCATTCTTGTCTTACCAGTTGCAGTCTCCACTCAGGTTTCTTCTCCTACTGCCAGAGCTGTTTCCCAGGCAGTCCTACTCTGTGTACACTGTCCCAGTCCCAATTTCCCTTCCCCACCGCTGGGCTCTCTCTCTGTCTACTGTTAGTCCCTCTGCCAAACAGGTTCCCAATTTCAGCCACCTAGCTTCATGTCTGGGGTGTTTCACACTGTCGTCTCACACTGGCTTTCCATTCTAGTCTTTCTGTTCAAGCTTTTCATTTAACTTCATGTTCTCTCCTTTCACCCCTGGTACCAGCCTGTTCCTTCCTGGCCTTTCTGAAGCTCTTACCTTGGCAGTCCCAGCTCTTCTCTCCTGCGCTTAAGTTCCTTGTCATACCTGTCTCCCTCCTTGTTCAGCCAATCCAAGTCTCTCCCCTCCCTAGAACTTCTCACCCAATCTCCAAATCCCAGACCCAGACTATTCCCTCACTGAATCTCAGCTGCAGACTCCCACCATCAGTCAATTCTAGTTTCTTTTCTACACCCTTCCCACATTACCCAGTCACAGTTTCACTACCTTTGTTAGAAATCCAGTAAATTGTGTCAACAAATAAGTCAGATGACAGTTAAAGTATTAAATACAAGAGCTGGATAGTAATCTACAGTCACTTTAAGCATACTCATACAAATGCTTAAATAATATCAGCTGTTCAAATTAACAAATATTACCAATAGCATTTAAAAGATAGTTCCATTGCAGCAACAGATTCTGGTCAGATGCACACTGAACCAATGACTTATCCTGGTGTGGCTCCACTAAAAACTCACTGAGAGTGGCAAAGCCTCCCCCACCCCCTTCTTCTGATCCTAGATTTCCAATTATATCACCTACTTCTGGAATGCCTGTACCAGAGCCTTCAAAGCCAGTCTGCGACTACCATAATACACACAGGATGCATCTACATGACACGCCACATCAACGTAGTGATGAGCTGCAGCAATGTAGCTCGTTGCTACAGCGACGTAGCATCTGTGGGCACTAACCATGATGCCGCTGCTACTGCACAATAGCAACAAGCTACTGTGCAGTAACTTGTTGCTACTACGCAGTGTCCCAGCCGCCTGCGGAGAGTTTAGATTGAGAGTGTGGTTCGGGGGTAGAAAGGTAAGAAAGATTTATTGACTTAACAAAAATACAACTACGTGTAGTAACAAGACAAATGATGACAGACAAAAGCAATTTGTGTCGGCAACTTATCGGCAGTCCCTCTGATGCCTGATACACAGCAAGCTTCTCTTTCCACAAAGTTCAGCGAGGTCAGACATCCCCGAACAATGCTGTCAGAGAGGTACCGGGAAGGACTCTGAAATTCAGTTCTTGAGCTCTTCAAGGTCCACGAGCCCGTTGATCCAGGCAACAGCTAACTAATCCTTTTCACAGAGCTGCATCTTCCTTCTGGAATGGTTTCCAGATATTTCATCTAATTTATAGCTTCTGAAAGACACTGATAACGTACGACCACTTAGATTCCTTTTTTTCAACTGTCCTTAGACTGACCAATAGCAGTACAAGCCTTGCATTCCTTTGATAAGGTAATTTTAACTGTACCACAGGGCTTTACTACTTCTAGGCTTTGCTAAATTTACTAGGCCTTACTTTATTCAAGGTCTCACTATGATTAGGCTTTTAGCAACAACTTATAGCTTAATATCTAAACAAATACAGAAAAACAGTTGGTATAATCTTCAAAGAGCCTTCAGCAAGCACTTTTATCACACAGACATACTTTTCAGCTGCCACACGCAGTAGGGTTAGAAATGACTTGTGCGCTGCAGGGATTGTGCAGTACTAAAGCAAGTGCTAAAGCAAGCACTAAATGACGGAGCAGTACCAATTGCACAGTGGGGCGCATGTGCAGATGTGCCCACAGAGATCAAAACTTCTTAGATCATGGCTGAATCCTGAAGTTACTCCCTACATTCCTCCTTTACCTTTTTGGAGACATTTTACCTCTTCGCTCTAAGAGAGGAACCCTTTGTATGGAGGTTCTTTTGATTTGATGGAGCCAAT
>NW_017728918.1:68406975-68421694 GCF_001723895.1 Crocodylus porosus | reverse complement strand
GGACTTTTTGTTGTCCTTGATGCCTGAAGCTAGTTGGAGTTCAGTTGCAGCCTTGGCTTTCCTGGTTTGCTCCCTGCAGGACTGGACCAGCACGGAGTAATCCTCCTTGGATTGGTCCACAAAACTAGTCTTCTTGTTGTTGTTGTTAATATCCTCAGTACCCTCAGACCTAGCAGGGTCCCGAAGTTTATCAGCAGATCAGCCCACTTGTTTTCTTCCTTTCTTATGGATTTCTGGAAGGTTGGTCAATGCTTGTCCATACCAATAAAGCCTCAAAAATAATGCTACCCATTACATGGCCTACTCTAATTTGCCTTAATGTATTTCATGCTGTAATTATAACATATACTTTGAACACAATTCTAATTATTGTAGCTGAGTGTAAATCCCTACATCACTCCTCCAGCACATCAGTTTCATCAGGCTCCTTGTTAGAGTGTATGTCTTTTCCCCCAACCCAGTGTGGCTGGTTGTTTCTTTTAAATTGAAATCTCAGAGGGTTACTGAGGCCTTGGTGCTTAATAAGTAATTCAGAGATAACTTAGTACAAGTTATTCAAATAGATTAAATATATTAACTGCTTGTGCTCACCATCTTTAAGGAAAAATCTCCAGTATTCTCTGCCATTAATCAAGTAGAAGAAGTATTGTGAAGAAGATATTTTCTGGGAAGTGGCGAAACCAAACAAAAATAGAAAGGACCTTTCTCACTGTAAGACATGAACTTCATCAGACTTTGGATGAACCTGTGGAGAGGGAGCAGGCTCTGAATGGAAACCCAGATCTGATTTTTACAGCACATGTACATTTTTCATTGATGCATTTGTGACGTTGTATTCTGTTCAGTAAGATTTTCAGCTGTGATATGCCAAAGTGTAGGAGGCTTTCAGAAGTAACATGACTTTCTCTTGGGTGACAAGTACAAGTTACAGTATGTTACAGCTTCCTCATTTCATTTTTTGGTTTTAGACTTAGTATTTTAAAAGGAATTAAAATGAAGACCATTGCTAACACATAACATTAATTGATTACTAATGAATCCACGACTTTCATAATAATAGGAGCAATACTTGACATTTACATAGCACTTTACATGTTCAAAGCACTTCATAAGCATTAATCAGTTAGCTGGATTACTTAATAAACCCCACTATTTGCACACTGCCCTTAGAAAGGGGTGTAATTTGGGCATACAGCCTCAGTAGAGACACTGACAAAGCTATATTTTTGTTTTCCAGGAGTGCCACAAGTCCCAGCTGATATCAGAACCCCATTGTAAATTGGCACTGTACAGGTGATTAGTAAAGGAGAGTCCCTTAAAAGTATAAACAGACAAGTCCTGCTGGGTTGTTATCTCCATTTTGCAGATAGGTAACTGAGGCACATAGAGATACGGGACTCATCCAATGCCACACAGGAAGTCTGTATTAGAACCAGAAACTGACTTCAGATATCTTCCTCTGTCCAGCTGATCCTCAGCTGCTGTAAATCAGCATGGCTTTAATGAAGCTAAGGAACTATATGATTGTAGGAAAGTAGGGCTGGAAGAGACCTTAGTAGTCATCTAATTCAGGTCATTACTCAAAGCAGGATCATCCCTGACTAAACCATCCCAGCCAAGTGTCTGTCAACCTATGTTGAACATACCAGCTGAGGCCATCCTTAACTACAAAGGCATACTTTCTGTGACCCCAGGAGGTTGTTCTAGAAGCTGGGGATTCATACAGTCTAACAATAGTCTGATTAAATGGCCAGATGAGGAACAGCACAGAGCTACTAAATTAGCTCTACACCATATTGGCTGGACTCCAGACAGAGGCCAGGGAACTTGCTATCACACGTGGAGCAATACAAAAGCAGGTATTTGACTACAGCCTTTCCAGTTAGGAGACCATATGTCATAACTGTGAGAATGTGATTTAAAAAAATTAAACACTGCCTCTAGCAGGGCCAAATGACCTCACAGTGGTACCCCTGGTTTGGAGCTTTTCAGAGTTTTTCACTTATCTTCACACATTTTTTATCTAAATCTTCACTATGCAAGTTAACCTTAACAATCTATCTGGTGGTGCATATAAAGAAGAGAAGACTAATTTGTCACAGAGACTGGAAAGTGCTGTTAAGCTACAACATCCATAGAAAAGGAAATCAAATTAATGAAAGATTAATGATGTTTCAGGCAGGTCTATTATCTTGAGTATTTACTTGCTCATAATGAAAGCCTGCTAATATAAAAAAAGAAGAGTCTAGTGAATCATTTATGAAAAAATGTGTATGCATTATTTTAATAGCACAGTATTGAGGAATATGGATAATTTAATTTTCAGATTTTTGTTATTTGAAATTTTAGAAACTGGTCTAACTTTGGAGAGGAAGAACTAATTTGTTTCATTTGTGTTCTTTATATATATACATAACATTCAGGCACCTAAAAACTTAATTGCCAACTACTAGTAATTTACTCTGTTTCACTTCAAAGTAGCAGTATGTAGTTTGGGGAGGGTGACTGGAGCACCAGCCCAACATACTGAATTAAGGGGAGAGGAAACAAAAACAGCAGCAGCTGCATTGGTGGGCTGGGAGCTGCCTGGGTGCAGGCTCGGAGGGTCAGCCCTAGGCTCCAGTTGTATTGTTGGGCAGCAGAGGGGCTGGCTGGGGCATGAGAGTGCCAAAACTGCAAAGCCATGTAGCTGAGCCCCCAAGGCTGCTGCCAGCCTGGGGCTGCTCCACCCTGACTCAAAGTGATGTTTTCCTACACATGCATTTCGGAGCAATAAACTACTCTGCCATAAGATGATACTGTCCCTGACAGTACTATCCTATGGTAGAGTTAATTAATTTATTGCACCCTAATACCTGCACACGTGTATAAGATGATGTTTTACTGCTGAACTAATTAGTCTACTCTGCAGTAAAGCACACATGTAGGTACACCCTGTGTAATGTACACTATGGTCCAGGAGATCATATTATACTGGAATAGCACCAAGAAATCCCAGGCATGGGCCTGAATCTTACTGTACAAGGTGCTGTACAGTCCCTGGATAAAAAGTTAGCCCCTGTCACAGAAAGCCTATAGTAAAAGGATAAAACAAACAAAGATGACAAGTGTTTTGAGAAACAAGGATGCAGAAACACAAAGGATAAAGCTGAACTAATGCTATTTGCTTCTTTCAAACGCTTCTTATGAGTGAGGTCTGTGGGGGTAAATCTGGAGGCTCTGAAGATGGCTCTGGATTAGATTCTGTAATCGGAGATTTGGGAGATAAAAAGCTAAATCTTTATAAGCCCTCGTTGAATTTTAGAACAGCTGTATCACCAGCACTGAGCCAAGTCTAACAAGTTTGTAATACTTGATTCACAGTAAGTTATCTACACAGTCTAGGCTAGAGACTACAACTAACTACAAAGGGTGCATCTACATGTTCATTGATGCACTGTAGTTATTTCACATTAAGTTTAGTACGTGGTTAACCAAGCACTAAATCAATTCTTATTAATGCATGCAACTGCGCAGTAGCATTGGCACATGGCTATTTAGTAGGGCTGTGTGAAATTTCAGTAGTTGTTTCATTTCAGAGGTGTTTCAGCCTGTTTCAGCCCAAAACGCTGAATCCAAAATGCAACAGAAGACTCCAAAACATCTCCAAAATGAAATGAAACCATCTGAAATGTTTCAGAGGTGGGCTTGCAGGGAAACAGAAATTCAGAAGAGGGAGGGAAGCGGGGAGAAGGACTGCTCTGATATTTACATCTGTATCTGGCCAGTGTCTGTGATACATCCGTGAGGTCCCTTACAATCCCAGTGCTCTGGGAGAGGGATGGAGAAACAGCATATAAGGCTCTCTGTGAAGCCTTTCTGTCCCTTTTGTGAACTGTCTCTCTGGAAGCAACAGCATGTGAAAGGTACTGT
This sequence comes from Crocodylus porosus, assembly GCF_001723895.1. Taxonomy (NCBI): domain Eukaryota; kingdom Metazoa; phylum Chordata; order Crocodylia; family Crocodylidae; genus Crocodylus; species Crocodylus porosus. The sequence goes on along the minus strand of NW_017728918.1, from coordinate 68,417,782 downwards.
GTCTGGCTGCAGTGAGTGACTTCCTAGTCAGTCTCCTGCTAATCTCTCTTTTTGGAAAGGATTGGATACACCTTTCCAATATATTACAGATACAAGATATAGTAAGCAGATAGAAGAAGATATAGTAAATAGAAGATATAGAAAAATAAGCAGGTAAAGAAGATACAGTAAAGGCATAGATATAGTAAAATAAGCACATAGAAGAAGATATAGTAAAGACAGAAGATATAGTAAAATAAGCAGGTAGAAGAAGATACACCCCAGAAGTGATGGGGTAGTGTAGTGTGGGATCATTTTGAAGTGGCAGATGATCCCAAGTATGCTATCTGCCTGCATTGCTGATGCAACATCAGCCAGGGCAAGGATGAGAAATACTTCAGCATCACGGGGATGCTGATGCAAATCAGAAGTCACCACCCCCTTGCCCTTGCTCCTCCTCAGCCTGGCACCAGTGGGAACGTGTCCAAAGGGGAGTCTCCCTCTCGCTTCAAATCCTTATCCCCAGAATCAGAGGCTGGCCACTCTGGACCAGTAAGAGAAAGGTAGAGGAAAAAGCGGGGAGCATTCCCAGTGCGAGCAAGGTCACCCAGAGCATTGGGGAGATGCTTGCTCTGGATGGCCAGTCCTTCTCCTTAGTTGAGAGGCCAGGGTTCAGATGGCTCATGGCACTCATCGACCCATCATACTACCTGCCCACACACACCACTTTCAGCAGGACGGTGGTACCCTCCATGTATGAGGCATTCAGAAAGTACTTGAGGGAGGAGCTGGGCAAGGCAGGTCCACAGGTGGCCTTATACTTCACTTTGGAAATCTGGAGCAGCTGGGGTGGGGATCATGCCTACCTCTCCTACACGGGGCACTGGTGCGATCAGTCAGGCAATCGTTGGGCTAGCCTTCAAGTGGGGGTGATGGATGAGTCCCACACAGAAAGGGAGGTCATGGGGGCCATGAACTACATGGTGCATGGGTGGCTCTTTGGGCAGGGTGAGCTCACCTGTGGGTTCATGGTCACTGACACCGGGGTCAATATGGTCAAGGTGATCCATGATGCCAACTTTGTTGGCACCTGCTGTGTGGCACACAAGTTCCACCTTATAGTCAGGGATGCCTTGGAAGGGAACAGGGCTGCCATCTCATTTCAAGATGCAGGAAGGTGGCAGGTTACTTCCACCACAGCATCAAGGGGGGCAAGATGCTGCAGGAGAAACAGGCAGAGCTGAGCACCCTGCAGTACAGAATCATGCAGGATGTGGAGACTCAGTGGAACTCCACATACCTGATGCTTAAAAGGCTGGTCAAGCAACAGAAGGCCATCTATGAGATGGCCTTGTTTGGGGAGATTGGGATCACCGCCCCCTTAACAAAAAGGGTGGGATAGCATCTCCCAGATCTTGATGGTCCTCAAGGCATCATTCCTTGAGGCCACCGAGAACCTCAGCACTGGCAACGCTCTGCTTAGCCAGGTGATCCCCATAGTGAGGGAGCTTCAGAAAAAATGGAGAAGTTTCAAGGGACTGATGTTCTTGGCTGAGGCAAACCACTGTCACCAGAGGTACAGGCACTGGTAAAGCAGCTGAAGGAGGGCATCAAGAAATAGCTGGATTCATTGCAGTCTAGTATGGTCCATGTGCTGGTGGGCATGGGCAACCCGAGGGTGAAGGGGAGCATCTGTGGCAGCAAAACCCTGGATCACTGGATGGAGGTGCTGGTGAACAGAGTCAGGGAGGCAGAAGGGCAGAGCCAGGGGGACATGGAAGAGGGGGATCCACTTTTCCATGCCAGCATTCCATCCACCAGCCAGTCTCTTCCAGCACAGGTGCTACCAATGTGGGCCAAAGGCGTGGCTTCCATATTGAGGTCCAGAGGCACCAAACCCCAGCATCAGGCAGGTAGCACAGAGGCCTTGGTGGGTACCTATCTTGCTGAGGATGTGGAGCCACTGCCCTGTGATCCCTTGGCTTACTAGGTAAGCTGCTTCCTGATGTGGCAGGATCTGGCCACAGTTGCCTGGGAACACCTCTCCTGACCACCAACTAGTGTTATGAGCAAGAGGCCATTCAGCATTTCTGGGTATGTTGTGACACCCCATCACACCTCCTTGGATTCTGGTTCGGTGGAGTGGCTGGTGTTCCTCAAGGTGAACCTCTCACTGCTGGGGTTCCCCAAGCTCCACCTGCAGACAGACTGAGTGCCACCCTCCTCACTCCATCTGCACCTCTTTCCTTTCTTTATTTTTAAAACCATTTAATATCCCACTCTCAGAGCTGGAGGTGACACTCACCGTATCACCAGCCAGCAGGGGAAGAACATCTCCCTGCTGAGCCTCCATGCCAGGATGAACTTGGAGGTATGGGCTGTGGCTATGGGGAAGGAGGAGACCCCAGGTCTTAGGCATGACATAAAACTGCACCCTGCCATGGTTGGGAGGCCTGGTGGGACTGCCAGTGTCATGGTAGCTCCCAAGAAATGCCAGAACCGCAAACCTCCCTAATGAAAGATGTGTAGGAGGTGCCTTATAATGTCCAGCCACCACACATACTCACAGTCCTGGCTAGGGAAAGCCCAGACCTGTAATATCTTTGAGAGGCCTGAGGCTTGCTCATTGCAGTGGAGTTGTGAAGCTTCAGGTGAGCTTAGCTGCCTGGGATGCCATTTATGAGGCATGGGCCGCAGTGTTAGGGGAGGAATGGAGCTGTGGAATGGATGCATGTCACCCCAAGACATTAGAGGCCTAAATGGGCAGCCTCCCACCTGGGAAACATCTGAATTGTTTTTCCATCAAGGCATGGCAGGAGAAAGAGGGATGGGCAGTTGACTCAGAAACAGGTGGGTGGGCCGATATCTCCCCTGCACTGGGAAGGCCCCCTGCTCTTCCTGGATAGAATGAATGGTGAAGAAGTCAGAGGCTGGCATGCAATGCAGACAAGAAAGCCAGTCAGTGAAAATGTAAATTGAGGTGTCAGGGCATGGAGGACAGGCTGGGGGTGAGGGGTGGGGAATGAGGATGTAGCAGGTAAAAGTGGAGAGGTACCTGGGGAGTCAGATGTTAGGCATGTTATAGTGTGTCATAAATCAAATACCTATACTGAGTCCATGAGTTTCTATATCTAGGAATTTGATGAAGTGACGTTCATAGGCTCACCTGTGAAAAGTGGTTTGTAAATTCTGTTTGAGGATCAGCCCTGAGAGGCTGGAGACACAGTGACTTCCTTGTGAGAAATATGACCCCACAGGTAGTTGGGTAGTTTTGTCTATAATAGATTGGATTAGTATGTTGGCAGGTTTTGCATTTCTTGTCATGGCATGGTCTGGATCCATTTGGGGTGTTTTGGGCTGTCGGAAGTTGGCTTCTGCTGATGAAGTTAGTGAGGTTCAATGTTTGTTTGAATTTATAAACCACTTTTCACAGAAAAACCTATGAACTTCAGTTCATCAACCTGGATACAAAAATTCATAGACTCAATATAGACATTGGATTTATGACACAATATAACCTGCCTGACAGCTGACTTCCCAGGTACCTCTCCACTTTTACCTGCTACATTCCTGTTTTCCCCGCCTCCCCTCCCAGCCTGTCCCTTACCCTCTGACACCTCAATTTACATTTTCACTGACTGGCTTTCTTGCCTGCATTGAATGCCAGTTTCTGGCTTCTTCACTATTCATTCCATTCAGGAAGAGAACACACGGACCAACTAGATATTTCCTCAGCCTGACGAAGGGTTTTTAAACTCAAAATCTTGCTAAGATATATTTCTCCAACTATTTAGTTGGTCTAATAAAAGATATCAGAGCTACCCTTGACTGGTCCATGCTGGGGCCAGGACCCAAAGGGAGGTCAAAGGGCCAGAGGTCCACCGCGAGGAATGCCCAGAGCAAGAGGCTCGGGATTCCGAGTGGCCTGAAGGTGGGGCCGGGGCCTAAGGGGGAGCCAAAGGTCCCAGAGAGCGGACCACAACTGGAGGGGGTGAAAGATGCAATGTGTCAGGCATGGGCTACAGCGTTAGGGGAGGTATGGAACTGTGGAATGGATGTCACCCCAAGACACGTAAATGGGCAGCCTCCCACCTGGGAAACATCTGAATCAGTTTTCCATCAAGGTGTGGCAAGAAAAAGAGGGGCGGGCAGTTGGCTCAGAAACAGGTGGGGGGGCAGAGATCTAACTAGCACTGGGAAGGCCCCCTGTTACAGACTACCATCCTTGCTGGTTTCATCCCGCTGCACCTTAACACTTGCACAAAGCCACACGTCACAAGTTTTGCTTTGAACAGTTTGAGGTGCAGTTTCACAAAAATTCCTGTACCTATCTCTTTGAATCTTGGCAAGCTTCATGCCCATAGAAGGAGTTACCATTTCTGTAATTCTCATCCAAATCAGGCACAAAATGACAAAGCTATAGGCATTTTAGTGATTCCCCATTACAGCCTATGGCCGAATCACTGAAACAGTGTCGAAACTCAGAAACAGATTCAGTCGAATTGAAATGTGTCAAAGATCAAAGTCTTTGATTTCAGATGCTGATGGCAAAAGGTCAGAAGCTAACACAGCAAACTCTGTAATTGTAATTTATCCCTCTGTATTAACAGTGCTGCATATACACACCCCTGTCTGTGCCTCATTTCAAATTACTTGAGAGAGAAACTGGCCTTGACAGTTCAGCACGAGAGATATCGGTACCCATAGTGACCAGATAAAAATGAAACTACTTTAAGAAGTTGTAAAATTAAATATGCTACGCGCGCCATCCTGTGACCAAACAGAACCAGTACCACCCAAGTAAAAATAACCCCCCTTTTTATGAAACCTGAGCAAACAAAGAGAGCACAAGTGCCAACTTGTTAATTATTCATGCTTGGCGTATAACTTTGAAAGAACTTCTGCCCAAAGCAGAGAACTGCATAGACACTCAAGAAGAACAGATCGTGCACGAATATTTCTCTCCACCTACGTTATCTTTCTGGCGTATCCCTGGTTATCTCTCTATCTCTGTCGTAATCTTTCTTATCAAGAGCTCTCGGTAATCTGCAGACTGCAACAGCTTATGTCAATCGCTCGGAATCTGTAACAAGCAACTCTCTTACCCACCCCGTAAATGCTGGGTAACATGATATCTGCATGCTGTAACTGAATAAATCAACTCCTCTGCCTACACTGCAGCACATCAGTAGCATAAGTAAAATAAATCTTTTGTGTAACCAAATACGCTGGTTAAAATCCCCTGACTCCTGCTCACTGTTATCACCCACCTGTCTGGTTATAAATCCCCCTCCTCACGCCAAGCTGGTCGTGCCGACCCAGGCTTGCAGGTCAAGGGTGCACCGGTATTAGGGGTGCGACAAAATGGAACAGTGATCTGAAACACCAAAAGGAATCATTGTCCTCCAAAATGGCCAAATCCGAAATTGAAATGAGACATAGCCATTTCATGCAGCCCTACTATTTAGTGATGCTTACTGCACAGTAACCTAAAATTATTGTGCAGTAGTGTATTAGCACAGTTTTTGCCCAGCACGCTACTGCACAGTGTTATTAGGCTACTGCACTGTTAGCATCTTATGCTGCCCACAGAGAAGCACTTAGAGAAATGGTACTACCGTAAGAGTCTAGGTAGCCAGATTCCAGATTCCTCCCCAGTCTTTTATGGAGACAGAGGGTCGAAGAGGTTGGTGACTGTACCTGCTTTACATAACCGCAGGCTCTGAACATTTGCTCACACAAGATAATACTCATGAAGCCTGAATGACATGGCCTTCTGGAAAGTTTCAGAAATGTGGTTGTGAGGGGCTCCATTTCCAGGAAGGATTTTACATGTAGAGAAACATTCCCAAGAGGAACATCCATAAAGAAAAATATTTATTTTGTGTTCACATTCTCAGATGCCAACAATATTCTTCACTGGACTTATGTACTTTGGGGAACAGAAGTAATTTTTCAAATTGCCAAATGTGTCTAGTGAAGAGGTTAGTTTTATCTAGAGAGAAGACAGGGCTTGGAGCTCACTTCTAGATCCAAGCTTATTTCAAAGGCTGAGGTTGGGTATTCTGCTTTTGACCTGTCTCTATGAACAAGCTGGTAGAGAAGGAGACATCATTATCAATTTTAAAAAAAGGTTTTGCACCCTAGCAACACAAGATCACATTGTGTTTTCATTCTTAAGGACCTCAAACCCCTTTATGAATTTGTGTTGTACAATAGCAATGCCATGGAAATATGGTGCCTTCTGCAGTGAAATTTCAGACAATTGGTACGGAGCCTATTGTGCAAAAGTGCCTAATGGTTTTATTTGTTTTTACCCTGAACACCAGGGAAAGCACTCTGTGGTTTTTAAAAGCACAAGATCATTTTCAATGTGTATGCAAAACAGACAGGACTTCTGTTTTAAGGTCTTAGTTGAAAAGCCCACTACACACCAAACTGTTGGATATTAGTATTTTTTTTTACTTACTGAGTCATCCTGCAGTGATATGAACCTGTTTTTTGCAAGAGTTTAAGTATTCTGGCAAGCTATCTCAGAAAGCAATATGAAGTAGACAGTGTAAGATGGAGTATGTATTATCTCAGGTTTGTTTGCTTGCTGCATTGTGGCTGACTCCCTTGAGACTTAGCAGCTATTTTCAATGTGTCCTGAGGTGTTGTTGAAGCTTTTTGTCATTATGTTATTTTAGCGTTTCCTGCTATAATAGATCTCTGGTATAGTACTGTAAGAAAGTGCCTAAAATTGTCAATCCTGTCAGCAAATCATACCTAGTACATTGAGGAAATTAACCAAACTGAATATATCCTCTGGATTTTGTGCATTTTTCTTATGTAGGGACCTTATCTTACATGGCCTGTACAAAGCAAATGAGGAAATATTTATTCTGCCAAGAGCACAGACCCTCAAACACATTCTTACAAGCAGAAGTTTCCTAGTTTGCCTTAAACAAGCCCTAACTCAAAACCATTGTGAACAGTGTCAGAGTGGGCTCCTAGACCTCTGGAGTTAGCTTTGGTGATTTGTCCTATGGAATATGAACCTGCTAATCATTCAGGAAGAGAACAGACTAAGCATTTTCCTCAGACAGTCACTTGAGCAAAGTGTTCTAAATAACTAGAGAAACAACCTCAGTTTTGGTCCTGGGTTTGCATACACTGTTTCAGACCTGAGGTTAAAGTGCATTTATAGTGTGTTTAAAAAAATAAAATTAACTTGTTGGATTTGTCCACCTTGAATCTATTGCCAGAGACGTTCAACAGATTTAATAAACTACCTCCATTATATTAACTTCGCAGCCAGAAGCACCTTACTTTATTTCTACTGACATCCTAATTTTTTTGCCTTTGTGTGAAGTGCATTTATATGGTGGGGAAAAAATCTATGAAATTAATAAACTCTGCCAAAACTCAATGTATGTGTAAGGCATTACCTTCTTCTAGCAAATAATCTCCTCAAATTCAAAAGAATCTTTCTCAGGGTGAGATTTAAAGAGGCATTTTAGACATCTACAACAGGGGGACTTCAGCAGCTAAAACTCTGATAGCTCATCCAGCAGCATGATTGGAGGAAGGTGCCTAGGCTGTCAAAGCAGACCATGGGGAGTGTTAGGTGTCCCCAAAACCCCAAAAGGCAATACAGAAAACCTCAGACATGAAGCAGGAAGAGCTAGGCAGTGGGAAATATTAAGCAGAAGGCGTGTCATATGTATTTCGGATCTCAGTCACCAAACAGAGGGCTGTAGTTTAGAAACCTCATCTCCTTGGAAACTGAAACCCAAGATCCTCTCCTAGAAGAGCACCCTAGCCAATATGCAAGTGCGAATCACTTGTATAGTGCCTTGGGATCCTTTCAAGAGTGCCATGGGGTGCCATGCAATATTTGCACTGTTAAGTGTGTAAGCCAGATACTCAAAATTAAACCCATAGATTTTGAACAGGAATTCACAATCTTAAAAACATTCTGAAAGGTTGCAGACATCCAAGTTCTTGCAACAGAAGAATTGTCCTATTATTTTTCTGTAGTCAAAAAAAAGAGTGAAAACTAAGAGCTGGCATTTTTGAGGAGTGCCTTGAGTCTGAAAAGGTTGAGAACCACTGCATTAGTTTACACAAGTCTTGGGGAGAGTGTGAGGCACCATTCTTGCCACTCTTGGCTGCCTTGGATCTCCAGGCAGCCAAGAGTGCAATAGTCACAGATTCAGAAGAATAAGTAGAGGGAGTTTGCTTCTGTAGCCTAATGTAGAACTCTTGTATGGGAAGAGGGGCACCTCAGTTTTGTACCCTAGGTTGTTCTTATGCATTTTGCATTATTTAGCCATTGGATTAAAAAACAAGATTCTGAGAACAGGGACAAAATCTAGGTCTTTTTGGGGGCATCTACATGTGTACTTTATTGCAGAGTTGACTAATTAGCTCTGCAGGAAAGTGTCACCATCTACAGGAGTAGTGCTATTAGGCTGGAGTAAACTAATGAACTCTGCCATAGGATAGTACTTAGGGTGGCCACTGATACATCCCCAGAACACTGGACAGTCCCTTGGTGAGGGGTAGGACCACCAGCCCTCATGGCCAATCAGCAGTGAGAGGTGGGGCTGCTGCCTCCCGGGCCGATCAACAGCAAGGGATGGGTCTATTGGGCCCCTTGGACAATCAGCAGCAAAGGGCAGGGTCACCACAAAAAGACCAGGACTGGCATCAGCCGTGGCTTATTGCTGACTATTATAATAAAATATTAATTCTGTTTTATTTTGCATTTTTAATTCTGTTTCATTTTGCTGTTTTGAAGCACTGTTCCATTTCATTTCATTGAAACTGTTTCGCTTTTTCAATGCTGTTTTGATGCGTTTTTGACGTTTCGCCCACATAGGCTGTAAAGGGGAATAACAAAAATACCGATAACTCATTTCTTTCCAGATTCAAATGAAAGCAGTGGAGACTGGTAGCTCCCGCTAAGACCACAACGTCTGTCAAGTTTCAAGGAGACAGGTGCGGGGGGTTCTGGGAAACTGCACCTCAAACTGTTCAGGGCAAAACTCACGTCACTTATAAGTGTGAAGGCACAGAGAAAGCTCAGTTCAAACGAAGCTTTTTATGCTGTTTTTCCATCCCTTCCCCAGAGCACTGGGATTGGAAGAGACCTCAGGGAAGGATCACAGTCACTGGCCAGCTACAGATGTCAATAACAGAGCAGTCATTCCCCCTCTTCCTCTTCCCTCCCCTTAGTTTCTGTTTAGCTGCAAGCAAGCCCAGCTTCAAAACTTCAGATGTTTCAAAAGTTTCAAAATGTTTCAAGTGCCCTCATTTCATTTTGAAGGCATTTTGAAGCCTTTTGTTCCATTTCAATTTTGTTGTTTCAAGCTTGTAACATGTCAAAACAGCTTTGAAACAAAACACCTGTTGAAATTTTGCACAGCCCTATCAGGCACAGCCAGGCCTGTGCTGCCCTGGATCAATGTGATGTGGGCCTAGGTGCACATGTAAATGCTGCACCACGGAGCAATAAACTCTAGTGTGAATTGCGCCAGAGTTTATTCAGGCACACTAATTTCACATGTAGATGTGCCCCTTCTTCCTAGTTTATGGGTGTAATAAGCAGGCTACTATACCAATGGTAGGCACTACTACTGGTAGATATAGGATTTTGAAGGGGGAGGTGCAGGTGGTGTGGTACATTATCACATCTAACACAATACATTTTTCTGGTTAAAAAGAAACTAGAAGCTTCACTAATATGTAGGGGCCAAGAGTTGTATTATTCAATTTAAGATTGAAACAAAACAAAAACAAAGAACCCCCCAACTTTATTGAAATGTGCATTCATTTGATATATCATATATTATTTATAAAACACAACCAACTAGGCAAAAATAACCCCCAAATCTTGTTTCTTGAGTCTTTTTGTCATTAGAATTTAAAGTTAATCTCCTTCAGATTCATAAAACAAAATCAAGCAGTGACTTTTTGACAGGTGGTTCAAGTCCAAAGATATTCTGCTAGAGGCAGGGTTTTTTGGTTGTTTTTTTTTGTGGGTGATCTCTTTTGTAATCTAAATGCAATGTGTGTGACAGCAGGAGGAACCAAGGGGCAGTCTGCAGAGCTGTGCTGACTGTTAATTTGGACTGCAACTCCCAGAAACCCCTGGGTAAGGGATAAAGGAAGAGGAAGCTTGAGCCTGGAGTAAGGGGAAGGGAGAGCAGCATGCAAGTAGAACCTGGTCATCCCTACACAGAGGAGTGTGCAGTGGAGCTGGTGATCTCACTTATTCAGTCAACCAGGACTGTGAACTGAAGGACCTGGACTTACACTTGGGGGTAGCTGCAGGCTGCCATTTGAGCACTCTAAGTACTAAATGAGGGGTAGGCAGTGTTTTTGGCTGGACTGCCAAAAACACCACAATGTCTACCTTGGAAGGTGCCAAAGTGCTGGCATGCCAGAAAAACAAAACCTGGGCAAGGGGTACATGGCTGGATACACTGCATATTAATATAATTAATAGTAATGTTGAGGTTTTTTTTACAGTAATTACTAAGTTTTATAAAACTTCTAAACCTGTTGACAATAAATAAAACTTCATATACTAGTTCTATTGTATTCTTTTTTTTTGTTAAGTGAGTTGTGATGAGAGAAAAAAGAGAGGAGAGAAGAAAAAAAGAGGAGAGACAGAGAAAAAGAAAGAAGGTAGGGAGAGATTTGATTTTTTAAATACTTTATTCAGGGGTTCAGGGGTACAACAATGGTGGCCGCTTGCAAGCGAAAGCACCAACAACTTACTACCAACCCAAAACCGAGATCGGACGAGTCTCTTTGTCCTCGGATCCAGAACCCAAAT
>NW_017728918.1:68403448-68406964 GCF_001723895.1 Crocodylus porosus | reverse complement strand
CTGGCAGCCTTGACGAACACTTTAGGGTCCTCACACCACTGGGTGATGCGCGCCGCTATGTTCTTTTGCCCTTTCGTCTGCTTGAGAAAGGTCAGGAGCCCCCCATAGTCAGGACCGACCCGGGGGGGGTAGGTAGGGAGAGAAAGAAAGAAAGAAGAGGGAAGAGGGGAAATAAAAGATGGAAGGGGAGGGGGAAAGAAAGAGGAAAGAGAGGAGAGAGAAAGAAAGAAGGCAAGGGAGAGGGGAAAGAAAGATGATGGAAGAGAAATGGGGGAAAGAAAGAACGGAGAGAAAGAAGAGGGAAGAGGGCAGGGAAAGAAAGAAGAGGGAGGGGGGAAAAGAAAAGAGGGCAGTGAGAGAGAAGAGGGGGGAAGGGAAATAGAAGGAAGAACCTATGAGGAGTGGCTGCCAGAGCCCAGCCACCCCCACCCCTCTCCAGCTATGCAGGTACGTGGGTGAGCGATTTGGGCACCAGGCCCATGAGGCAACGGCTGCTGGTGCCCCTTCCCCTCTCCCCCAACAATACAGGCAGGCAGACAGGTACAGGGGGAGTGCCAGGGGAGGCTCGCTGTGTGGCATGGTGGCTGGGCTCAGGCCACCTTCCACAGTCCCAGCCCTGGCCCCAGCCCCATCCCTGGCCAGCAACATGGCACAAGCTGCTTGGGTCCCTGACAGCAGCTTTGGCGGAATTTGGAGGAAGTGGGGGCATGTGCCTCCCCACGTGCCCCCTATAGTTTGTCCATGATTAGGAACAGGGGTAGTACCAGCCTCTTCCTGGTGGGGCTGCACTGTGGTTAAGAGTGGGGCAGGCTCAGCCATGCAGAGCAGGCAGCGGGAGCCCAGGGGTGAGGTGTAGCACTGGGAGGGGTGGTTACAGGGGGGCTACGGTGAATTTTGGGGTGGCTATAGCCCCCCAAAACATCCCCCAGCACCAGCCCTTATTAGGAACCTATCAAATGGAGGCAGTGGGCTGCACAGTGGTGCCTTTAATTTTGAAAGTTCCCCTGTGCACCCCCCACCACTGTTGGAGGGGCCTCTCTGCTCACCGCTCACTCCTGATCTGCAAGGAGGAAAAAACCGCAGTTTTAAATATGGTGCCATTTTTGCTGGTCACTGCTGATTGGTCGAGGGACCCTGGCAGCCCCGCTGTTTATTGCTGACTGACCAGGAGGCAAAAATCACATGGTATTTAAAACCACAGTTAGTACCTCCGCACTGATCAGGAGTGAGCAGCAAACAGTTGGGGAGTGGGGGAAAGTGCACAGGGGAGCCTGCAAAATCAGTGGGGGTGAGGTACATGGCAGTTCCTTTGATTTTGCAGGTTCCCCCATGTGCCACCACAGACATGGAGGGAGAGGTCAGCAGAATGCAGGCAGCGTCCCTGCATCTCTGCCTGTGTTCTCCTGCCCCTGGCCCTGGTGCCTGCTGCAGCGCTGGGACCTGTTGCTGCTCTGGAGAGGCTGGAGCAGCAACTTAAACATTAAATTTTTTTTTTTAACATTTTCTTTGGCACACCTCCTGGCACATCTCCGGGCCAGGGGTGGGGAGGGCGGAAATTAAGGTGCTAAGTGTATATTACCACAGTGTTAATGTTTCTTTACCTTTTACCTGTTCACTCCCTTTGGCCTGTTGGTTTGTGACCCTAACTCCTAGGATTTTCTATATAAAAGTGGGAACTCTCCCTTGCTTCTTGTGCCAGTTTCTAGGGCTTCACAGTTGGCACACTTATATTGGACCAACTGCATAGTTGGGAGCAATTCAGAAAAGGTTAGCACAAGGTTCCCTTCTTCAGGTCTAAGAAAGAAACAGGCACAGCTTGAGCTAAGTCATAGAAAGAACAATGGCTTGCATGAAACTCCATGTATTAATAAAAACAGTTGGCTTAGAGGAATGAAGCAGGGCTGTAAAATAAATGAAAGTGACATTATCAGGAGTAATTAACAGACAAGAGAAATGCAGTACAAAGGATAGCCTGATTAGTAGGAGAGCAAGACCATTCAAGTGGGAAGAGGGTTGTTATCAGCTGTGGAGTGCAGGGAGATAAGCAGGGAATCACAGATAGGGTATAATGAGCCATAAGGTCAGTGTCTATCTTAGTCCCTGGTTTTCAGTATCCAGTAATCTTATAAATTCACAGGCTCAGGCCCAGCTTCTGAATGTGTTTGCAGATTTCCCTTCAGCATGAGAATAGTCAGGTCAGAAAAGGAGTGGTCATTCTGAGAAAAGTGTTCTCCTACCTATGCTGTTGTGCAAGTCATGTTCTTGCAGGCATTTCAGGCAGGCTGCTGTGCCTTCAGGATGCAGGATGTTAATAGGTTGCTTGTGTGCTGCTATGGTGTTACATGAAGAAATCAGCCTTGTTATTACAAGTTACTAATTCAGTTGCAGAAACTGAAATCATTAACTGCATTTCCTCAGAAATATTTTAGGAGGAACTAAAGATGGTGTTAACTGTGCCATTGAAAACCTTACTGAGTTACTGGAAGCTGCGTTAACTTAGACAAATTCATCTGAATTGGTCTGTATATTTCAGAAAACCAACACAAGTAGTTTTAGCTATAGAATCAGAAATTCAATTGATCTAGGTCAGGGGTATCAAACTCATCTGACCCCATAAGCTGGGTTGCCACTGGGGAATAAGGCCCCTCATCTTATATTTGCATACAAGGAAATCTCAATAAATATATTAAGCTGCTGCCAAAAGCAGCATGTGTTCAGCAATAAAAACCAATAATAAAGTTGATTAAATACAGCCACTATTGAGTACAACTATAAAAGTCTGTACCAGACAAAAATAGATACATTTTTTTTTACTACACAAAAATATAGCTAAGAAACAACTATAAGGATAAAATAGCAAAACCTAGCTGAACTAGATATATGAGTGCCCTGAGCGCCAGCTCTTTTCCAAGTCATGGTTAGCCACTACACTGCCTATGTTTCAACTTTCTTTTCACTCCCACAGCTCAGCTGTGCCTTTCTTTCCCATTTCCAATAATTCCTGTTTCTTCACCATCTTAAATGTCTGGCAAACATCACCAAATAGGACCCCAAACAGTTCACCCAGAATCCCTCTGTCACTCCCTCTCTCAATCCGTTACATATGACTTGAAAGCCCTGCACCTTATCTGCATATAGATTTTTGGAGTATCCCAGGACTCATGACTAGAGCACATGGTTCCAGTCATGAGTAGGAAGGCTAATTAGCACATGGATCCTTTGTAGGGGGGGGGTGGCAGGCAGTACGTACCTGTGCCATCCCCAGACACAGATTTGGGACAAGGGTCCCTGCTGCCCCCCAGAAGTGCATGTCCGCCTCTGCCCAAGCCAACAGCAGGCAGCAGGGGGGGAGCGAGGCTCCATGCTCTGTTCTGCTGCAGAAGCCACTACCTCTTGCCAGGGGTAGGGGGCTATGGATCTGGTTCTCTGGCCCCAGAGCCCAGGCAGCTGGGGGAGCCTCTGGCAGGACTGGGGCATTGGGGCTGGTGGGGTTTGAGGGGCACCAGCAGGGCTAGG
>NW_017728918.1:68399685-68403253 GCF_001723895.1 Crocodylus porosus | reverse complement strand
GGAGGCCCCGAATAAAACTGTTAGAGGCATTTTATAGTTTACAGACAAGATGTGCGCGCAGGTGGGAATTTTCCACTGTGAAAGAAAACAAGATATCAGGTCAGTTTGAGAGACCCTTAATTGGTTCAAACTGGTTTTTGGCTACGTGCTTGTTTTTGAAATGGTAACTAATCCTTGATTGCTTCAGACTTTAAGATGACGAAGGTTTAGTCATTCCAGAGTCTTATCAGGCTGTGTTCGTGAAATGCTGAGTCTTGCTTTGTAGTTGATTTCTACAGTATTATCTATGATCTTGTTAGAAAATTTCTACAGATGTGTGGTGAGGGAGTGAGGGGTGCCAGCAGAGCTTTTAATCATGGATTTTAGGGTTTTTATCAGAGAATTAGTGATTTTTATCAGAGATTTTGTGTTTTCTTATCAGGGAAAACCAGGATCCCTGATCATGAGCCTTTTTGCCTTGGACTAAGTTGTTTGTATGTACCATATAAGTAGGTACATATGTGTTTAAAAGTGTGTTTATGGAATACCTGTGCTAAAGCTTGCAGCAATTTCAAAAGGGGTAAAATGCATCAGTTCTGGATGAACCAAGTCTACAGGTACCTGTAGTAATTTGCCTATGTGCAAATTACTATAGACATGTGTATTTCAGGGTCAGTGTTTTCAAATTGACCCCTTACTTCCATATGCTCAGGGAGAGCAGGGACTGCAGGGAAAGAAGCTGGGGGAGTGGGGTGGGGAAGGTGGCTACCTAATCCTCCCATATTTTATTTTTTCTGCTATGGTGGGAGGGGAACAAATTCAAGGCAAAACTCCAATAATTAGATTCTATACTTGGAAAATTATAATAAATGTATAAGTTTTCCATATATAGAATCTAATTATTGGGAAGTCATCTTAAATTCAAGGTCTTCTAATATTCAGATAAGTATGGTATACAGTCCCAAAATGGATATAGTATAGTGCAGCCACACATACACTATGTAAAAGTGAACTAATGTCAATTCAACTTCATTTGGGAAGGAATTTATAATTTTAACTACACAGTCCCTACCTTATTTCATTACTAATAAGCCAGACTGTATCAAAAAGATCTTTTAATAGTATGTTATCGCAGTCAGATTTGAATAGTATATAAAGCAATTTTGTGTGATATTTAAACAGTATTTTAGTACTATAAAGAAATGATTTATAAAAGCCATTAAGGTTCAATTTAAATTCTTCTGGTGCTTAACTCCCCTGGATTTCAAAGGAATTTCAGGAGAAGCTAGGCATCTATAAATACGATAAAAAATCTAGTCCTCTGTCCATAAGAACTTGATTGAACTTTTACCCAAGTAAGGACTGTGTAATTTAACAGATTCCTCTCTTCTGAATCTCAACTGTCCGGGCTTTTTATGGGTTTTGTTATTTGTTTATACTTCAGTGCAGTGGGTCACCGAGCCAGTCTGCCAGGCATGACACAAACTTACAGCAAGACAGTTCCTCCCAAGTCTTTTCCATTTCCCCCTCAGAGCAGAGCTGAGAGATATGGATTATTTTAACTCCAAATCAATTTAGATTCACACTACTCAGATTGACAAACCAATTTCTACCTGTCACTACTGTTTAACAATATCTGATGCTCACTCCAATATCTTTCGTTAAGCAACCAATCGACCAAGTTTCCATGGGAACCGCCTAGTTAGACATTTTAAGGTTTACAGTAGGGGTATGTGAAACATGCAGTATTCAATTTGGATTCAGATTCAGCCTGAATCAGGGACAGTACTTCTATCTGTTGATTCGGATCGCTGTCCTGATTCAATTTGACTAAACCTGAATCTGAAGTTTTAGTGCTGATTCGGAGAAAAAGCAATTTGGCTATAGACACAGCTTTAAATGTTTTTCTACATACCTCAAGGTACCAGGCACAGCTCATGAATGCTGTGATGGTGTGGTGGCTGAAGTATTCACAGGAGTACAGAGGGGGTGTCCTGCTTGCTCGGTGGCAAACCCAGAAGTGAACCAGAAGTAATTCTGGTCCACCTCCAGGTCTGCTGCCCAGTGCACCCGCCCCCACCCTTACCTCCCCAGCTTGGCAATCGGCTGCAGGGGGACCCCAGATGCTCCCCCAGACCCAGGAGGCACCAGTCACTGAACGGGGGGGTGCATGTTGTGGGGGGTCCCTTGCACACTCCTTGGCGGACCCAGAAGTGGATGAGCTGCCTGGTACCTTGAGGTATGTAGAAAAAACATTTAAAGTTGTGTCTATGTGTGAATCGTCGAATCTTTCCAAATCTCTCCAAATCGATTCAGAGGGTTCTGTCTATGTGGGATCTGAGGTCCTGCACCCCTGGAGGGCTGTGGGGCTGTGCCAGACTCCTCCCAGGGAGTACAGGCCCCCAGATCTGCAAACCAGATGACAGGAGGCTGGTGTTGCCACCTGAGACTGGTGCTGGGCACAGCAGCAGCAGCCTTCCCGCATCCGGTGTGCAGATCCAGGGGCCTGTGCCCCCTCCCCATCCCTCCAAGAGGAGTCTGGCACAGCCCCACAGCCCTCCCAGGGGTGTAGGCCCCTGCATCTTCATGTGGGATGACAGCATGCTGTCACTGCCAGCTGAGGCCAGTGGCAGCACCAATCTTCCCAGCAAGTCAGCAGCAGCAGCAGCAGCAGCCTCCTGTCATCTGGCACACAGAGAAGGAGCCTACACCCCCAGGAGGAGTCCGGCATAGCCCTGCAGCCCTTCTGGGGGTGCGGGCGGGCCCCTGATCTGCGTGCCAGAAGACAGGAGGCTGCTGCTACTGACTGGGGCAGGGAGGACTGCTGCTGCTGCTGCTGGTCCCAGCCAGCAGCAACAGCATGCTGTCATCCCATGCACAGATCCAGGGGCCTGCACCTCCAGGAGGGCTGCGGGGCTGTGCCAGATTCCTCCCGGGGGTGCAGCCTCTGGATCTGTGCACCAGATGACAGGAGGCTGCCGCTGCCAGCTGGGACCAGTGCTGATGCCAAGTAAGCCCAGCTTTGAAACTCAAATACTTCTGAAACTTTCAAAATGTTTTGAGTGCCCTTGTTTCATTTCAAAGCTGTTTCAAAGGCTTTTGTTTCTTTTTGATTTTGGTCTTTCAAGCTCGAAACACATTGAAAAAGCTTCAAAATGAGACACCCAGCAAAATTTCACACAGCCCTAATATCTACCAGTCAAACTTCTTGTTTCTGGTGAAACCTCTCAGGTGCCAAACGCCATGAAACGGTAGGTTATGGAAATGTCTCTGAAGTGGATGTGCATAAATGGGTGCTCTGTTTTTCTAAGGGCACTTTCAGAATTTTCCTGAAACACCAACCTCAAGGCATGCAAGGCTGGCTACATTATTCACAGTGCAAGATGCTAGGGGGGAGGATATAAGCATTGCACAGATAACTGATTTACTTATTCATATTTCTTAACCATTCAAGAAAGGGAGGAGAGTGGATCTGGCTAACTACAGGCCCATTAGCCTGACTTCTGTCCTGGGGAAGATCTTAGAAAAGTTTATTAAGGAGGCCATCCTTGATGGACTGGCCCAGGCTAACATCCTAAGGGATAGCCAG
>NW_017728918.1:68396419-68398940 GCF_001723895.1 Crocodylus porosus | reverse complement strand
GACTCGATGATCTCCCGAGGTCCCTTCCAGCCCTGATGTCTATAAAATCTATGAAATCTATGAATTAATAACTTGAAACCTCTCCTTCCTGGATTCTATTTCCCTGTTCCCAATAAAGTTTCCCTCCTCTGTTTTATTGTTATTTTTGGTGAGTCACTCCTTTGCTGGGACACATTAGTAGTATTAATATTAATTCCACCAGGGAGAGTACATCTGGACATTGTTACAAATGAATGTTACAATGTAGGTGGCTCCTGGAGCTCTTAACCCCTGGATTGTCCACATTAACATCCAAAACTAGTTTTAAGCACACTTTATGGGGCTTAAAGTTCCATTGAGGTGTGGCTGCTTCTCACGGATGACCTGGTCAGCTTGCAGTCCTCCAGCATCCCAGATTGTATTGTCTCCCCCTCCCCCTGCAATTCTTTGTGGACAAACTTTCCACTCCCTCCCCTAAACTCTACTGCCCAGGGTGGTTCTGGCACCAAGCCAACTCCCCGTCCTACTCCTGGGGGTGTGACCTTCCCAACCCCAGGGGCACAACCGCATGCAAACAGCCAGAAAATCACATGTCAGCTAGCTAGGTTGCAGGGCATGGATGGATCCAAGTGTGGGATCTGGGGTGAGGTGGGGGAGGGAGAAGAAGGTAGGAGACTGGTTTGGGTTTCCATGAACTGGGGCTTCCTTCCCAGGGCAGAAGTAGTAGTTCCCCCAAAAGTACCTTTCTTCACCACTCCCATCTCCCAGACACTCCAAGGAAGCATGACCAAAATCCCTCACACCTCAATCCCAAATCCCGGTTTATTAAAACACAAGACCTTCTTTAATTTTCTTCTTCTTTATGTAGAGGAGCACAATTGGGTTGCTCATCAGTCACTTAGTGTGGGCTGTGACAGGGTGGAGAAGTGCCTACAAGGAGGGCAGCCACAAGACACCACCTACATAGTCATTTTAAAGGGGAAGGTGTGTGGTGAAGCACCATTGGGGTGCTTACCACTTAGTGGGCTGATGCAGGCTACAGTTGAGCCTGCTTGGTGAGCAGCAGGGAAAGTCCCCTCTCAGAAGCATTTTAAGAGAGAAGTGGGTGGCAGAGCACCTTTGGTGTCTGCCATTTTAAGAGTTAGAAACAGGCAGCCAACAGGTGAAGGCCAGCCCTGATGAGGTGGCCAGTTCAGATCCAGGCTCTCAGGGCTGAGCCAGCAGTTTACTGCAAGCAGCCAATGGAGTAACAACACCCGGCTGAGCTGCTGCTCATGGAACATCCTTGAAGGTAAGGGCAGGAGCTACTGGCAATGGCAGGAGGCTCCTGGTCCTGGGTCAGACCAAAAACTGCACCCTGCCAGGGAAGAGTGGTCTGGCAGGGCTGTCCATGGTGGGACAGTCCCCCAGAAATGCCAGTCCAGTTACCTCCCCGGTGAAGGGTGGGTAGGGGCACCAGATAACTCCAGACCCCACTGTTTGGTGGGCTATTAAGATCGCAGAGGAGTGGGGCTAGGCACACCCATGGGAGTGGCACCTGAGCCTGTGGGGGTGTGAAACCCTGGAGAGTAGTGGGGCCAGGTACGCCTAAATGGAGACACTTGAGCTCAATATGATTAGTGGAGCCAGGCACACCCATGGGAGTGGCACCTGAGCCCATGGGGGTGTAAGACCCTGGAGCCCCAGCATAGGGGTGAGTGTGTTGAGGCCCCAGGGAGGGGTGAGTATGTTGCAGCCCTAGGGAAATGAAGGGAAGGTGAGTGTTGAAGCCCTGGACAGGGTCAGTGAGGCCCAGGTAAGTCTTTGGATGCCTGAGGCTGCCAGTGGCCCTGAGGCTGAGTGAGAGGGCTCCAATGGAGCTGCAAGTTCAAGGGACAAGTGATTGATCCCAAGTAGGGAACCTGTGAGGTGAATTATCCAGTGAAGGGATGGGGTGGAGTCAGCCCAGTGTTTGGCAAATTGCCTGGTCACTGTGCAGATGAGGGTCTCAGGAGAGGCCCAAGAGGCCGTTCCAGGCCAGCCAAGGAGTGAAGTGACAAGCTGATAGCCTATGTGGTTGCTCAAGGGAACAGGTCAGGGTGGATGTGGCTCTGTAAGGGGCATGAGTGCAATAGGCCCGGTAATAGAGGGTGGAGCGATAGAGCTCCCAATAAGAGGGGGGGGCGTATGTGTGAAGCCCAGAACAGGGCAGTATGAGAGAGGCCTAACAATGAGCTGAGTCTGGCCTGGCCTCAAGCCAGAGCATAGAACAGCTTAAGGATGTTATCTGTGAGGCATGGGACACAATAAGGGAAGGTTGGAGTCATGTTTCCAACCCTAGGCATCGGGATCATAAATGGGCAGCCTCCTACTTTATTACAACCATTTTTCATAACAGCAAAGGCATGGTAGGAGAGACCAGGCAGACTGCCCAGACAGGCAGGTGGGCTGGTACTGGGCCAGGGCCTGTGTCCCCCCCTCACATTTATTTCATTTTAAATTCTTTTTTTTTACTTCTTTTTATTTTATCCTTCAGTGACTGAATTCCTTCATTACCCCACCC
>NW_017728918.1:68387469-68396319 GCF_001723895.1 Crocodylus porosus | reverse complement strand
TTCATGTTCCCACCCCTCTCTCACTGACCCCCACCAACAGCAGGAATACAAGCCTGTCCTAACTCACCAGTCCCATAGTAGCAATTCATAGTAGCTGCTAGTCTGGCCCCTGCTCCCCAGCCCTCTAGTGGAAAGTCACAGCTGTGCAGGTGGGGGACAGTCAGAGAAGGTTTTTAGCTTTAAGGTGTGACTGCTCCCAAGTCACACCAATCAACATTAGAGCAGCTTGAAGTGCAATGTGTAACTAGGCCCTAACAAGGCTCTCTGTTTACTGGGCAGAGTGAAGAGTCTTGCGTGGAATTAGGATCTGACCCAAGCAAGAAGAAGGGATAAGCCACTCCAAATATTTGGTGCTGTCAGGTGTCCAAGACAGAAAAGGGCAGAAGCTTAAGCCACATCTTAGGAGAAGTTAGCTCAGTTTTGAGGCACTCCTTAGTTCTCTGGGGAGAAGCTGAGTCATGCCCAGAATTGGATGAGCTCTCTTTTCCTGAGTATTACCTTCAGAGCTAGTAGAGTTGGCATCCTTAGTTATTGGAAAAGGACAGCGATTGATGAGGGGTTTTCCTATCTTTAACCTTCACATAACTCTCATTGGCTGTGTCCATGTAGTGTTGTTTCTGCAAACTTTTCTGCTCTGCTGATAGCAGCAATATTTGGAAGAAATGCTCAGCATGTCATGGTGCTTAGAATGCTGGCAGCCAGCAGTGACTTCTGTTTATGGCCACCAGTGGAGCTGAAAAGATAGTAGCATGGAAAATGTTATCCTAGCTTAGACAGAGCCAATGGCTTTGCAAGGTTATACTAGTTAATATCTATAACATGCCTTGTGATGTTCAGATGAAAAATATTACCAAAGCGTAATTTATTATTATTCACTGTCTGGTTCTTGTCAGGCATCTTTTAACTGCTAACAATGAGCCATCACAAATTCATTAACTGTTAGTCTTCACTGTGATTTTTCTTGACATTCTCCTGAGGAATCAGCCTTACCTTGCTTACATCTGCTACGTAATTAATGTGTACATGCATCAAAATAAAATGTTTTGCAGATAACTTTACATACTCCCAATTATCCGTATGCTGCAGGCCTGATGTCCTCTTTTTGATAACATAGGAGGGGACTTATCTGCCAGGATCTTCTGTTGAAATTTGTTGGGTGAAAGTATAAGTAGCTGACTGAAAAAATATTTGTCAGATTACTTGTCACTATCCTCAAAAAAACAAGTCTCCCTGGAGATTAATTTGATAGGGAAAGATTTTGGGATAAAAAATTCTTAGTGATTCTACTCTAAAACATGCTGTAAAAACTGGCAACTTGGGATCCTTGTTCTATGTATCAGTCGTTCCATACAAAATGTGTTGTGAGAGATTCTCATTCCTTGCTTTTTTACTGCACAAAAGAGCCATTTATGGTGGGGAAGGATGCATCTAGTAGAGGTACTAAGACAGATAGCTGTAAAACTATCCTCTCATGAATGTTGGCCTAGGGTATGAGGGCTGAGGGTGGGAACAGTTTTGTCGGGGTGAGGCAGTAGCACACAGCATTGCAGATGTTTTAAGCACTGCTGCAGCCCATTGAAAACTAAAGAGGCTGTCCTAATTTAGAGGTGCTCCTTGGTCTTGACTAAATTATTTAGGGCAGGGAAGATGGCTCTCCAGTTCCTGAAGTCGCTCATGATTGGGAAGTCACAAAGTTCAAGTAAAGCCACCAAAGCCCTCTGTTGCTCTTTGCAATGATTTCTGTGGCTCATCTTTGAAAGGTGTGGCATAGAATCTGCTCTTCTAAGTTTCTGAGTAAACAGATGTTAGCTGTTTCCCCCTCATTGTGCATACTGAAAACTCACTTTACAGGGTTTTTTAGGCAAACTATTTTCATTCTGTTTTTTCCTGCTACAGTACTAGAACCCCTGACCCAGCTGAGTTTTATCTAAGACTCCAATTAGTGTCAGCGTAAAAGTACTGATTGTCTTTGGGAAACACATGAAGCCATAATTCTATTTCACTTTATGGATTACCAAAACAGACTTTAAGACTTAGTCTGAGCTGTCTGACTAATGTGTAATATTCAGACACTACCCCAGGGTGCTTATATGATGCTCCCTGTTAAAGGAATAGGAAGACGTGCATGACTCTGAAAGGTGATCCTGTTCTTATAATGGAAGCACTTAGGTGCCCAGTGGGGTGATAGGTATATATTAGTTAGCTTTAGACTGCACTTTGCTCATCCAATCTATTATGTTCATAGAGTTTGATACAGCAGATGAAATCCAGTTCATGTTTCTTATGGTGTTCAAGCAAGAACAGAATCCAGTGGACACTTGTGAAACTGCATTGGCTTTGCAGTGCTAATAGGAGTGAAAATTAGTTATGCTTTTATATTTTGTTACTGAATAGAGGCATCACCAGGAACAAATGCAACAAGAAGTACTTTTTAGAATCCTCTTTTTCCTACTGTAACCAAACTGCTTTTAGCATGAACACTTGTAGAGTTCAAAAACTGCAATAATCAAAAGTATTTAAGGCTTATGGGACTACAGAACCCAGAAGTGTGAGAGATCAAAGATACAGGCCAACTTCCATAATATAGCCTTGACTGAAAAATAGTGACACATTTAAAAATGCTGCTCTCTAGAACATCATCCAAAAATGTGGTGCCTCTTGGTGCTCTATATACTTGGAAATACCCATCTCAGACTGGCACAAAACAAAAAGCCTGCTGTTGCTGCCAGACAACACTCTATTTCTTCTTTGAATATCCTTCTTCTCTGAGTGTTTTTTACTTTACTCCTGGCATGATTCAAGATTTCTGGCACTGCTTGGTTTGTCCCAACTAGATTTCCTGTGTCATTCTTGTGGAACACAGACTGGGCTAAATTATGTTCTGGAAACTTTCAGAAAGGGAAATAAGGTCATAGAAATATGATTGAAAAAATTCAATCTACTGGAACCATTCAGAACACTGTTCCGTAGCAAAGGGATGACTAGAGGAAGCCTTTCTTGTAAACAGAAGTGGGAACACTGCTCAGAAAAAATCCTCAAATGAGTTCTGCTTTCATAATAAGCAGTTTCCTGAATTTATATCTAAAAAAATAAAAGTTTATCATTTTCTGGCAGAAAGTAATAGTGGTTTTCATTTACAGTAATAATGGGATGCATTGCTTCCCCAGAGAACAAAGCTGTAGCTCCTGATGAGCTACTGTGTATGTAAATATTGTAGGCTGAGATAGGCTGCAACATGCAATCCAACCCTTTGTTCCTTACCTTAATTTTCCAGTATTAGTGAAAACCAGTGGTTGAAAAACTTGAAGGAACTTGCCATATCTAAACATGTGGCAAATTATTTCAACTAAGGTGTATTATCAACAATTATAACCTAATTGTATATGTTCGTTTAGAACACTACCCAGCTATGGCCATTTTTAAAAACATAGCCTATGGATGAATTTTATTCTTATATTTTTTAAGCTTTTTGAAAATTTAATTTTGTTCTTATAAAATCTCTTGTTGTTTTCCCATTATCTTGTAAGCAGGGAAGATATGGGTATTCTTTCACTCAGGAATGCATTTGTACCAGTTTAACCTACTAATAAAATAATAAAACTTCTCATTCAAATTCATACAAAATCATCTGAAACAACAAAATCTACTAACCATAGATTCTGCAGTCTTGATGTAAATATCTTGCTGTCTATTAAGATCCCAAATCTGGAGTGCAGGGCATAGCTAAATTCAAGGAGTGAAGGAAAGTTGCTTTTCTAGAAATGTGTTTTAAATTCTGATTTATTTTCTATTGATTTTATAAATAAAACATTAAATGTTTCCATGTGCTGTTATCTGTTTCTTCCTTAGCATCTGCTTTTCACTAGTACTGGAAAATTAAAATAAGAAACAAACAAGCAATTAATAATATGAAGTCAAAAACACAAGGGGGAAAGAAATCTTGTACCTCACTTTCTAAATACACAGTGTAGGCACAGTGGCGTCTCTTCTTTGAGAAAGTATTGTCATACAGTATCATTCAACTGCCTCCATTGAACTTACTTATTTCTTTTAGCATGGCAACAGGAGAGAATCGGGCTTACTGAGGGTGAACTCCAGAAAGCAGAGGGGTATTCTGTGCCCGGTTGGCTGGGGTACAGCAGCCAGACCAGCAGCACAAATGGGGGCTATTTGTCCAATTGTTTCTCCAAGCTGGCACCCAGGTGTGGTCTCCCAAGTCACCGTCACTTAGTCAAATTATTGCATAAAGTAGTAGCTCCAGCAAAAGGAAATTATCTCAGCATCACTTCAAATCCGGCCAGCTTGCTCATCTGAGTCTGAAGCTTGATTCCAACTGGGGACTCTCTTTCTTTGCTCAATAGTAGCTCACTTCCAGTCTGCTCTACAACTGCATGGTTATCAGGCAGATGGGAAGCAAAGCTACAGGGGAACTATTAAGCTCCAGACCAGAGGAGTTTGTCGTAGAGTTAGGAACCTCTGATGGAAAAGCCAGAAACAGCCTCCACTTTAACGCAAAAGAGATCCAGTTTAAGTATTCCAGCTGATCCTATCCGTGGTGATCCTGCAGGAGAAAAAGAGTTGATTTTTCTTATGTAGGAAGCTCCTAAACCATTTAAGGCTTCTTAGGTAATCTACACATGTATCTAGGGAATATCTAGAGTAAAAACTGTGCTGTCTACCATGCTGCCCTAAAATTTAGCTTGTAGAATTAGATTAGATTTATTTTTAATTATAGTTATAAATTTTAACTTGTAAATTGTTTCAGTTTAAAGAAATGATTTTTATCATTTGAAAGGAAGCCCGTAGATTTTATTAAATGCACCAGTAATATTGGCACTTTTAATACAAACAGGCTGCATCTACATGAGACACTGACTGTGCAGTAGCCCATGTCATGCAGTAGCATCGCATAGTAGCAATGGTGATGCATCACTAGTGCTAACTAGTCTTGGGCTACTGGGCAGTCAGCATCAAGAAAAAGCCATTTGGCGATGGTACTGTGCCATAACTGTGGTTACTGCTCAGTCATTTTGTATCTGTATAAATGGATAGGATCATCTGAATTCTATATATAACTGCGCAGTCAGTGTCTCGTGTAGATGCAGCCACAAAGTCTGAACACTGTTATCTGAGCAGGTTAACATTCTCACTCCCCCAGGACCCTGAGAGTTCAACTACTCATTCAGTACCATAGAAAATACCACTGGGAAAACATAGAGCCTAAAATTTATCATCCCCCATTGCTACATGATTCCATATCAAGAGGGCTCACAAAATCTTTTCTATAATTGAGCACATCAAGATACCAAGGGTGCATTGCTCAAATCTCTTCTTACCAACCAGTGCCTTTATTCTTCATCTTTCTGTAGCTTTCAAGTCACCCAGCAGGAATAGTTAGGTGGTTGGAAGTTCCAGATTTTCCCATTGTGTTATGCTGGTTAACAAGTGGACCAAGAATAAAAGGTTGGGTGCACTCCAGGGTACTCTGTAGGTCCACTTCCAAATGCCATGTAAAGTTCTTGAGTGATTTCATGCTATAGTGTAAGGAGGAGAGGGAGAATCTCCAGTGATATTTGATTAGGAAAAGGAGGCCATGTCTACATGAGATGCTGACTGCACAGTTGTTACAGAACACTGTATCCTACCCTGAGAGATACATTTCTGTGAAGCAGAATTAAAAACAATGTCTAACTATGCAAACTTGGATCTTCCCAGGGCCACTATTAAGGTTAAAATGAAGGTATGCCAGCATTAGTTTATTTATGACCCAGGAATATTGCTTCTTAATTGTTTTCCAGCTAGAAATGTTTTTGAATGGCTGGTAATGCATTTATATGTGACAGCAAGTAGAAGTGACATATCATTCTGTATTTGTAACAAAGCATTATAAGACAGGTACATTTATAACATTCTGTTGGCAAGTGAACACCTCAAAAACTAATTCCCCAAGCTAAAATCACTGGGGCATTACAATGGTGTAATTTTTCTGAAGAATTTGCATACATTATCAAATAAAAAGGAAAATTGAAATAAAGAGAATATCTTGGTGCATGGGGTTGGGGAGGGAGGAGAGTGAAAAGGAGAATAGATTATTATAATTAAAATATTAATCTCTTTCCCCCCAAGCCAAGTCCTCTGCTCTGGAAGCCAATGTTACTGTTTTTCAAAAGCTATTTTCAAACTGTTATTCAGCTGTTATTAGGCAGCAAAATATTGCACACTAGACAATAAAATTAAAAGTGGTATTGGTACTGAAAAATACACCTCAGCTTCTTTCCCCTCAAGCCCAGCTAAAGTTCAAGTGCAGGGGAATTGCCTCTCTAAAACATAGAATGATAGAAAATTAGGGTTGGAAGGGACCTCAGGAGGTCATCTAGTCCAACCCTCTGCTCAAAGCAGGACCATCCCCAGCTAAATCATTCCAGCCAGGGTTTGTCAAGGCCTTAAAAACCTTCAAGGATGGAGATTCCATAAGCTCTCTGGGTAGCCTGTTCCAGTGCTTGACTTCCCTCCTAGTGAGAACATTTTTCCTAAAATTGAACCTAAACCTCCCTTGCTGCAACTTGAGACCATTGCTTTTTGTTCTGCCATCTGCTACCACTGAAAACAGGCTAACTCCATCCTTTTTGCAACCACCCTTCAGGTGGTTAAAGGCTGTTATCGTATCCCCCCTCAGTCTTCTCTTCAGCAAATTAAACAAACCCACTTCCCTCAGCCTCTCCTCAGAAGTCAGGTGCCCCATCCCCCTGAGTATTTCTTTTGGTTCAGTCCTCCAATCCAATCCTCCAATTTGTCTAGGTCACTCTGAATCCTAGCCTTATCCTCCAGTGTATCTACTATACCTCCCAGTTTGGTGGCATCTGTGAACTTGCTTAGAGTGTAATCCATCCCACCTTCCAAATCATTAATGAAGTTTTGAACAGACCCAGGACTGACCCTTGGGGCACTCTATTTGACACTGGCTGCCAGCTAGACTTGGAGTCATTGGTTACTACTACCTGTTGAGCCTGACAATCCAGTCAACTTTCCATTCACCCTGCAGTCCATTCATTCAACCCATACTTCCTCAGTTTGCTTGCAAGAAGGCTGTGGGAAATGGTATCAAAAGCTTTGCTAAAGCTTGCCCACTGCTTTCTCCACATCCACAGAGCCAGTCATCTCATCACAGAAGCAATCAGGTTGGTTAGGTATGACCTGCCCTTGGTGAATCCATGCTGTCTGTTCATAATCACCTTCTTCTCCTCCACGTGCTTAGAAATGGATTATTTGAGGACCTACTCCATGATCTTCCTGGGGATAGAGGTGAGGCTGACTGGTCTGTAGTTCTTTGGATCCTCCTTCTTCCCTTTCTTAAAGATGGGCACTATGTTTGCCCTTTTCCAGTCATCTAGGACCTCCTTCTATTGCCATAAGTTTTCAGAGATAATGGCCAGTGTCTTTGCAATGACAGCAATCACAGCAACATCAGCAATTAGACCCCAACCCAGTAAAACTACCTATTTTAAGCATGTGAGGAGTCATCCCACTGATTTCTTTGTTGGCTCTCACCCACTCCATCCCAGAAAGACACTGACAATGACAAAATTCATTGAAGAGAAACAAAAATGATAATGGATCCACTTGAAATACAATCTTTTGACAGACATGGTTTCATGTTCTCTCTTTCTCTTTACTTCAAATGCATATTCCCAGAATCCACAAGGTATTATTAAAAATAATGCATTATATTTTTAAAATAACAGAAAAATCATAGTCTGTCTCAGCTGCCTATAATCATAATGTGACTATCAAATCAAGAACTGCTATTTATACAAAACACATTAAAAGAGAAGGTGGAGTACTGTATGTTCCTGAACTTGGATATTTTTATTCCCACACATCCTTCTTTGTTCAAGACATCATTAAATCTAGAAGCTAAACATACCGGATAATGATAAATGACGTAAAATAGCATGCAAAACATTTGATACTAATGCTGACTTAAAACAAATAATACAGCTGGTTCTGGATGGTCCAGAGGCTCCTGAATCTTTTGGGAAATAATTTGTTAGATGAGTCTCTGGGCTGTTCATTCTGTTGCCTGATAGAGTAAGTCAGAGAGTGGAGAGGACAGCAAGCTTGCAAAGATAAGCCTTTTTCTCCTTGAAGATGGAAAGGTTCTGACTGCATTACAGGTATTCTGTATGACCAACTAATACAGAAAATAAATGATGGTGTCAGAGAGCTCATTAGAAGGTAAAAATGGTCATGTTAAGAGCTGCTCAGGAGCAGAAGAGTAGATGAGGGAAATATCATATGTGTTGAGGGAGAATCACCAGTGTCAAGAAAGACAAAGTGGACTTTCTTTGACCCTGAACAGTTTTTTGGAAAATTAATTGGAGAGTATTTGATCCTATGCTGAACCAAAAATAAGTATTTCTTCATTCTGACATTTTTTCATTGGCACAAATGATGTGTCCGTATTATTTTTTTATCAGGGTCCTGTTGAAAAAACAAAGCAGAATATCTGAAACATTGGCAGATACCCATCTCCCTTTATGCAAAAGTGTTGCCCAACTTTCCAGTGATAAATTAAAACTTGGACTTCATATCTTGGAGTCTTTCCCTCAGTCAGCTGTCACTGCCTGCAAATTGTCCTGAAGGAAAGAAAAGGCTCATTTGTAACAGTTATACTGTCAGTGCTTAAAACTCTATCATTAGAACTAAATGCAGATTCTTCCACTATTTTTCATA
Organism: Crocodylus porosus; assembly: GCF_001723895.1. Lineage (NCBI taxonomy): Eukaryota > Metazoa > Chordata > Crocodylia > Crocodylidae > Crocodylus > Crocodylus porosus. Next base: position 68,387,586 of record NW_017728918.1, on the reverse strand, counting down.
CTTAGAGCAACATGGAGCACTGTATATGACTGAACAAAAGTCTATACGAGCAAATGTGAACTGTTATCTGTCGGGGAAAACCGAAGGATCGGGCCCCAAGGTCACGGTGGGCCGGGG
>NW_017728918.1:68384192-68386604 GCF_001723895.1 Crocodylus porosus | reverse complement strand
GTTTAACCTCTTCTGTACTGGCAGCACATACTCAAAAATTTCCATGACATTATCAATATTTGATCATATCCTAGTATAATGGTGCTATAGATAATGTGTGGCTTTGTGATATTTATTTATCTACCAACTTTAAAAAGCCATCAGAGTGAAATATTAAAAAAAAACCCAAAAAATCATAACCTTACTGAAAAGATACAGACTTGTTAATTTTATTTAATAAGAAGTCCATTACAATTTCTTCTGGCAACATATGAGTGATATTTGATTTTCTTGAAATAACTGAGATGAATTCAAAATACTAACTAAACTGAATTCATTACATTGCTATCCAAAGTATTGGTAAGTAATAATCAACATTTCAGTCATTGAGACTATAAGGAATCTAAACTGAGCAGGAAGGAAACAAACTCTTCAGGGAAAGAAAATAGCATTCTCTTCTGGTAGGCTGGCTTTTTGTGCCCTTAAACTTCCTGACACTATTAACAAACTGTACAGCCTGCAAAAGCAATACATTTCAATTACACATTTTGCACTGCTACATTCAAGTCAATGTCCTGCTTTAGTAAAATATACAAAATAGTTCAAAAAATTGAATTTGGTTTCTATTTTAATAGCATTCTCATTATTTATTCATCACTAAAGATTGCTCAGGTCACAAATCTCCTTTCAAGTAGCTTTTGTGGTGTAACGGAAAAAAAACACAGTCTATGATTCAAATGTGACTTTAAGCACACTTGATTTGTCATTGTGCCCTCAATCTGTTCTTTTGAAGCCAACACAGTAGAGATCTGCAAAGATTTTAGAATGTTAACAGAGAAAATCTCATGCTAAAAGCTCTACTTTCTCTTTATTTGAAACAAATATACTGTCTAAAACTTGAACACATACAAAGGGCAATAACATCTTACCTAAAGCTCAGGATATTTTTTGAATTCCCAAAGAAAATGTTTTATCAGAAACCTTAGAAAAAACACTTGTAAAGACATGTATGAAACAAGTAACCCTGATTAAACCAGCAAGTGTTCTATGCATATTTAAATGCTATTGATACAACACAGCAACTGAATATAAATTCTCTCTTTATGGAAAGGAATAACTATTACTAGTATTATGTACTGGTGGTACTAACAAATGGTAAAAAATTCCCATCCAGATGTTTTTCAAGTGATTACAGACATGATACATGCATCTCTTTCTTTGGAAAAAAGGTTTCTGGAACTGCTGCCCAGGATCTGGAAGCTAAACTTAGTGGCAAGGTAGTAACCAAATATGACTGTGCTCTAAAATAATAGAAACCTGAGAAGGTCATCTAGTCCAAACCAAAAATCAAGGCAGGATCATCTTGTCTAAATCATCCTAGATGCGTGCATCTACACATGCTATTATTGTCCATGAATAAACTACGGAGCTTATTGCCTCACAGTTTATTGCTCCTGGGCACACTGGTTGAACATGCACCTGGGAGCAATTAACTTCAGAGCAATCAGCTCTGGAGTTTATTCATACACAGCACATGGAGCCAGGGTGGAACAGCCCCAGCTGGCAGGGGGCCCCTGCCAGTCTGGCGCTGCCCCCCTGGCTCAACATGCTGCGGAGGAGCTGGCTGAGCACAAGGGAACTTCAGTGTGGGGCTAGGTGGCAGGCAGCCCCCAACAGAAGCACCCTTGTGCCCCAGCTAGCTGGGGCAGTGTCCATATGTGCACTTCTGTGGACTTTTTTACTCCACAGAAGGATAGTATTTATATTTACAAATACTATCCTGCTACGAAGTCCAGCCTAATAGGGGTGCACATGTAGATGCCAAGATGTTTGCTACATACCTAATTATCAACTGTGCAGTAAACATCTCATGTAGATGCATCCAACTATTATTTGTCTAACCTGCACTTAAAAACATGATAGAGAGTCTACAACCTTTATCAGTTATCCAGATGATATGCAATTAAAGAAGAAATGTCCGACTGGAATGATGACATGAGTGAAAAACTGTCTGAGATTAAATTCCTAAACAAAAGGAGATGATACTAGGATATTGGAACTGCAAATTTAGGGGGTGGAATATGATGGCAGAGACTGCCCCATTATAAAAAGGATTTTCCTAACTTGTGTTAGGTTAATTCTCAGTCTTAGAGCTCCTCTGCAACACTGACAGCTTCAAGTAGCGTTGGTAGCCAGAAACTCCTTCCTCCAATTAATGTTAGCTAGATTATTATGCAGCTGCAGTCACAACCCCCACTCTACCTCCTCCACACCCACCTGTGCTATTACCTTGGCTTCTTCCTGATGTAAAAATCGTGGTTCGTTTCTCGGGAGGAGGAAAAAAAAAAACTTCAGCTACAGACACACTCTATTAGCAACACAAAAGGTATATATTTGCAAATAGGGTCAGAGAGAGAGACAAAAGATCAAACA
>NW_017728918.1:68380257-68383767 GCF_001723895.1 Crocodylus porosus | reverse complement strand
AAAGAGGGAGTGATACTTAATACAAAGGGCCTTTGGTAGTTTTCCCCTCAGTTTCCAACCCCCCCTTCCCTCTCCCATTAGGAGACAAGGAGGGCTAGCAGCTGTGTTTTTTTCTAAATCTGCTATTGATAATGCATTTTTAATAATATTTCTAACAATTTCATCACATGGCCACTGTGCAGGAGAAGCTGTCACAACCAAAACTCCCCACAAAAGGCCTCTGCTGCCAAAATGCTGCTGAAGCCTCCTGGCTCTGTATGGTTGAACAAAACGATTCTGCTGGCTGAATCTGACCCATAGACCATAACTTGCTGACTTTGACCTAGCTTCTTAATGTAGAATTGACAGTGGGGATCATAGCATAGTTACACATATCCTTTACTTTATCTTAATGGTGTGTATGTATCTGCAGACTTGTATGAGCCCAAAGTTGTATATCATTTTAACTGGTTGCATCTACACTAGACATTTACTGTGGAGCTGACTAATTATAGACTCATAGATTTATAGACATTAGAGGCTGGAAGGACTGTGCAAGTTCATCAAGTCCAGCCCCCCTGCCATAGGCAGGAAGTCTGCTGGGGTCAAAAGACCCCCCACAAGATAAGCATCCAAACACCATTTGAACGAATCTAGAGTAGGTGTTTGCACTACCTCTGGTGGGGAGTCTGTTCCAGACCCTGGACACTCGAACCATAAAGATGTTTTTCCTTACGTCCAGTCTAAACTGGCCTTCCAGAAGGTTGTGGCCATTAGACCTTGTTATCCCTTGGGGAGTCCTGGTTAATAATCATTCTCCCAGATCCTGGTGCTTATAGGCTGCCACCAAGGCCCTTATGTACTTATAGGCTGCCTCCTGAGTCCCCCCCTGAGCCTGCACTTCTCCAGGCTGAAGAGCCCCATGTCCCTCAGCTTCTCCTCACAAGGCTTGCTCTCTTGGCCTTTGATTATGCAGGTGGCTCTCCTCTGGACTTTCTCAAGCTTATCCACATACCTCCTGAAGTGGGGGGGCCCAAAACTGGAAGCAGTACATCAGCTACACCCTCACTAAGGCCAAGTACAGCAGGAGGATGACGTCCCAGGTTTTGCTTGAGATGCATCAGTGTGAATGCATGCCAGAGTTTGGCTTGCTTTGCCTGCTACGGCATTGTATTGGTAGCTCATGTTCATCTTGTGGTCAATCAAGACCCCCAAGTTTCTTTTGGTTGTGGTGTTAGTGAGCATAGCTCTGCCAAGCCTTTAAGTATGATTCTGGTTTTTCATCCCAAGGTGGAGCTCCCTGCATTTCTCTGCATTAAACGCCGTCAGATTTTGGTCTGCCTACCTTGAGAGCCTGTCCAGGTCACCCTGTATCCCCAACCTGTTCTCCAGTGTGACTGCCTTCCCCCATAGTTTAGTGTCATCCACAAACTTTGCCAGTCTGTATCTGATCCCTGAGTCCAGATCATCAGTGAAAATATTGAAGAGTACTGGCTATTAGCTCTGCAGTAAAACATCACTGTCTACATATGTGGTGCTATTCGGACAGAGTAAACTAATTAATTCTGCCATAGGATCTTACGGCGGACTTATTTACCCCTCTGCAATGCACATGTAGACACCGATGGGGCTGGCTGAGGCATGAGGGTGCTTCAGTGTGGGAGGGCTTTCTGCCAGGTGGCTCCACACTGAAGCTCCCTTGTGCCCCAGCCAGCCCCTCTGCAGCATGTTGAACCAGGGGAAACAGCCCCAGACTGGCAGGCTGATGCCCAGAAGCCCCTTCCAGCCCAGCTGCTTTGACCCAGCTCAACATGCTGTGGTCCTGGATGCACATGCAAATCTGGTTCCTGGGAGCAATAAACTCTGGCACAAATTGTGCCAGGGTTTATTCAGCTGCATTAATTGCATGTGTAGACATGCTCACTATGTGTATATCTACTTTAACTTTGTTTCAATATTGGTGGCTGGATTTTCCAGGTCACTAAAGGGTATAACCCTCAAACACAAAAGCAAAACAAACACACAAACTCAATATTGAAAATTTTCAGCAAAATTCTGTATGGGAAATTCATTTTTCTTAGAAGATTTTAGGATTTTGAAAATAATTTTTCTAAAGGGGGATGGGGAGTTTCAATGAAAAATTATATTTTTTCCATGGAAAATGTCAACAAAATTAAAAAAAAAAATTCTTGAAACATCACCCAAAATAATTGGTATCAATATTTTCCAACCAGCTCAACTGTTCTCTTTCTTTCCACTTACTTCTTAAGACTAAATGTATAGACAGAAAGGCTTGGATTGGGCAGGGGACTCTTTCCCCACCTGACCCTATTTAGCCACACTGGGCAGGAGCTGCACGAACAGGGAGTGCAAACAGGTGTGCTTTTTAGGGGCGCACAGGAGTTTGCGCCGGGGTTCGCACAGGGAGGCACGCAAAAGAGGCTGCAGGCAGTGGAAGAGCCAATGGCGGCAGCAGCAGCAGTCGTCTCCAGGTAAGTGAGTGGGGGTGACAGCGTGGGAGTTGTCATGCGGAGTGCAGCCAGGGCTCCTGCCCCATGGCTGCCTCCTGGCCTGAGGACCGGTGAGGCTTCCATGCAGGTGGGGCCACCTGCCTGTGGGGGATGCTGGTTTGGTCCCTGGGACTGGGGGGTGGGGGGGACATGGGGGTGGGGACTTCTCTCACCTGTCCCACCTGTGCCAGGATTGTGGCACTGGAGGGGCAGGTGAGAGAGCTCCAGGCGGAGGTAAGCAGGCTGCGGGATATCAGGGCCATGGAGGATGTGATTGACAGGTACTTTCTCTCTCTGCAGGACCCGTCCGTTCGGGCTGTCACCACCCAGGAGTCTGCAGGAGGCAAATGGAGGACAGTCATCTCCAGGGCCAGGTGATGTCCGGACCAGATCATGGATGACTACAGGGCTCTGGGGGCCAAGCTTAGAGAGTCAGGGGCCCAGGTGGTCTTTTTGTCACTCCTCCCAGTTTGTGGATGCCATCAGTGGCAGACTGCCTGTATCTGGGAGGTGAACTAGCACCTCTGGAGTTGGTGTCGTCGTGCTGGATTTGGGTTCCTGGACCATGACCTACACTTCAGATCAGAGGGCGTCCTAGGGTGTGATGGTCTCCATCTCTCCTCAAAAGGTAAGAGTTTGTTTTCTTACAGGCTAGTTGACCTCCTCCGGCAGGCTTTAAACTAAGTTCGTCAGAGGATGGGGATCCACAGGAGAGGGAAAAAACTTAACCAGGTGTAGGACCTGCCCAGGTAACAGCTCAACTAAATGCCAAGGGACCAGTTGTCTCTCAGGTAGGGGGAGTGCCAAGGACTCCCACGGGGGGATTAAGGTGTCTCTTCACTAATGCAAGAAGCATGGGGAACAAGCAGGAGGAGCTTGCTCTCCTGCTTGCAAGTAGTAAAATTGACCTGGTTGGCCTAGTGGAGACATGGTGGGATGAAACATTTGACTGGGCATTAGACATAGAGGGCTATAGGTTGTTTATAGCACAGCACAGAGGCAGAGAGGGATCTTGGAGTCA
>NW_017728918.1:68374295-68379967 GCF_001723895.1 Crocodylus porosus | reverse complement strand
GGTTTAGGTTAGATATTAGGAAGAACTACTTCACTGTAAGGGTGGCCAGAGCCTGGAATAGGCTTCCCAGAGAGGTGGTGCTCTCATCTTCCCTGGAAATCTTCAAGAGGAGACTGGATAGGCACCTGGCTGGAGTCTTATGACCCCTGCCATCCCCAGTGCTGCTTCCTGCCCATGGCAGGGGGTCGGACTAGATGATCTGTCTAGGTCCCTTCCGACTGATTGATTCTATGATTCTATGAATAGGAAAAGAGAAGGTATCAAGAGAAGAGGGGAAGTAATTTGAAAGGGAGGGAGGACAGGGATACAATGAGCCAGCTTCATATTTTAGAATTACAGATCAACTGGTTAAGCACCTAATTATATCTTCAGATTTTTAAGTTTATTTGGACTTCTTGGGTCTGTCCCATTGTCTGGAATTGTTCAGAGGAAAAGATTTCCTTGCAATATTTCTGGAAATTTCATCTCCAATCCAGGGCAAAGATGTCACAGCAGCCTGTTTGTCATGATTTCAGCAGTTTATTTTCTAGTACTGAATAGGAAGAAAGTGGAGGAAGGGTTAATGGAACATTTTCAAACCTCAGCATTGACTTGGTTAGCTTTTGACTGGAGATTAAATATATTTGTTCTTATTTTACTTGAATTTCCACACCCAACCCAAATAGAGGTTGAAAGAGAAGGCAAAGGAATACATTAGGGATGAGAAGAAGTGAGAAAAGCATTGGAGACTAAGGGAGTTTTTAGACATTCCTATTCCCATGTGTTAAATGAGATTAAGACAGGAGCACCCACATGTGAAGACAAGAAAAACAGAATTAAGTGCACTCTGAGTATCTCAAAGTTACTCCTCTTGAAGCAAGGAGCATCTCTGATTGGAGTTATGCAACCCATATTGCAGTAACATTAGCTTCACAGAGCCAATATGAACAATCTGTGGTTTTCCAGCATCCCAGGATGCATCCTAGCCTTCCCTCCACCCCCATGTGGGCAATCCATCCTCCTGAACTCTACTGCCCTGGACTGATAGAGAGCTGGGGAACCAGACTGACAGACTGACAGAGAGCAGGGGAGCTGTGACAGAGATGGTCAGTAGGGCTGTGTGAAGCTTTGGTTCCTGATTTGATTCAGCAGAGATTCAGCCCAATTTGGTGGCCAAATCTCCAAATCTGAATCAAATCAGATGACCCTTTATTCTCTCCGAATTGAATCAGAACCCTCCAAATTGATTCGGAGATATTCAGAAAGACTTGGAGATTTGGACATAGAGACAGCTTTAAATATCTTTTCTATATACCTCTAGGACCTCCCCAGCTTGGTGACTGGTGGCTCCTGGGTCTGGGGGGGCAGGACACTTAGGGTCCCCCTGCGGCTGATTGCCAGGCCAGGGAGGCGTGGGGGGCAGGGCCCAGTGGGCTCCCTGGCAGACCCAGAAGTGGACTGGAATTACTTCCAGTCCACTTCTGGGTTTTTGGCCAAACACGTGGAGCCCCCCTGCCCTTGCACTCCTATGGGATGTTTTATGCACCCCAGCATCACATCATTCATGAGCTGCGCCTGCTACCTCAAGGTATGTAGAAAAAATGTTTAAAGCTGTGTCTATGGCCGAATCACTGATTCTCTGAATCAGCATTGAATTTTCAGATTCAGATTCAGCCAAATCAAATCAGGGACAATGATCCAAATCAAGTAAATCGAATCGCTGTCCCTGATTCAGGCTGAATCCAAATCTGAATCAAATAGGGCCCGCTTTGCACACCCCTAATGGTCAGCCATGGCAGAGATGACAGTTGCAGGGGAGCCGCAGGAGAGCCAAGGGGGAACTGCTGGAGAGTTGGCAGCCATGGGATAGCTGTTTGAGAGTGGGCAGCCACAGAAAAGTTGCTGGAACCTGGAAAGCTGAGCAGCCACGGGGAAGACTGAGCAGCTACTCTATGAAAGAGCCGGGGGGGGGGAGGGGAAGCGGGGAGAGGAGGAGAGCTGATAATCACCTTCCCCAGCTATATTATAAAGAAAGCACTGGCTGTCACTGTAGTTTATGTAAAGCCATCTCTGGGAGGTGTGTTCAGAATTTGACTACAAGATCAAATCTCACCCTAAAATTTGGTCAAGGAGGCATCATTTATGGATCCAGAAATGGCTTAAGTATGAGCAAGGGGCTTAACTCTGTAGAGATTGATCTGCTTCTACACACAAGCTTCAGGCATTTGGGGAACTTTAGGGTCTGTCAGGAGTCCTAACAGGCAGTCCAGCCTGGACTAATTGCCCACCTAGCCAAAACTGCCAGAGTCTATAACTGGCCTTCCCCCAGCCAGCTAACCAACTGGCTACTGTTAAGGCTTCCTGACTTGCTGCTGGAGAGAGCAGCCTTCCCATTTAAATTAATCTGTGATAAGTCTTGTTGTAGTCTGTGTTTTTTGGCTTCTGACCCTGCTCAAATCTGTCTCTGAACTCTGGCTTTTAGTAACTCTATCTGGTTTTGGTCATTTGGAGCCTTGTCACATGGGACACTTAATGCATCTTTTATTTACATTTACAAATAAGCATTACTATGCATTAAAATTTGGTCTATGTTACATGGTAATGCTTACTGTGAATAGGGTGGCAGCTGGCTGTTCTGGTGACAAACAGGTGTTTGTTTGTCCCAACACTGGAACTGATGTTATGTCTGTGGAGCAGTCCCAGGGTAGCTGCACATGTGTTACTTAATATGATCTGGAGATATTCCTTCTATGCAAAGTACTAACTTTGCTAATAACACTGTGCAGTAGAGTGTCACAGAACAAACGGTGCTAATAGCCTACTGTGCAGCGTTAGTAGGCTAATGCGTGGTAAACATCAATAATTAACTGTGTGCCAGTGCTAATGCACACTAACTTTACTATGCATTTAGTTAGTCCTTTATTAAGAAAGCAGTAAACTAAATGTGCAGTATCTAAGGCATATTAATGGACATGTAAATGTGCCCAGTGTATTTTATACTGCTTGAATGTGTGGATGCTGGCATTTTAAAGTGCAGTTAGCACGTCCTAAATGTTATGTGCAATGAGGCCCTCTGTCTCTGACTCCTGAACCTTGACTTGCCTGGTGATTTGGTGTCCACCTTTGGCTTTCCCTGTTGGATTTGGTAACTTGGTCCCTGACTCCTGAACTCTGACTTAGCCTATCCCTGGCTCCTGGCCTTCCCCAGTGCTTACCCACTGGACCAGACTGCCAACAACCTGGTCCTGCATGGTCTGTCTACATAATACATTTCAGTGCTCTGCAGAGATTCCCACGGAAGAACTGAACAAACTCATTCATGTACTTGGAACAGCACAGCTATGGTAGTTCACTCTTCTGCCTGAAATAATTAGCTGTGCTGAGAAAATAAAGCGTATCATCCTGGATGGAAGTTACCTATATATGACAGCCTTGTTAAGAACTAGCGTAGGTATCTCTCTCCATGGCACTGAGCTATGTCATGTAGACATACCCTTACTGTAATGTAGAAAGCAAAGTGCTTACAAAGTTCAGACACTTTAAGTGCTAGGTGATAGCTGAACAGGGCTTTAGAAGATAACATTTTTGGATTTAAATGCCTAAACTTCCACCTTAGGTGCCCAAGGCCCATTGAGGATCCAGGACTACCTCCCTTGTAGGCCAAGAACAATTTGAAAACTAGTGTTTAATTCCTATTGTGCACCTATATGGCATGTACAGAGCCATCTAAATTAAGTTTTTGGCCCTATGAACAGATTGCGTTTCAGCTCTGGCTATGCAAGTATGTTTAGTATGGCTACACTCTGGCCGGGTAGCTGCCCAGTGAAATAAGATGCCTCAGATAGACATATAGGCTGTTTATAGATGTGTTTAGCACTTTCTAAACCTCATTAACTGATTTGCATCACACAGTTCAAAACAAATTTGAATTCAAATTAAGAGTTAATAGATAATCATTGACCATCATGGCAGGGGGCACTATACACAGTCTGTACACTTGACAGCTCCTTAGCAGAGGTTCAGAGTAATTAGGAGGTGATAATAAATCTGTGTAAACACTGCTATATTGTTGCAGTTATCTAAAGTGCTGTTCCAGAAGCCATACTTGACTAGATACTTAGCAGGATGAAGTATTGCTGGCACATTTGACTGTGTAAAGGTGTTACTTTGTGTCTGATAGCCTCTATTGTTTTGCAAAAATGCAATTGAGTTTCCCTTGCTGGGACTGATATTTGCAATGCTTATTGTCTTATTTGAAAGTGTTCTTACACACGCATGTGCCCTGCTGTGATACATGCAGTTGTATAAGTGGTGCAGTTGAAAAGTACCTGGTGCTGTGACACATGTAGTTGTATAAGCAGTGAAATGCAGGTCAGCACGCAGAAAATGGCAGCAGTCCACTTTTGAACTAAAAGACATCAAAGGTATTTTGGTTCAAAAGCTCACCACTGCCATTGTCTCCACACTGACGTGCATTTCACTGCTTACACAACTGCAAGCAACACAGTGCAGTGTGTGTCAGTTCATGTGTGGAGCAGTCCCAAATTACTGAGTGTACTCTGACGAGCATGAAAAAGTATGTGTATAAATGCCCTGAGTTCCTAAGGACTGTTTTTCCTAGAAGCAACATTGTATATATATGCTCCCAGCACGCAAGGTATACTGCCTACCTGGAGCGAGGATTCAGGACGTGAAAGGGATGCTCCAAACCGTAATCCAGGGATGCTCCAAACCGTAATCCAGCACACCGATTATTACCCCATGGTCCTAGTCCATGTGGGCACTAATGATGCAGCCAGGAGCAACCCTGATCGCCTGATGGATGACTACCACGCTCTGGGGTGCGTGCTGAAGGAGATGGGCGCACAGGTGGTTTTCTCTTCTATCCTGCCAGTGAGTGGACGAGGCAGTCGGCATGAAACGTGCATTGCGGAGACCAACTGGCAGCTACAGGAATGGTGCTTCAAGGAGGGCTTTGGCTTCCTCAGCCATGACCGGCCCATCAGGACGAGAGACATGCTGGGATGGGATGGGCTCCACCTTTCCCCTAAAGGTAAGCGTGTGTTCTCTTCTAGGTTGGTGGACCTCCTCCAGCGGACTTTAAACTAGGCTCATCAAGGGAAGGGGTAGATGAGGGCGGAGGAAATATCAGACTGCCAGACCAAACAGCACCCACAACTACAGCTCAGCCCAAACCAATGAGCGAAGTGAATAAACAGGTAAGAGATAGGGGCCAGGGTAACGCTGGGACTAGGGAGTCAGTACACACATCCACAGGAGGCCTCAAATGCCTCTACACGAATGCTCGAAGTATGGGGAAGAAGCAGGAGGAACTCGCCCTCCTGCTGGCTGACACCAGCCCGGACATAGTGGGGATCATGGAAACGTAGTGGGACTCAACGCATGATTGGGCAGTGAATGTCAAGGGCTATAGGCTGTACAGGAGGGACAGGATAGGAAAGAGAGGTGGGGGCGTGACACTCTACATTAAGGAGGAATACACATCCTTGTCAATTAGCAAGGAGTCAGGGGAGGGGCACTCTGAAGTGCTTTGGGTTAGAGTACAAGGCAGTCAAGGGGAAAGAGACTTAACGGTAGGAGTCTACTACAGACCTCCCAACCAGGGTGAAGAGCTTGACCAGGAATTCTTGGGTCAGCTCACAGAGGTAGTGAAGGCTAGGGATGTGGTAGTC
>NW_017728918.1:68328943-68369768 GCF_001723895.1 Crocodylus porosus | reverse complement strand
AGCTTGTAGCCTATTGCACCCTTCTAGTGCACCCACATCCCCCCACATCTTAGTGTCATCAGCAAACTTGAACAGGGTGCTTTCTACCCCGTCATCCAAGTCACTGTTCTTTACTTCTAATGGATGTATACTTCCTTAGTCCTGTAAAATTACTATTAAATGCAAGGTGTGATGGGTCAGCTTCAAGAGGGCTAGTAAGAGCTCTGGATAGTGTGGGATTTGGGTATCAGAACACAAATATGATTTAGTCCTGGATAGTCACAAATTGTTGCAGATAAATTAAAAATCTCACTGAGTACTGAAGCTTTGTCCAAATCCTTTCTGCAAGTTTAAAATTTATAGTTAAAGATTTTGCTTTTCCCCATCCCCCTTTCTACTCCCCCCTTATGCCTCTATTTTTAATTTATTTTCAAGTGTGAAAACAGAAATGCCAAAATACAGAGCCTGTTCCTCTGATGTTTGCAGAGATACTTTGTAGACTGAAGCAATCCAAATAGTTTAGATAAGCCTTGCAATATGCATGTTTATGGGTATATATCTGACTTGAATCTCTAAACATTGTGAGATTTCTTTTCAAATGATTGTAAACCATGAGTGCAAAACTACTCCCTGCAAAGCTAACATTCCACCCTCCTTTATGTACTTGTAGACTAGCCTGCGTTTAACTTTTGATGAAGTTTCCAGTTAAGAAAAAGAACACCTTGGTTACTGAAAATATTTAGTAAGTTCTATTATTATGCTCAGGATAAATATGCAACATATTTACTAGAATACAAGATGACCTGACTTATAAGACAACTGCCCAATAATTAGATTCTATATATGAAAAATGTATACATAGTTATAGTTTTCCAGGTATATAATCTAGTTTTTGGAGGTTTGCCTTGAATTTGTCCCCCTCCCACTGCTACAGCAGGGAAAATAAATCTGTGGGGTCAAGTAGCCTCTTCTTATCCCCAGCTTTTCCCCATAGCAGTCCCTTCCCCCTCTTTTTACTGTCAGACCCTGTTCACCCTGAGCACATAAAAGTGAAGAGCAAATCTGAAAATAATAACCTTCAAATTAAACATAGCTGCAGCAATTTGTGTATAGAACTCATACACTTAGTTCATTCAAAGTTGATGAGTGTTACCTTTTTTAAAAACTACAGCAAGTTGTAGCACTGATACTCCATAAACATACTGTTGAGCAACATTTTGGCACCTACTTATACTACTATGACTGACATTCATCCAAAGCCAAAGGCTTGTGATTAACTGCATATTTAATTGGGTTGGGCCCCACCAGAATAAACAGCATTTCAAGCCATTGTGATCCCACAGCTCAGCACTGCTTAGAGTGGGTGTGTGTAGTCCAGGTACACTCCACAAAGACTGCATCTACACAAGACATTGACTGTGCAGTTGTTACTGCACAGTCATTTAGTACTTGTATAAACAAGAGCTAAATGACTACACAGTAACCAGAGTTACTGCACAGTAGCGCCACCACATGCTTTTTTTGTGACATTGACTGTGCAATAGGTCAAGACTACTGCACAGAAGTGTCACAACACATTTTCTGTCATGTGATGCTACTGCAGAGTAGTCACAGGATACTTATCCAGCTTCACCTCATGGAGGACAGGGTCACACTAATAATTAGGAATCTACTCAATTTCCAGTGTCACAATTTTCATGGAAACCATGAAAAAAGGTAGTTTCTGCAATCACTGTGAAAACATACTCTCCACAATTTTGCATGGAATAATTGGGAAAAAACCCCTGACTAAAAATAAAATACTGATTCCCCAGTGGGAAAGCTGGCTCACCAAAAAGGAGCTGCCAAGATGCTGGCTTCTCTGTCCTCCCTTTGCTGCTGATTGGCCAAGAGGGCTGCCTTTCATGTGGCCCCACCCCCTTGGGCAATCAGAGCTGAAAGGTGGGGCCACATGAAAGGCAGCCCTCTCGGCTAATCAGTGGTGGTGTGGGGACTTGCAATGAAAAGACCATGAAAATGGAGCCAGGCACAGTAAGTGGCCCATGATATTTACTTCTCCTCCATGTGCTTTAAGTAGGTCCCTATTAATTATGTGTGCCAGGCTGAGAGACAGGGCAACAGAGGGGTTCTGTGTCAACTGTTTGAGACCCTGTTTGGTGATGTTTACCCAAGAACTTAAGTTTTGTTAAGAAACACAAATCATTGGAAGTGAGAAAGAAAGTTGAAGCTTAACTGTGGGAGTGAAGAGGAAGTCAAATATATGCAATGTTGTGGCTTACCATGACTTCGACATGAGTCAGCACTAAGGGGGACTTAATGGCCAGTACCATATATCCTGTTCAGAAAGGATGTATTATCTTAACCTTATAGTAGATTTCCATCAGCATCTTGGCCTTGTAGCTAAAATCAAGCATTTTCAGCACCTAGAAGAAGGTATCAGAGCTGATTCTGGCTCTCTGGGTGGTGGCTTGGACTTGCAGGATTTCTAGGGCAGGTGCCAGTTCCCTGTGGAGGGAATACCCACTTATTTTTTAGAAGCCAAAAATAAAAAAGGTTTCCATTAGCATGATTGCCCAGTACAGGACATGCGTGTTATAGTGATGCTCAGTATTGGATGCATTAATCATTTTCATATTTGGTTTCCATTGGTGAGCATAGGCTGCTGTTGACAGCAGTTTAATGATAGACAATATGTTTACTGAGGTTTCCTTGCATGCAAGTATAAGACAAGGGCCTTTTTCTTCTATGCCAATTGGAGGAAGAAGGATCATCAAAAGGATCATTAAAAAATAAATCTCTTTATTGGCATGTTCTATGACTGTTTTTCAAAATTAATTGTGATGGATATGACATAGAAAGGAGCTTTACGTCTCATACTGTACTTTATAACGTGTATATTTTAAGTTTCCGCAAGTTATTCAAATGAAATTTCACTATATACGTGTGATTTGGTATTTTTTTCTTAATAGATTTTATATGGTAATTATGGCATCAATTTAACATTCCTAGTTTTATGATTTTATGAAAAATAGATGTGCTATTCTACAAGACTGCCCTGTACTGTTAACTGAGAAAAGCATAGCTGATATTAGGGCTGTGCAAAATTTCACCTGGTATTTCATTTTGAAGCTGTTTCGACACATTTCAAGATCCAAACAGTGAAATTGAAACTAAATGAAAAGCTTTGAAACAGCTTTGAAACAAAACTGAAAATGTTTCCAAAGTTTCAAAACATTTTGAGTTAAGAAGCCAGGCTTGCTTGGCTTCAGCACTGGTCCCAGCCAGCAGCAGTAGTCTGCTGTCATCCCACATGTAGATCCAGGGGCCCACGCCCCCATGGGAGGAGTCTGGCACAGCCCTGCAGACCTCCTGGGGAGTGCAGATCCCCAGATCTGTGTGTGGGAGAACAGCATGCTGCTGCTGCTGACTGGGCTCAGTGGCAGCAGCAGCCTTCCCGGCATTTGGCACAGGCTGTGCCTAGCTCCGGTCCCAGCTGGCAGCAGTAGCATCCTGTCATCCCGTGCACAGATCTGGGGGTCTGCACCCCCGGGAGGGTTGTGGGGCTGTGCTGGACTCCTCCCAGGGGTGCAGACCCCTGGATCTGTGCACAGGATGACAGGAGGATGTTACTGCCACCTGGGACCAGTGTCTGTGCCAGGAAGATTGCTGCTGCTACTGGCACAGGCTGCTGCTGGTGGCTGGGGAAATAGCCCAGAGCTCCCACCATCACCAGCAGCCTGTGTCAGCTTGCTGTCATCCCACATCATCCAGGGGCTCATGCCCTCCAGGAAGAGCTGGGGAAAGCGATCAGAGAGCTAGGGGAAAGGTCAGGAAGCTGGGGACTCCAACTGGGAACTGGGGGAATGTTCAGGGACCTGAACATTTCTTCAGCCTCCTGTTCAATTCCCCCAGCTCTCTGAGCATTTCCCCACCTCTGTGGTGCTGCTGCTGGTCCCAGCCTGCAACAACAGCCTGCTGAAACCCAGTGCGCAGATCCGGGGGCCCACACCCCCTGGGAAGAGCTGGGGAAATGATAAAAGAGCTGGGGAAAGTGATCAGAGAGCTGAGGAATTGAACCGGGAGCTAGACGTCAATATTGGAGCAGTCCTTGCTCCCTCTTCCCCCTCCCTCTCCTTAGTTTCTATTTAGCTGCAAGCAAGCCCAGCGTCGAAACTTGAAACATTTCAAAACTTTCAAAATGTTTCAAGTGCCCTTGTTTTGTTTCAAAGCTGTTTTGAAGCCTTTCGTTTTGTTTCGATTTCACTGTTTCAAACTTGAAACACGTTGAAACAGCTTCAAAACGAAACACCCATCAACATTTTGCACAGCCCTAGTGGTCAATGTATTGAAACGAATGAAGTGCCATCCACAAGAAACAACTTGTAAGGTCAGGGCAGAAACCTGCAAGCTCTTCTGTCTTCATTTATATGGCATAATACTGCATTAAGTATGAATCTAAAAAAATAGAAGCGAGACTAACTTGTTAAAAGAATCTGATTGTTGTTTTTCTTTTAGAGATCCTATGAATGAGTTTTAAAAGTACCTGAGCCTGCAATTCTTAGGGCATAGGCATACTACTGAGCCCACACGGAGGTCCAGTGACAGCCGCTTTCCTTGGAAGTACAGTAATTTCCCCATATATATCGTGATTCAACTAGCCCAGAGGCTTGAATATGATTGCTCTGTAACCTACAGATTGCCTCCAGTTTGTATGGAAGTGTC
Source organism: Crocodylus porosus (assembly GCF_001723895.1). Taxonomy (NCBI): domain Eukaryota; kingdom Metazoa; phylum Chordata; order Crocodylia; family Crocodylidae; genus Crocodylus; species Crocodylus porosus. Next base: position 68,365,067 of record NW_017728918.1, on the reverse strand, counting down.
TATTCCAGCAAGACAAATATAAGCAGCCTCTTTATTCATTCTCTTTGTGGATTACCTGAGTTTCACCCCATAGAATAGTCATAAAATGAGAAAATCGGGCTTTCTATACATAATAACTGAACAATTTGCAATGTATTTACAATAAAACAATAGAAAAAATCTTAATTAAAAGCATATATAATTTGTCAGGTTTTATCAGAAAAGAAGAACCAAATACAGAAATGCTGCTGCTGATGCCCTTTATGGAGTCATGTGTTTAAAAATGCAAAGAAACTTAAAAAACAAACAAAAAAAACAAAACAAAAAAACCCCTACTCACCATCCCTTGTTTTATGAACCAATATTAAGCCCACAGATTAGTCTGGGCTGTCTAGCAATGGCTCCATTTTTTTGTTGTTTCCCCACCAGCTCCCCCCCACCTCTCTCTCTAACATATAAACATATAAATATATAAACTTTCATTTTAAAAAAATGTTTAGCTCTTACGTTCCTAAAGAAAAACTTCACATTATGAACCGAGTATTAATTGATATAGTGAGACTTGACCGAGATTCTAGGTAACCTGAAACGAGTTGAATTTGCTGGGTTTTCAGGGATCCTGTCTGCATTTGACTGAGTATTATAAGCCACTCTGAGCCTCTTGGACGGTGGGAAATAAATCTAATCAATGAAGAAACAAACAGCTTAAAGTAGTCATTTTATTCATTTTATTCATTTTAGTGGGCTATTGACGCTGAATCCTAATAAAAAAATCAATTATAATTTATACAAATATTTAACAAAGCTCACAAGAAAAAGGAGAGATGATTACAATGAGATGATCAGTCTGTTACAAATAGTTTCCTGCCTGGGTGTCCCTATTGAGTGGAATTTGGTTGGTGCAGAGTATATCATTATTCTTTATTTCCATTTTGATGTTTCATTAAGCCCCTTAATAAATGCTAATTCTTCTCATAAAAACCTGTCTAAAAATACTCTAAAATGTCAAGTTTCTAAATATGCTGGATTAAAGGATGAAAATATAATAAAAATAAAGCACCAGATAAACAGACAAAAAATAAATGCACACTTCACATGCTGTAGCTTTACACTTCAACAGATTAATGATTTGCTACCCACAGCTAGTAAAAACACCAGAAAGATTAAACACTTTATAACTGCCAAATAGCATTCCAGCTCCAAAAATGAAAAACATAATATTTAAGTGTTTACAAACAAAAATGCCTTCACATAGCATTGGACAAAGTATAAGCATTCACCCCTTGGGGAACACTCATTTCTTCAGTTTGTCTGTGAACACCAACAGATACTTCAATCATTCTGAAGTTTGTATTAGTTTTAGGTACAAAGCTAAATCACTTTTGAAGGTTAGTTCGTTTTTCTATTCATCAGTTACCTTTTTTTTGCCCCCCTTTTTCTAGTTTTCCTTTAACCCTCTACTATAGCATTCATAAGAACTCCATGTCACTTTTCCTTATTTTGTGATTTGCCATCTGAGTGCTTCAGGAGAACGATTGTTTTTATTTTGTTTTGTTGGGCGGGGGGCTTGTTTTTATTTACACTTTTCCTCTTGTCTTTCATGCTATAGATACTGAACATCTTTGACTGCAGCTGTGCAGGAACTGGAAGTTTTTTTCATGAGGAATGCTTGAACTCAGAATGAAAATAGAGAATGTATCATTTTCAGTGTACCAATTTCCCATGTAACGCTAGTTGAGAGTGCTCAGTCTGGTGTATCTACCTGAATATTATAACTATTGCTTATGGACAGCATCCCTAAGAAGGCTCTAAGGCACTTACCATTTTTGAAGCACAGTTGGTAAAGCATGTCACTGAGGAGACACCCACTGTGTTCTCTCATGAAGACTTCACAATGGATCCTAAAATACATAAACCCGTTGAGCGCATTGGGTTAGTCTCTGTGTAGTTGCAATATTTAGCATCTACCAGGGAGAGACAGAGAAACCACAAGATACCTCTTTTTTTCTCTCTCCCCCAGCTATTTTCTTTCCTAATCTTAATTAGTCTTTAATATACACATACATAAAATTTACCACTGTTATTTTAAATAATTATGCAGTTTTGAACTGAACTATTTCAGTATAGAACCTGCGAGCAAGAGTCAGCTTTGCAAACCCACAAATTTCAGGCAGCTCACCAAAAGGCGTGGGAACATAAAAAGATGGTGGGCACAGGAAAAGCACAATTCAAAAATGTCTTTTAGTTTTTGCACATGAGATAGTGTCATACTTCTTAATGGGATTATTATAAGATTTGAAGGACAAATTATTAGACAATACATACTCAAAAATAATGATGGTGATCGTTCATTATTTATAGCATGATATAGTTCCCAATTGAATCCCTGGGAGTGATCCAATACAGAGGTTCAACAAGATTTTAAAACCATGGGAAACAATGCATGGCACTTCTAAACAGCAGCAGAATCTCCAGTATATACAGTTACCATCCTAATCAAACATTATATCTTACATACATTGATAAGGTTGCCATAGGTAGCTACCCCTGGGTTCTTTGTATTTAGCCAACACACAAAGATTCATTAATTGCTCTGTGCATACCATACAGTAGCATTCACAGAAAATATACAGCAATTTATCAAATGGACTGTGGGACTGTGTTATCTAAAGTGCATTAAACAGAACTGGAGCTGTATTGCAACCTAATTGGACTGGAGGGTTTCTAATGAATGGACAGAGGTTTTGTTGGTTTGCTCAAACAGAAAAAAAAGAGCAAAGGTTTCTGGCTTGGGATTGATAATGAAACCTTTTCATCTTTAGGGCACAGATAAGAATCAACCAAAAACAGCAGTAAAGGAAAGCTGTTACCATCAGATGGCTACTCAGTGATTGACACTACATATCAAGACCACAAGATAGGTTGAAGAAAATTGTGCCAGTTATTTTGTAGCAGATTCTATTGAAATTGCTGGTAAATATGCAGAGAATGAAAGCACATTTCCTGAAAGCAAATAAGAAAATGCTGGGCTACAACCTGCATGCTGTTGTGCTAATCCAGGAGCAGTCCACAATGGAGGCTGTGATTCATGGTCTCCCTCCCTACTATTTCAGGGACACAGTAAATTCTGATGGGTCTGTGAGCATTACAAAACATGCTACTTAATGTGCTGGGGATCCCACTCTGCCTCTGTGCAGGGGTGAGGGGAGGTACAGATGAGACACTGCTCACTTTTTCCCCTGTATGAACTTCTGTGTGAGAAAGGGAGGTCACTCTTCTCAGCCAGTGCTTGGTAGTGTTATGGCAGCAGCAGCTCCTTCACTAGAAGTCAAGGCCACAAATCAGCCTCAATCAAACCCTCTCACACAAAAAGCACATAGATTGTAAGGCCAGAAGGGACCTTGGAAGATCATTGGGTCCAGCCCCCTGCACCAAGCAGGAAAGATAAAGGGGGGTCAGGTGACCCCAGCAAGGTGGCCGTCCAGTTTCCTCTTGAAGATTTCCGGTGTAGGTGATTGCACCACATCTGAAGGGAACTTATTCCACAGTCTGAGCACCATGACTGTGAAGAAGTTTTTCCTAATGTTGAGCCTGAATCTATCTTCCAGGAGTTTGTGGCCATTACTCCTGGTTTTCCCTTCAGGTACCCTGGTGAAACTGAGCCCTTGATGTACTCCCCTAGTGCAGTGGTAAGCTGCTACCAGGTCCCCTTTCAGCCGTCTTTTCTTCAGGCTGAACAGTCCCAGATCCCTCAGGCCTTCCTCATATGGCTTGCATTTTAAGACTCTGATCATACAGGTGGCTCTTCTTTGGATTCTCTCAAGCTTGTCCATGTCCTTGTTAAAGTGCAGTGCCCAGAACTGGATGCAGTACTCCAGCTGCGGTCTCACCGTTGCTGAGTAGAGTGAAAGAATCAACTCCTTGGCTTTGCCGGAGATGCATCGATTGATGCATACCAGAGTATTATTTGCTCTACTGGCTGCAGCATTGCACTGCCAGCTTATATTCATACTGCAGTCTATTATTACCCCCGGGTCCCTTTCATTCATGGTGCTAGTCAGTTTGGTGCTGCTAAGCCTGTAAGTGTGTTGGAGGCGGAGCACTTTACATTTCTCAACGTTGAACTTCATCAGGTTCCAATCCGCCCAGCTTGCTAGCCTGTCTATCATGAACACAAAAGCAAAGGTGAGCACTGGGAACAACATTCTGTATAAGCTCACCAACTCAAAATGGGGAATTAGACCCTCAACCATCCAAACCACTGCTCTGGCTCTCAGCTTCTTGACTGCCAAGTATGCAAGCCCTGTATGGGAGATGTATATATATATATATATATATATATATGCTAAGTTCCTTGACTCCATTCTGAATGATAGTTATCAATGCATCACAGGATGTCTGAAGCCTACCAGCCTCAACAGTGTGTACCTGCTGATTGGCATTGCTGGTATCAGAAAAACAATGGCCAGCAGGAATCATAGAACAATTGAGACAAATTGAAGATGTGAGACACCTGCAGTACAACCATCCTGCAGCAGACAAATGTCTGAAGTCATGCAGGAGTTTCTTCACCGGCACCCAAATTCTCGATGCCACACCCAAGAAGACATAACTACAAATGTGGAATGAGAGGCTGAAGAAAATACCTGATGGTGGAAAAATGGATATTTCAATAGCTGTGTCCTAACCACCAGAAGCTGATGAACCACACTCGAGATTGTGATGTCTCAACTGCCTACGTACCAGAGTTGGATGCTCCAAGGAGCTAATGAAGAACTGGGGCTATATCATTTGTTCAATTTGTGGCAGAAGGCCACCTCTGTTTCTCCCTCAAAACTCTGCTCTATGAGAGCCCTGAAGAGGGTACACACCTTACCCTATCTCTTTAGCTAACCTGAGCAGGATACATTCCTGAAGGAGGGGTGGAAACCTGCTCCCTCTGCCTACATGACTGGGATCACATACCTGGGTGAGGGGCTTGGGCTCCCTGGTGGGCTAGAGACTCCCAGTTTGCCCAGCAATTAGTGATACATTTCAAATTGGTTGGATGACAGCCAACAAGTGCTGGCCTCCATTGGACCAGGTAAATGAGTTCATAAGGGCTATAGAAGTTAAGGACTGCCCGGGTGGAGGGGGCAGCAGCCATAAGGAAAACTCAGAGAGAGAGAAGAGCTGGATCATCTGAAACTTGCTTTCTCTCCAAACTCATGATCAAGGAACTTGCTTGCCTCCAGAGGGAATCTCCACCTGCCTCTGGATGTTACTTGTGAGTAAACTACCTGAGATCTAACTAGATATATAGCTTGCAGTAACTCAGATGCATGATCAAAGGCTACTCCAGCCACCCTGTTTGCTCTATGGGATTTCTCTGATACTACTCAACTTTGTACCCTATTCCAACCCTACTCCTTGTAACCAATAAAGTTCTCCTTTGTACCTAGCATGGGAGACTTATTGGGAGTGGGTCTAGATTATGCCTTGGGGTCCCCTTGGTTCAGCTGACTAAGGGAGACCACTACTTGTGCTCCCAACTGATGGAAGTACCCCAAGTTCTTGAAGTGAGTCAAGTACCCTTGAGGGCTACTAGGCCTGTGTTTCCCAGGGGGCACAGAGCCAGAATCAAGCCCATCCCTGGGTGGTGGCAGCTCTACCCCAAGACTATCAGGTGTGCTCCAGGAAGGGGGTCAGCCAGACATGAGGCGCCCACGGGGAGGCACTCAGAGCCTGGAAGGTGGTCGGGCACAGTGAGGTGGGTGGCTTAACACAGGAGCACCCCTTACTGGCCCGCCACACCACTACCTGTGACTGCAGCACAGAGCCTCAGGCTACGTAATACTTGCTGCAATGCTCACTGCTTGAAGGCACATGTACAATGAAAGTACAATAAATGAGAAAAAGCATGTGTAATAAAATGGCCAAATGTGGTATAGAGACACGAGAATAAGAAGAGAACACCACATGACCACTGGCTCTTGCTCATTTTCTCTTAGCACTGTTGCTAATAGCATCTCAGGGGCATGTCAGGAAACAAGTCACTCTCCCTCTCACCACCTTGGACTGTGGAATATTGGGGGTTCCAGAGACTCCATGAAGAACTACTGTCCATACAATACATGTGGTGCTACTGTACCAAACCCTGCAATCCCAGGAACTGGCACAGGGAACCAGCAAGGGAAGTTGAGACTCCGGAGTTTCCTGGGAACCCTTCCAGTCTCTGCAGGGGAGGAAGGATTCGATTCTTGGCTCTCCCATATTGAAGAGTCTTTACTGACTTGGCAAATACCTGATGAGGATAAGTGACACCATCTGCTGGAGGTCCTGAGGGAGCCTGCCTTTCGGGTTGTGAGGACAGCCAAACTCCAGAACCCTGTTATCACCACCCAGCAATGCATACAGGTCCTTCAGGATGATTTTGACCAACCCACAGGGAGTGGGGGGGCATACTACAAATTGCTGGGAACTCTTCAGCACAAGGGTGTATGTCCTGCACTTAGAGCCGGTGTCACAATGCCTGGTGACCCAAGGACCACTTAGTGTCATGGACGCTGATCAGCTATGGCTCTGGCAAATTTGTATTGGGGCACGGTATGTCTCAGACTTACTCTGGAACCTTAACTTAGCAGAGAGCAGCCACCTGACTTCAGTCACCTCCTCTGAGAGATTCGTGAAGAGGAAGAGATATCCAGACTCAGAGAGACTATGTAGGTCCCAGAGGATGTTCCCCCTCCAGAGAGGACCCATGGGTCAGGTGCTAATGGTGGCTCCCCAGAAGGAAACCTTGTTGGAAGTGGAGGAGGAGCCTGTGGCTCCAGCACTAGCAGCTGCTGTGGCCAGAACACCCCCAGGGGTCACCCCTGGTTTATACCTGTTATGTTCCCACTACTGCTCTCTCATTAAAAGGTATACGGTTAAGCCCCCATTGGTGATCTGGCTCTGCTCTATAGGGGAAGGAGGGTCTCTACACCTCCCACAGTGCTTGTGCACCTGCTCTGATCACTTAAATTGGAGAGGGGGTACACCTTGGAGTACCACATGGGTTACATCTGAATATGAGCCAACAGTGTGCCCTTGTTGCCAAGAAAGCTAACAGCATACTGGACTGCACCGGTAGAAGCACTACCAGCAGATCAAGGGAAGTGATTACAGTAAAAGGTGTGCTATCTGGCATCTTACAAGCCGGCGTGCTCCACCTACAAGCTGGCACACAGCTTGCAAGATAAAGTGAAACCGGAAGTACCCACCGTGGCACTTCCGGTTTCTCCAAGACCCCATGGCCCAAGGGCATAACAGGCTGAGCGGGGCCATGTGTGGCTTGCCTCCTTGTCCTGCAGTGCCCGCAGGGCCCGTGGGACAGGCAGAAATGCCGCAGGAGGGGCGGTGATGCCGCAGGAGGCACGGAGGGTCATCCCAGATGTGGCAGGAGAAGCGGGGGCTGGGGTCGATCAATTAACTGGCGTATTTTGTTATCTGGCATCCCTCATTCCTGGGGAGTGCTGGATAACAGAGCTTTTACTATATTTTCCTCTATACAGCACTCATGAGGCCACATCTAGAGTACTATATCTGGTTTGGGCCCCCCACTACAGAAAGAATGTGGACAAATTGGAGAGAGTTCAGCGGAAGGAGGGCAACAAGCATGATTAGAGGGCTGGAGAACATGACTTATGAGGAGAGGCTGAAGGAACTGGGCTTATAATGTCTGGAAGAGAAGGCTGAGGAAGGGGGCAGGATTTAACAATAGCCTTCAACTACCTGAAAGCTGGTTCCAAAGGCGGTAGAGCTAAACTGTTTTCAGTGGTGGCAGATGACAGAACAAGAAGCAATGGTCTCATGTTGCAGCAAGGGAAATTTAGTTGAAATATCAGGAAACACTTTCTCACAAGGAGGGTAGTGAAGCACTGGAATGGGTTACCTAGAAACTGGGGGATCTCCAATCACTGGAGGTTTTATAAGACCCAGCTAGACAAAGCCTTGACTGGGATAATCTAGTTGGGGGTGGTCCTGCTTTGAGCGGGGGTTTAGACTAGATGACCTTCTGAAATCCCTAATTTGCTACAATTCTGTGATTACATTCTTCCATTTCCTTCCTTCTTACATCTCAGGTTAACTTCTTGTTAAAGGACAAACCAGTTTTCTGTAAAACAAATGCTACTACAAAATTATAACGTAGCAAAGGGTATACAGTAATAGTCATTTCATGCTAGAAGGTAAAACATGCTTTTTCCCGGAATAGATCATTTTGTTTGGGGAACTGGTACAAGCTATGCCAGCAAAAGCACGTTGTTGCCATTATAATCTGTATTTCACTTCATATTTCTACTAAATTCTGATTAATCATACATGCCAAGGGACCAACACTCCAAGTCTCAATCCTTTGTACTTTTAGGCACACCGATTTCAGTTTGGTGACACCATAAGTGATTACAGCTACATCAACAGCCTATTTTCCTCAGTCCCTCTTCTACAGCTTTAAAACATTTACAAAGTTCATTACACTTCCAAGATATTTTTGGATCCAGCAATAGTTCCTGGACTTTAAAAGGGATTTTCATAGAACTGGCAATACCTCTACAAGTGGAATGAACTGTTTGACTGGAACATAGAGCAGGTAAGACAAATTCACAGGTTTTCCCATATTTTTTACTCAGTCAAAGTGGTCTTTATTTTTTTAATAGGTCACTTGGGCTTATAACATGCCCCCAAAGGCCATGTCCACATGAGCAAGGGCATGTATTTGCAGCAGCACAAATAGTAGCAGCCACCCGGAAAGTGGCTGGCTGGGGTGCAGGGTGACTCAGCACAGGGGCAACATAGTATGCAAAGGTGGGGAAGCAGGTGCTCCCCTGTCTCCGCATTTGACTTGGCACTTTGGCATGCTTTGTGCTGCTTTTTTTTCAGGGTTTGTTTTTTTTTGCTACCGGGAAATCCCAGTAGCAAATTTTCCCCAGAACTACAAATTATCAGTATCATGCATGATTTAATATGTAGCACATGTGCTTTGTGGCTCTGCAAAGAGGTTCGTGGCATCAGAAACCACATGGGCCTGCATGCCTGGATCTGGCTAAGCAGTGTTAAGAGTTTTATAACAGATTTCAATTTTTATAGGATTTTGTATTCTGAAATTGGATGTTTCTATGAGCAGGCCCCATTTCTTCCCTAGTATTTGGAAAAATTCAAGCATACCTTAAACACCACCATGATCTCTTTAAAAAAAAATCCATCACAGCCTGCCTGCCTAACAGCAATTTTTTTTCTTTGGTAAAGATCACAACAGATTATAACTCTAAGGCCTAAATTCTGTTTTTGCCTGCTAGAACTGTCTTGTGAGACATAGCGGTAAGTACCAGTCACCAGTCTTGCAAGGCAGTGCAAGATTTGAGTATGAACTGTCCTACTCAGATTAAGGATATTTTGATTATTGTTATTCTAACTTTGTGTGATTTACACATTGTGAATGAAACAGTGCTTATGAAATGTGCTAGAATGCAACAGTTCTCATGAGAAGAAGCCCTTATTTTAACCTGAGTAGTGCAAATATAGGCTTCTCCAAGCCATCTTCTAAGTGTGCCTCGATTCTCATAATCCTCATTTATGGCCTGTCCTGTGGGAGTGAGAGTGTTTTTACATAGGAGAATGGAGGTGTGACTCTGGTAGGGGCTGTCAGGCTCTAGTTTTATTTAGCTAGCATGTATAACATTAGGAAAGACATGGCGACATGGCAGCACGGCAGCAGGCTTTAGTATTTTCTAGCAAACAAAATACAAGCTCTCCAGGGACCATGAATACATTCTCTAGTAATTTGACAGCACACACACTAATGCCTCTGTCATCCATGCGAGAATAGTGATTTTTTTCCATTCAATTCTTGGCTTCTCTACATGAAATAAAGAAGCCATTTTATTATTGGCAGAATGGATTAATCGCTTAATTGTTAGTATGACTCCACATGGTTGAACTTGATTAGCACTAGGGCTGTGCAAAGCAGCACTGTTCTGCTTCAACTTCCATTTTGACATTTTGACGGGACAGTGTTTCCTTTTATTTTGAAAGTACCGTTCTGTTTTGTTTCGTCAAAACTGTTTTGCTGTTTCAACGCTGTTTTGCTGTTTTGCCCATAGGTTATAATGGGGAATCATAACTTACAGCAGGCAGGCAGGTCAGGAGCTCACCCACACCCCCAGGAGGGCTGTGCCAGACTCCTCCTGGGGGTGAGGGCCCCTGATTTGCCTACTAGATGACACAGTGGCACTGGGCACAGCCTGCATCCACTGCTGGGAATATCTGTGCTGCCACCGGACCCAGGTGGCAGCACCTACCTCCTGTCATCCAGCAGGCAGATTGGTGGCCCACACCCCCAGAAGAAGTCTGGCACAGCCCCTGCACCCCTCCCAGGGTGAACCCGATCTGCCTGCCAGATGACAGGAAACATGCTGCTAGCTGGGACTGGGCGCTGAAATCAGTAAAAGCCTGGCTTTAAAATTCAAAACTTTCAAAACATTTCGAGTTCCCTTGTTTCATTTCAAAGGGGTTTGTTTCATTTCCATTTCACTGTTTTGAGCTTTGAAATGCATCAATACAGCTTTGAAATGCATCAATACAGCTTTGAAACAAAACAGTGAAATTTCACACAACCCTAATTAGCAGATATTAATGTTACACAAAGTATAAAAGAAATGACCCACATATAGAACATGTACTTTGAAACTATGTGACAATGTTGTGATTGGTTAAGAGAGTAGTAGTGATATTCTGTGACTAGAGAATCTGATAACTTCTTAGCTAGAATGGAAATTTTTTATTCTATGCTGAACCTGATTAGATATCTATAACTGATGTCAGCCTATATCACCTCAGCAAGTATCTCTGCAGCCTAGAGGGAAGAGTTTGACTCTTTTGATTGTTGTTTTATGCAGTTCACTACCACTTTTACTGACTAACACTATGCTCAAGGAGTCAAAAAAGAGAAAATGTCAGCTCTCTAAAGACAGAATAAGCGGAGCTGTAAAGAGAACTGATTTTCCACCCCGTAAGAATTTTTGACCAATTGAAAATTATTCTCATTTTAAAAGGGGATGAGAAGTCAGAATCTGAGACATTTTCATTAACTAATAGTTTCAAATAAAAAAAAAATCAGATTGTTCAACTAAAATGTTTTTCTCTAGTTCCTCCTATAAAATTGTATTTTACTCTTTTTAGCATAGATTAGCTACAATTTCAAAACAAAAAAGCTGGTTTGAGCTAGAAAACAAATTCTCTACTCTGTTTGTAAAGTATTGATATTGGCTGCCTCAGATCTTCTGAAACTTTCTACAAATTGTATTAAATAGGGAGGTTTATCAAAATCAGTTATTAGCAACAAACAGCTTTGGTGTCAGCAAATTTTCCAATAAAATGCCATTTTGTTTGAAAATTCCCATCTGCATCTAGCTTCCAAATGCACTGAAAGCCTGATGGTGAGATAAGGTTACCTGTTCATACGAAATCATATGGGGTCATTGTTAAGGTTTCACGTTAGATGCATACTCGATTATGTCAAAGAAGCTGCATTACTTTTGTATATTTGTTTGCTTGCATGCATTGGAGATGGAAGCTAGTATTGGAGTGAATTTTTGACAGTGCTGGAGGCTGTGTGCAGGTAGAAAGGAATGCATAAACCTCTCCCTGTACTTTCCTGTTGGTTTGTTTTTAAGGTTATGGATGAATGGAATGTGTCCTGCTGCAACTTTGATGGTTAAAAACATAGTTTTTGTTTGTTTATAGTAGGGCGACCAAACAGTGCATTTTTGCCAGGACAGCTCTGTTTTTAACCAGCTCCAGGCATTCTGTCAGTTTGGCCAAATGAATATTTTTAGCTCATTTTCAGTGGGATACCTAGGACCAGCATTTAAATGAGACCTTCTTAGCAAAAATGGCATTGCACTTTTTCCACTCCAAAGAGCACTCAGAGGCAGCTGAGCATGCCAGATAGCAGGTGTCCTGCTTTGAGATTCAGGAAATATGGTCACACTAGTTTATTACAGTTATTTGGTTTCACCAGCATCCAAATGCTCTAGATTTACCTTCCAAAAAGAAATAAACTTAGCCCCTACCCTGAGAGGCTCTTGCTGTATATATAACTGTTGGCATATTGATCCACTTGGAAGCAGTCTGAGATAGCCAGTTTAAATAATTCCCTGTGATGTGGATCACTGGACAGATGGAAGGGTAGACTAGGAGAAAGGCTCCTTCTTATTAGTCCCTTCCACTGTTTTCTTTTGTAATGTTCAATAGGCACAATAGGAGAAGAAATAGTAAAAATGAAAGCAGTAGGAAAACCTTTGTCTTCTCGTTATGGGAATGTCTTTGGCAGGTCTCCAAATTGAAAGACTGTTCTCTGCCTGAGATGGAGATGCACACATTAGGATTATTTGTGTATGGCTTTGCTGATAAATAAGCAGCTACTTCTGTTTTGCACATGGCTTTGAATTCATTGCATACAGCACACTACATACTGTAGAGCTTTCCACAGTTAGAAGCGATGCTCAGCAAAGTTAGTCAACACAAGCTTCCATTGCTAAAAGAAAAGCTTTATTTTTCTGCATTTAAAAGATACTCTGAGGTCAACCCCAATTTCGCCATGTACAGTATGAATGCAAAATGCCTTAAAATAACTACAGTTCTGATTAATTTAACTGTAACAGGAGGCTTCTGCGGGACCAGTCTAACAATGGCCTGCCCACCTATTTCTGGGCCAACCACCCACCTTCTCTTCTGCTATGCCTTGATGATATCTAATTATGCTATTAATTAGGCAGGAGGCTGCCCATTTCTTGCCCCGATGCTAGGGGGCACTATCTGTGGCTCTGTTCCTCCCCTACACCACAGCCCAAGCCTCACAGTTGGCATCCACAGTTCTTATAGCATCACCAGCCCCACACTGGGCCTCAGAATCCTGCAATCTGGACCCCAACTGGATCCCGCCAATCAGGCAGCCTTCTCTACATTCATTCAGGGCTGCCTAGCTCCCTGATCTCTTTCCCCTCTCGGGCATGGTCCCCCTGGGACCTTTGGGCACACAGGCCCTGGCCTCACCACCAAGGCCAGTCAGAAACCCCAGGCCCTCAGCTCTGGGCATCCCCTGTAGTGGGCCCCTGGCCCTTTTGACCGTTCTGGTCCTGGCCCCAGCATTGACCAGTCGAGGGTATTCTAAGTCAGGCTTCTGAGTCTATAGCCCACTCTCTAACCTGGGTCTGCCTTCTTGACCCTACTGTGGAGTAACCCACCCAGTTGCAGGTTGGGGCACCTTAATAACCCCAGCTCCCACCTTTCACTGGGGTGGTAACTGGCCTGGCATTTCCTGGGGGCTCCTGCACTACTGAAAGCCCCCCATAATTTTGCTCAATTTCTTCCTGTTTTTGGTCTTGTAACAGAAGCAAATGCAAGACCTATTAAGTACTCTTTCTTCTTGTGGAAGTAAGAAAAACATTTTAAATCAAACCTCCATGGACAATAATATAATTCTGATGGTGAATATATGGCATTTACTTTAATCTAAAATAAATTATATAGTTCCTTCATGGATATGAACCAAATAAAAGACTCTTAGTTACTTACTATCAGGGGAAAAACAGGGAGAACATCAAAGAAAGATAGAAAAGCATTTAATTCTCTGCACTTTAAGAAGAGTTCTTGTTTTGTTTTGTTTATTTATTGATTTGTTTTTAATACATATAAGCATAGTTTAAATGAAGAACAGTAAGTTGATGTGGCAGGCTGGTCGGTGGGCTCCCCAGCAGCCCAGATTGTTAGCTTGAGCCTGAAGGGCACAAGCTTCCATTGGTAGAGACAGTTTTCCCTTCTCCACCAATCAGGGGAAGGTAGAAAGAAGGCAGCCCTGGCCTGACCCAGGAGCAGGGGGAAGAAAGAGAACCTGAAAGGGAACTAAACCCTCAAGATTCCTGATTGGTCTGCTCCCAATCCAGGGGTGGAGCCTCAGAAAGGAATAAAAAACCCAGCGTGGCCAGCACATGGGCAACTTTCTTTAAGGGAGAACAAAGATGAGGGCTGTACAAGAGCTGGTTGAGCTGAACAGCAGGGGCAGAGAGTTGCCCCAGAAGCTCACTGAAAGTGCCTCCAGCAGGGAGAAATAGCAGGCAGTTGCATCCCACCTGCCATGGAACAAGTGCAGCGATGGTGCATGGGTCAGTGCACAGAACTTCCGGGAGCGGATGGGACCTTGGTGGCTGCATGAGGCAACATGGGTCTCCAACCCTGCATGAGCCAGGAACCCAGCCCCTTTAGTGCATGGAGTAGTGCACAGGGCTGGTGGAGAGCTGACAGAACCCTGGCGACTGCATGAGGCAGCATGGGTCTCCAACCCTGCACAAGGCAGGAGTTAAGCCATTGGTGCATGTAACAGTACACAGGGCTGTACAGCTGATGGGTCTCTGCAGTTGCATGAGGTGGTATGGGTCCCCATCCCTACACTAGGCAGTTGCCCTTTTGGCACACAGGGTGATGCATGGGCCTGAGAGCTGAGTGGAGCTGAATGGACTTTGGTGGCTGCATGCAGCAATGCAGGTACCCACCCTGCATGAGGCAAGCACCCCTCAGGGCACAGGTGGTACACGGGGCTGAAAGAGGGCTGATGGACCTTAGGGGCAATCAACAGCGCCTGGACCATCAGACGTGATGAGGGCAGAGTATGGGGATGGTGGAGCCCTGTGAAGAGCCACTGACATCTTTAATCCATAACCCTTCTCAATTGCCTCCCAGTAGTGTCTAAGTGCATCTCCCATAACATCAAAGACATGGCAGGTGATCTACAACAACAAGGCACTATTATTCCAGTCAGGAGGTGACATGATTCTGGGCTGTGCGATAACGCCCTTACAGTATTGTGTTGATTATTTTTTGTACATGTGATGTAACCATAGTATGTTCTGTTCAGTTATTGTCCTGGCACCACCAGATATCACTGTGTTGAACTGATGCTTAACTCGTGTTTTGTTGTTGAGAGTTCCTTTGCCTGTTGAGGGGCAGAAGCTGCACACTGAATGGGAGGCCACAGAGGATTAAGCCTGTACGGTAAGGATGCAATTAAGGCTCCTATTAAGCCTCCTCCCAATCTCCTCTTCTCTAGACTAAATAAGAACAGTTCCCTTAGCCTGTCCTCGTAAGTTATGTGTCCTAACCCCCTCACAATTTTTGTTGCCCTCCACCAGATTCTCTCCAATTTGTCCACATTCCTTCTGTAGTGAGGGACCCAAAACTGGACATGGCACACCAGATGTGGCCTCAGCAGTGCTGAATAGAGGTGAATAATCACTTCCCTTGACCTATTGGTAGGCAACACACCTACCAATGCAATGTAGTATGCTGTTAGTCTTCTTGGTAACAAGAACACACTACTGGCTCATATTCAGCTTATTGTACACTGTCACCCCCAGGTCCTTTTCTGCAGAGCTGCTGCCCAGCCAGTCAGCCCCCAGCCTGTACCAGCGCATGGGATTGTTCTGTCCTAAGTGCAGGACTTTTCACTTGTCCTTGTTGAACCTCATGAGATTCCTTCTTTCCCAATCCTCCAATTTGTCTAGGTCACTCTGAATCCTAGCCCTACCCTCCAGTGTATCTACTACTCCCCCAGTTTCATGTCATCTGCAAACTTGCTGAGGGTATACTCCATGACATCTTTCAGGTTGCTGATGAAGACATTGAACAAAACTGGCCCCAGGACCAACCCCTGGGGCACTCTACTTGATACCATTTGCCACCTAGACATCAAGCCATTGATTACTACTCTCTGAGCCCAATGCTCTAGCCAGTTTTCTATCCAACTTACAGGCCATTCATCTAAGTCCATACTTCCTTCACTTGCCTGTGAGAATGTTGTGGGAGAATGTATCAAAAGCCTTGATAAAAATCAAGATATACCACATCCACAGGTCTCCCTGAATCCACAGAGTCAGTCATCTCATCGTAGAAGGCAATCAGGTTGATCAGGCATGACTTGCCCTTGGTGAATCCATGCTGACTGTTTCTAATTACCTTACTCCCCTCCAAGTGCTTAGAAATGGATTCCTTGAGGATTTGCTCCATAATTTTTCCAGGGACTGAGGTGAGGGTGCCTGCTCTGTAGTTCCCTGGATCCTGCTTTTTTCCTTTCTTAAATATGGGCACTATATAATATACATGGACCTACTCTTCCAGACCCCTCCTCCTTCTGACTATTACACCTGTCAGCTACAAAGATTTGAGGCTCTCTAGTGGGAAGATAGGGCTTCTAAGGGATGGCTCTACATACCAGTCTTCTAATACACTCTTTTTTTGTGCAGGTCTTGTGTGTTTGTTTCTATACCCTTTCCATGTTGCAGCAGAGAAGAATATTTAAGACATAGGTTTTATTGAAGTCTGAAGAAGAAAGTACTGTAGACTCTGGGGGAAAATATCCTCTCTTTTATATAATATATAAAATAACAGGAGCAGAGGAAATATACAGGACTGGTGTCTTCAGGGGACATTTTTTCTTTTGTGTATGCATTCTAAGTTCTCATTGGAATCAGAACTTGCTCTTGACTAAACTGGTTTTATATAAGTGATCATCGTTCAAATTCACCCTTACATGGAGAAGTCCATCATTAAGAGTTTTAGCATTAGTGTTTTCCTCTACAATATACATTAAATAATGTATATACATTTTAGAATGAAATTCTGGGTGCCTGCAGCTCTCACTCATGTTAAATAGATTTATCAGGAATATAAGCAGGTTGCCTACTTGCTGCCTTCTAGCCTGCAGAGGGGTTTCACTACTGTTTCAGAAAGGGAAATAGAACCTAAGTGATAAAGATGAAAGAGGTTCATATGGAGGGACTTAAAACCCTTGAAGGTTTTTAAGATCTGGCTAGTCAAGCCTTGTATGAGATAATATGGTTGGAGCCAGTCCTGCTTTAAGCAGGGGGTGGTCTAGATGACCTCCTGAGGTCCCTTCCAGCCCTAATTTTCTATGATTCTATAACAGGGGTCAGCAACCCCCAGCACGTGTGCCGAGCACGGCACGTGAGGCCATTTTGCTCCGCCCATCACCACCAGCCTGGGCTCTAGGAAGCTGCTGCCAGGCACGAAGCCCAGGTTGTTCCCAGCAGGCAGCTGAGTGGCTGCAAGCCCTGCTGCAAGCAGACCGGGCTCTGTGGTTGGCAGCAGCTACCCAGAGCCTGGGCCAGCTGCAGCCAGGAGGCTGCAAACATCTGCTCTGGGCTCTGGCATTAGTTCCATATTGGCGGGTACATGCACATCTTGGAGCAGATGGTGGGGGAGGGGCTGGAGCCAGTGCAACCCTGCCCACTCCCCACCTACCAGCCCGGAGATGATGACTGGGCTCCGGAGCCCGGCACAGCTGTTTGTAGCCAACCTGGGTTCTGGGCAGCTGCAGCAGGCTCCACAGCCCCAGCATCAGCTCCATGCTGGCAGCGATTGCATGTGCACCTCAGAGTAGACAGCGGGAGGGCTGTGATGCCTCAGGCCCTATCCCCAGCATCTGCTCTGAGGCACATATGCACCCAGTGGTATGGAGCTGATGCCAGAGCCTGGAGCAGCTGTTTTCAGCCTCCTGGCTGCAGCTGGCCCAGGCTCTGGTAGCTGCTGCCAACCACAGAGCCCAGGCTGCTTGCAGCAGGGCTTGCAGCTGAGCCCACCTGACTCCCACCTGCTCCGAGCCCAGCCCAGCGCAGCCCACTGCTGGGATGAGGCTGGAGTTGCTCCTTGTCAGGAGCACCACAAATGCTAATACCCCAAACTACTCTCAACTGTACATACATCACTCATTATTTGCTTAGGATCATTTGTTGCATCATATTGACCCATGTTCTCTAGCTGAAGATAGCTTTACTTAAAGGAGTTATGTCAAACACCCCCCTGCCCTGGACTGCAGGACTTCTTGTAAACCCAATCTGCAGGGCAAACAGCAGAGGTGGCAGGGCCAACAGCTTCAGAGGTGGCAGGGTAAGCAGTGTCTGAAGTGGTGGTTATAGGGCAAACAGGTGTAGGCACCACTTGCCAAAGCAAAGGCACCACAAGTAGCAGCAGCAGCAGTGGGGCAGGCAGTGGCAGCTCCAAACAAGAGCAGCCCCAACTGGCCATGGACTGAGCAGGGCTGTGTTGGCACAGCCCTTATTCCCCTCCCTCTCCCCCAACAGCCATGTCCAACATGGCCCCAGAATCTGAGAGGCCCCTACCCTGCTAGCCCTGCCCACCCAGGAGCCATATGGACCAGATGAAGGACATGTTATATCCCTGCACGTTATATCCCTGCCTTAAAGCAATAATTCAGCAGAACTGTACATTAGAAAGTAATGAAAGACATTTGTAACTGGATACAGGGGGGAAGCTTCTTGCCCATCTCTGTTTACCTGGTTGAAAGTCATTTGATGACTTGGAGTGCAGTCTTGCTCTCACTCTAAGTAGCAAAGCCCCTCCATTGCTTTCAATGGGACTGCGGTCCTGCAAGAGCTATACCCGAGTTCCTCAGCAATGGAATTTGTCCTAGGAACACAGAGAACAAGAAGGGGCTTCCAAAACAAGCTATTCTAGTACCCACGTTCCCAGGCCACCAGTTTTCCAAGGGGTCCTCAAGAATGTCTGCTTGAACCCCTCTCACATACCATCCCCACATGCCATATAAAAACAAAACAAGAAAAACCCTATAAAGTGCCACACGTAAAGGGCAGGAGACAAGAATATTGTCATTGTCTTGCCACTTGTCCTAGCAGGAAAGTAGGAAGAAGCATATAGAAAGAAAGACAGTGGCAGAAACTTCCTTAAAATGTTTTTAAAAAGACAAAATGAATAGCATTTTACAGCACTGACTGTTCGCTCACAAGATAGGAAGAGGGAAGTTATGTTTCAGCAGCTGCGGCTGTTCTTCCTGCGGAAATCATTCCATTCAAAAGACATCCTTTACAGGCCAGCAACAACAGCAAAATGTCACCCATTCTGGATATGTAAATCAAATTACTTATGTTTTTGCACACAGAATTCCAGGCATTAGATTGAAATAATGATTTGCAATAGGCTTTTGAAAAGAAACACAACAATAATTTTATTTTCTTTGGTACATTTATTTCCCAAAGAGCACATGCACACAGAAAGAGATATCAGTTACAAAAGAAAATGCCAAACTATAGTTAATTGGATATTGTTGTCCCTTAGACCTGAGTGGCTAGCCAAAGTTCAAGGCCTGGCGGGGTTGTTTCCATTTGAAGGAAAAAAATCAATAGCATGAACTAGATATAATTCATGATGTAATCTTGTTTAAATACATAAAATTAAAGTTGTTTGGGAATTTTCTATCTGAATGATTTTCCAAGGCAAAATACAGTTACTAAAACAAATTCATTTCACTTGGGGTCAGCCTGAGCTGGATCCAAATATTTTGATTGTTGAGATGTTTCATTCAGTATCAGTCCAACATTCTCTTTTGCGGAACAGGAGCCAATGGGAGTTGAGTTTGGGACCCCCTTCACCTCTGCCCAGTGGGCCATGCTCCCTGGCAGGATTATGATGCCCATGACCAAGAAATGGTCAGTGAGTTTTTGTTGGGTCTGAATGATTTCAAGTCAGCAGAGATGGATGAGCTTCATCCCAGGGTCCTGAAGAAACTGGCACAGGAGATCTCAGAGCCCTTGGCAATAATCTTCATGAAGTCATGGGAGATGGGCCAGGTACCAGAGGACTGGAAAAGGGCCAACATTGTGCCCCTTTTTAAAAAAAAGGCAAGAAGGAGGACCCGGGGAACTATAGACCAGTCAGGCTCATCTCAATACCTGGGAAGTTACTGACACATATCCTAAGGAAGGCCATTTGCAAGCATCTGGGAGAAGAAGGCTGATCACAAGCAGCCAGCATGACTTTATGAAAAGCCAGTTGTGTTAGACAAAACCTGATCTCTTTCTTTGACAAAGTAACTACTTGGGTGGATGAAGCGTAACAGGGACTCAAACAGCAGGCCTGTTACTAAGACAGTTTCAGGCAAGAGTGACCTGACTATGACCCCACCAGGTGAAGGGAATTGCACATCGGGGGCAAACTAGGGTGATTAATGCACCACAAGGGAGATAAAAGTGATGACAGGGAATACAGAATTTGCCTTCAGGCACAAGAATAAAAAGGACAAAGAAGAGTCTGGCATGAGGGCCCAGGAAGACTACGCATGAGTAGGAGGGACCCCAAAATACAGTGCCTGGAATGAGTCGGCAGTTTGAATTAAAATAGGATACTTACCATTAAAATCTAGCGTCTCTGGTGAGTGGGGAAAACCAGGTTTCTGAGGGATAGCTTGGTAAGGGAACCCCAAGTGAAGAGGGTTCCCCTTTGGAGAAAGTGTGGGCCAGAAGAAGTTTGCTGAGCCCACAAAAAACTAAAAACTCCTCTGGCGCTAAAAGCAGCGGTGAGAGAAGCAGCGGAGCAGCCGTGACACTCTAAAAGAGACAGTATCATTTAACTTGGGGAACACGTCTGCTGGGCAAGGCAACTTACTGTAAAACAATAATTGTCGTAAATTATTGGAAAGGCTTGGGGGCACCTGAGTTTCTTCTATGACTTGAAATCTCACTGCTAATGAGGCATTTAGAGGGACCATGGTTGCAATTTAGTCTCTTGTAAAGGAATAAAGCCAACTTATTCAAAGTTAACCATGGAGTGACAGGAGAGCTTTCTAACCCGGTAAGATCACTGAAACCTTCTTTTCTTCTTACCATCTAAGTCATGGCAGGCGAGTCCCAAGAGAAACCCCATTAGGAACCTTCACACTGCTACAAAGACTATGCTGTGGATATAGTGCATCTGGACTTCAGCAAGGCTTTTGTCAAGGTCCCACATAACTTTCTCATGAACAGATTGGAAAAATGTGGGCTACATAAAACTACTATGAAGTGGACAGATAACTGGCTCAATAGCTGCAAGCAAAGAGTAATTATTAATGTGTCCATGTCAGAATGGCAGGAGATTTTGAGTGGAGTCCCACAGGAGTCTGTCCTTGACCTGGTGCTATTCAATGTGTTTATTAATGATTTGGCTGCTGGCATAGGAAGCTTCTTGAGTAAGTTTGTGGGAGACATGAAACTGGGAAGGATTGTCAACCTGCTGGAGGTTGCTAAAAAAATTCAGAAGGATCTCAACAGATTGAAAAGTTGGGCTAGTGCTAACAGGATGAAGTTTAGTGCACATAAATCAAGGTGCTACACCTCAGGATAAATAATAAAAAACACAAATATAAAATTGGGGACACCTAGCTGGGTGGTAGCTCTATGGAAAAGGACTTGGGAGTCTTGGTAGACTACAGACTCAATATGAGTGTCATGCAGCTACACAAAAGGCAAATGCAGTTTTGGGATGCATCAACAGAAGCATTAGGTACAAGACACGGGAGCCGATAATGCCTTTCTACTCAGCACTGGTTAGACCTCATCTGGAGCAATGTATGCAGATCTGGGCTCCACATTTTTTAAAAGATGTGGAGAAGCTAGAGAGGGTCTAGAGGCAGGTGACATAGATGATCAAGAGCTTGGAAGGCAAGACATATGAGGAGAGGCTGAAGGAGCTAGGCATTTTCATCTTGCAGAAAAGACGTTTTAGAGGAGAGGACATGATAACAGTTTTCACCTCCTTGAAAGGCCTCCATAAAGATGAGGGAACACACATTTTTTCTTTTGCTGCAGAGAGAAGGACATGGATCAGTGGACTGAAGTTGCAGCAATATAAATTTGGATGGATATCTGGAAAAATTCTTCGCTGTTACGACAGTGAGGCAGGGGAATAGACTACCTAAGTTGTGGACTCTCTGTTACTTGGAGGTGTTCAAGAAGAGGTTGGATAGCCACTGGTTGGGGATGATCTAGGTATAGCTCTGCTTATTTTCCATCATGGGTATTTCCCATGCTTCTGGGCTTTGCTGATTGCTCCCCCTCTTTTTTTTTTTTTCCTGCTATACACATCAGGGTATTTTTAAGCCTTCCCAGAGGCATTGGGGGCTGACTACAGCCAAAGCTGGGGACTTTGACTGGAGTGTGTCAATGCTGGATGGTCTTGCCTCTCCATTCAGGATCAGACAGATAGCCATATTCAGGTGTCAGAAAGGAATTTTACCCCTTGACCAGACTGGTATAGACTGTTGGGTTTTTTGCCTTCCTCTGTAGTGGGGGGCATGGCCCTCTACCTAGGACCTCTTGAGCATATATTGATAACATTTTATAGAAGCAGGATATTGCCTGGCATTTTTCCCCTGCTTTATCTGTGGCAGGTTAGGGTGTTTGGTCTATGTTGTGTCAGGGTTGACAGTAGTCTTATATAGAGTTTAGATTATGGTTTGTGTGGGATAGTTTGAATAGGGATGATCCTGCCTCAGGTAGGGGTTTGGACTAGATTACCTCTACTTCCAGCCCTACTTCTCTATGACTTTATGACCAACAGACTCTTTCTTCTGAGTGATACCACATAAAAGCCACCCAACAGTAGGTGCATCAAGACAGATGCAGTCTTGTCAGGTTGCCTCCAGAGAAAGGACTGCAGCAAGGGTCTGCAACCTTTTGCAAATGCAGGTCTGAGATTGCAAACTGGCAGGTGCCACAGGCCACTGCTTTCCTGAGGATGCTCCAGAGACAGTGAGCAGAGGCTGGATTAAGGAAAAGCATCCCTCTACATGTGGCTGGAGTAGTGGAGACAATCAGTGTGCTATGAACAAAATGAGCACTAGATCAAATGACTGGGGAAATTGACATACCCTTAGTAAAATGGGATGAGATCAGACCTTCACGGGCTGGATTCAGCCTCTGTATGAGCCAAATCTGACCCATGGGCTATAGGCTGCCAATCCCTGAACTACAGCACAACCTTCCCCACCAAGTAACAAGAAACTGCAGTTTAACATTGAACTGGCCAGACCCTATGAGACTTGTGCCCATCTTTTATGTAGTAGCCTGGTAATTGGTGTACTTACCAAGGAAGTGGAAGGCTTAGTTTTAGGTCTGCTGTAGCTGGACAGGGTTCAAATCTGAAGTCCACATGTCTCAAGAGAGTGCCCTTACCACCTGACTATAGAACAGTCCATTGAATTAATATTTTCTCATTTTGAAAAAAACTGAGTCACTGAGCATAAAGGATGTAGGTGTCATGGAACAAGCAAATAGGAGCCTGACACTGTAACCCACTGATAAGATTAATACAATTGTCTGGAAGGAGAAAGGCCCAAGTTCTGCTCCAAGGACTGTTGGTGCATTTTATATTAGACAGGCATCAGCTAGAGAGAAAGACAGTTTGGGAACATGCACGAGAACCCAGAACCCCCTATCCAACAAGTGGAACCTACTCCAGAGGCCATGGATTCATGCTTCTACCTGACTCCTTTTCTTTTGACCCCATGACTCTTGAATTATTGGCTGCATGACAGAAGGGGTGGAGTGTATAACCTAGTGTTTTGGGTAGGCCATGGGCATAGGGCACAGGCAGATGCTTGTATCCCAGCCCCCTACTGTGGGCTGCCAGTCTCTGCATCCCCCAGCAATCAGCAGATGCTGTGAAGGGAAGAGACAGTACAAGGTAGATAGTATGATCCTGGGGACACCTCCTCTCTGACCTGGCTGCAGCATAGTGCTGATTCCCCAAATTACTATGAGCTACATTCAATCTCTTCATAAGCCAAGCTCTATGGGTCATAGACTACTGACCTCTGTTTTAGGGCACTGGGAAACGAGGATTTAAACCCTTTCAGATGGAAGATGGCCTCAAAGCCACATCTCCTTCATCCTGTTCAAATGAAAGTGGTGGGTGAACCAATTAGTTTGAGACAAGCTAATTGACAGTCATGCTACATTGTTCATTAGCCTGACCTAAGTACACAGAGGGAGCTAATTAGGGGCAGGTCAGTATGTTTGAGAGTCCCACTGCTGGTGATGGTATGCTTACAGCAAGGGTGTCAAACATACAGCCCATATAGCCCCTCAGTTAGGCCTTCAGTGCTGCCTCTGGGTCTAATCAGACCCATGTGGAGCATGGCATGCTCCCATGGCATACAGCACAGGTCCCAGACCAGCTGTTCTAGCCACCTGATTGGGCATTCTGGGGGATGGGGAGCTGAGGGAGTCCATATGCCCATATGTCCATATGCCCAACACTGGCTCCAGGATTTGGTACAGTAGACTGCACCCCTTCCTTCTCCCCTCCCCTCACTCCACTCCACAAACCAGTGTGGGCAGACTGCACTGAAGAAGCCTTTAAGGACTACTTAGCTCACTAATTAACTCCACAATACAGTCTCAGCATCTACAAATGCAGCCCTATGAGACCACAGTAAATTAACAATCGCTGCTGTAGGATAGTACTTGTAAACATAGGTACTATTCGGTAGTAGTGTTATTTAGCGCACTGCAATGCACATATAGATGCTAATGGGGCAGGCCAGGGCCTGAGGGTGCTTCAGTGTAGGGCCTGCCTGCCAGCTAGCCGTGCACTGAAGTGCCCTCGTGCCCCAGCCAGCCCCTTCACAGCTTGTTGAATTGGGTTGGAGCAGCCCCAGGCTGGTAGGCTAACCTCCCAGGCCCTCTGCCAGTCAGGGCTGCTCCACCCTGGCTCAACACACTGTGGTCCCAGGCGCACATGTAAATGCAGTGCCTGGGAGAAATAAACTCCAGCATATACTGTGCCAGAGTTTATTCAATTGCTTTAATTGCATGTCTAGATGCGCCCAGTGAGACTCTTCTGGGAAGCTGACCCAGAATTCTCTTTTACTTATGATGTTGCAAAGACAGAATAATACTAACAAAATCAGAGGAGTTTCTTTAGATTTCTGCTCTTGTACCAGACAGCAAAGTCTATCTAGCCCATTACTTTGTATCACTTGTCTATGTCCCTTTCAGTAATAAGAGTAGTAGTTTGTTGCTCTACAGCCAATAAGACCATTCTTCACTTGCATAATAAAAATTGGTCTGTGTTCCAAGAGACATATGAGGGAAAGAACATACTGTTTTTCATATTGTTTCTTAAAAGATTTCCAGAATGAAGAGTCTGGAAAAATGCCTAAGGTAAAAAGAAATCAGTTTCAGCTAAGAATTGATGATCCTAGGCAATCATTTTATTCTTATTTTTGTAACTAAAACGAGTGGCAGAAATAGAGGAAAAAAACAACAGTGACTTAAGCTGCAGAGTAAGTTAGTTATACTTACTGGAGAAGTTATAGTGATGTTAGTGGGGACCACACTCATTGATGGAAGGGCTGAACTTAGCCTAGGAGTACTAGGGACAGGTACAGATATTACGTTAAAATAAGGGGTGAGGAATCTGTATTCTTCACCAGGGCATGAACAGTCTGGCTTAGTGATCTGACACCCAAAGCATTGGTATAGTCCAGATGGGTTCCCAGGGAGCTGGGTCTGGCATCAGAACTGGATTTGGAAGCCAGAGCCAGGATAAACTGGGTGTTAACCAGGGTCAGAAGCCAAAAATCAAGAGAAGAGAACCAGCATCAGGTCTTACTAGGATTAGAAGCCAGAATCAAAACCAGAAAGTCAGCAAGGAAGTGAATGGAAGGTCAGGAGCAAGAACTTTTGCCTGTGCCTGGACAAAGAGACTATGGACTGGATCTGGCTTATAAGGGCTGGAGTGGGTATAGCCTGTTGCCTGTGGCTTCAGGGGATTGGCCACCCTGATTGACTAACTCAGCCCAGCTGCGACCAGGGCACTACTTTGGACTTGCTGCAGGTGGTCCTTATTCATGGGATCATTTGCCCTGCTTTCTTGACTGGGACTGGCTGAATCCAGGACTCTGGCTTGGCTTCTGCTTTGTTTCAGATCTACTAAAATCCTAGTGAGATGTACCATATTGATAACTAAATAAGCATATTTTCAAATGATGCCTTCACAGTGCCTGCTTAACATACACAACCCACTTCCTGAAGATCCACTGACTGCCAAATTACGTTATACTGCTGGGCCACTTGCATCTGCCCTCAGCCATTTTATGAGTAATTTAAGCACAACATGTAGTGCAGATGATTGATGCATCACTGAATTTCACCCAGGAACTCTATAATAGTTGCATCTACTCATTACATTTAGTACGGCTGGAAGAAACTCCATTTAGTCCAACCTCTTGCTTGAGGCGGGATCATCCCTAAATCATCTCATGTAAATCCATTGTTTATCCTCTTAGCAAAACTGTCAACCCTGACACAACACAAGACATAACCCCCTAACCTACCACAGGTAAAACAGGGGGACCATGGAAGCCAATGTCCTGCTGCTTTAAAGGTTGTGAATATATGTTCAAGAGATTCCTGGTAGATGGTCATGCCCCTCCCTATAGGAGAAGGCAAAAAACTGCACGGTCCCATACCAATCTGATTATGAGGTAAAATTCCTCCCTGACTCCAAATACGCTGATCAGTCTCACCCTGAGCAAAGGGGTAAGACCCTCGCTTAAGACCTCTGAATTTAAGTCCCAGTCAAAATTCTCAGTCTTGGATGCAGCCAATGCCTAGTGACTCTGAGGAAGGCTTAAAAAAACCAAACATGACATGTAGCAGCAGGCAGGTGGAGGGGAATTTCCTTCCAGTCCCATGCAGCAAAGAGCAAAGCCCAGAAGCATGGGAAATACCCATAGTAGAGCATAGGCCTAGTTATGCCTACACCATCCTTGACCATTGGCTGTCCAGCCTCTTCTTGAACACTTCCGGTGATGCAGAGTCCACAACTTCCCTAGGCTGTCTATACCACTGCCTCATTGTTCTAACTCATTTTTGTTGGAAGTATCAAAAATGAAAGTACCTCTATTGTCTCCTGACCAACTGCTATTTACCTTCTTGAGCCAGTCCACTAGAGTCAGCCCATCCCAACTACTCAAGCTCATGTCCCTTCCCATTTAAAAAGTTTTTGTGATGGATAATGATAATATTCATTAATTTTTTTTTAACTACAATACTTGGGGCCTAATCTTGCATTTCTTACTCAGGATGAGTTGTACATTATTACACAAGTAGCTGAGATAATTAAAAAACTTAGAGGTCCATCCTTTGATTTAATTAAGACAAAAAAAGTTTGTATATTTTCAGTAATGACACAGACAAGAACTTAACAGGAAGAACTAGACAGAAAGTCCAAACCAATAGGAAGTAGGAAGAGTGGTTGTAAATGGATATCTTGTTTGATGTGGGTCTGATTATCCCAGGGTTTAATTCAGATCAAAAATAGGCATGGCACAGTCATTTACACATCGCACTTCCAAGCTGTCTTGCCACTTGTATTTGTAAGTAGCCAGTGAGAGCACACAGCCTTGGTGGCTTGCCCCAGGAATGACAGGCAATAACCTTACAGGTGCTCACAACCATACCTTGGGAAAAAGCATTAGCCCATTTTATCCCACATACTTCAGAGGGAGTTGAAGCAGGACAGTGGACTCCTATGTCTATAGGATTCCTGGACAAAAGGCTTTCCATTGGTACAAATGTGGCATCTATTTATAGCCAGAGTGTCTTGGGGCCTCAGTAACTCACTCATCTTTACACAGAAACAGTCCCATTTAGACAGAACAAGAAGCAATGGTCTCAAGTTTTAGCAAGGGAAGTTTAGGTTAGATATTAGGAAAAATTCTTTCATGCAGAAGGTAGTGAAGCACTGGAACAGATTACCCAGAGAGGTTGTGGAATCTGCATCCCTGGAAATTTTCAAAAGCAGGTTGGAAAGACACTTGGCTAGGATGGGTTAGACAGGGATGATCCTGCCTTAAGCAGAGGGCTGAATCACTTTCCTATGATTTTATGATTCTAAGATGTCTGAGAACAGCTTAGGTTTTTTGTGGGGGGACTCTGTTCACATGCAGCAAAACAGTCAAGTATCTTTAGGGAATAAACCAAAAAATTAGAACTAAGCTAATATTTTTAGCTCATTATCAAGTTGTAGAAGTACTTCCTTTAGCTACTGGAGCAAGAAAAGACATGCTTCAGCCCACATTTTGCATACAATTAATTTAGGCTCTTTACACTTGCAGAAATTCTTTTAACTGAAAGGACAAACTGTGGCGTATTGAAGTAACTAGTTAATAAAAAATTAGACATAAACTTGACCCACTCATCTGTCATCTGAAGTGAAGAGGGGGCTCCAAATACAAATGATTCAAGCCTGAGGATCTCAGGATCATTTCGTTTTCATAGCAAGCGCAACATGTATTCATTGCCCATGTTTTGCAGTGCCACAAAAAGCATCTAAGGGTAAAGAGTGGGATTTTATGTGCTACTTAAGGGAGTTGGAACTGGGCATCCAAGTCTTTTATGACACTTTTAGAATCTCAACCACAGCCTCATAAAAAACAAAAAGAGCTTGGGATCATATAGGTACATGATAGTGGACACAATGGGGAACTTTCTGAAAGTTAAGTTGGCTTAACTTTTTAAAGCTGACTTAACTGTTAAAGTGCACATACATATGTGGAGCAGAGTCTACTTAAATGTGGTGCAAAATAATACACCTCTTGAGTCTCATTAGTTAAGTTGACTTAACCAGGGGCTACTGCAGGGGATGATCACAAGATGGCTGCCACTATGTCAAAGAGCTGTACGTGTGTGTGCTCCAACATGACTTAATTAAAATCAACTTAGGTTCAGTCATCTTATTTTAAGTCAACTTATATGTGTGTACACACCCCGAGAAAACCTGTGGTCCTTACAAGGGCTTGGAACAATTGTGGCCTTTGTACTCTCTTTATGCTTCCACAGGACCTCATTTATCTGAACAGATACAAGAAAGGCAATGCCACCCTCCTGTGCAACTGGCAAAGTGTAGTGACAGGAGCAAAGGAATACTTGTTCCCCTTGCCTACTAGCAAATGGGAAAAATGCAATCCTGACACACTGTCCCTACATCCTGACACACTGTCCCTACCTTCTGCTTTGCCTTCACTAAGATGACAAAGTGTGCTCTTAGGTAAGTCAGGGCAACATTCTAATGCAGACCAGGCAGTTTGCAATTTTCCAATGATCTAAAGACTTTGTTGGGCATGGGCAGGGACTGCTCTTTACCTTAAGCTATTAGCTTATTTGAAAACAAGAAAATTCACCAGGATTTTATTTCATTGGGAATTCAGGGATCAGCAAACTACACCCCACAGATTGAATCCAGCCTTCAGAGCTATTTTATCAGTCCATAGACCTGGGGGGAAGGGTTATTCAGCACTCTTTCTGCACAGAGGAAGCTTTGCTTGGGAAGTGGCAATGAGAAGCAATGGAGCATAGGGGGAGGATGGTAGCAGTAGTGGCTCCAGTGCAGGCTGGATTGGAAGTAGGCCACACTCCGAGCTAAACTTTTTTAAAGTGCTCCACCTGCCCACATCTCCTGCTCTGCTGCAAATTGTTTCTGACTCTCAAGTTTGATCATTTAATTAATGACTGCAAATGAAGAACACATCTTATACTGAAGTGAGGGCCAGACTCCTGAGGTGGACAGGCCTTTTTAAGACTCACCTAACTCAGGGCTGTGCAGAATAAAGTATAATCTAAGACTGCTCTACACCTTGTCAGACCATGGTAGAACCTGCTAGAGAATCAGGGAGGCATAACTTTTCCCACAGTGCTTCCCCTCTTGTTGCATGGTGAGGACCTTGGCTCCTTCTCTGAGGGGATCTTCCTTAACACCTCAGCATTGCTCATCTTGGAAAGGTTTTCTAAAAACACTACATTTTACAATGAAATGTAATGATGCAATGTAGTCACTGTCTTGGCTGGAAATTAAAAAACATCTTATTCTCTTTTGGAAAGGAATCTCCCTGTTTGCATGTTTATTTCAAAACTATAAATAAATGGCTTAGCTATGGCTCTCCTTAGAAAAACATACACTACCCATGAGGATGTTGTACTAGAAAACAAAAATTCACAGTTAGTTTGATAAAATATCACACAAAAATGATTTGCCTAAAATAGTCAAAAAACCCACAGAGGTTCTCCTTCTTATTGGTTCAAAAATTTCTTACAGTTTCTTACAAATATAGTGCTATTTCTTCATTAAAATTATCATTCACATTTCTATCAAAATAAGGGGTTGGCAATATTTTCTGCAAGCAGACTAAAATGACCCCTGAGTGGGCTGACATTAGGACCCAGATGCCTTTGCTGCTTCTTCCCACTGTAGCATGGTGCTACACAGGCTAAGCTCCATCTCTGGAAAATGTTGCTGAAGGCATGACACCGTGGTCCAGATACACCAGGAGTGGGCAAAATGTGGTCCAGGATTGGATGTGGCCCATCAGGCCATTCTATCTGGCCCGTGGGGCCCCTAAAAAAATTTAGAAAATTTATATTAATCTGCCCTGGGCTGCCTGTCATGTGGCCCTCAATGGCTTGCCGAAACTCAGTAAGCAGCCTTCTGCCCAAAATAATTGCCTGCCCCTGAGCTACACTGATGGATCCAACGGATTGCATTTTTGCACTTATATCCTGCTTTGATGTCCACTCCACCATAAGTTTAAAACCAGGTGTCTGGGAGAGGCAGCAGCATTTCTAGTCAGGCAATGATAAGGGAAGTCGATTGATTTCATTGCATATTATAATCTACCTGACCACTTCTGAACTCTGTTCCACTGGTATTAATGACCCTCTTTTCTTTTCAATGGTATTGATGTTCCACCAATCAAGTTAGCCTTTGTTCTGCAATTCTGCTGTCTGTTAGGAGTTTCATTAACAGGAGCAGCTATCACACAGCCTTGCAGATTGTTTATAACTCATTCCAATAAATTTATATTTATTTTGGCTTTAAACTTAAACTGATTAATATAACCCTCAGCCCTTGCATAATAATAAACTAAAAGTTTTACTAGTAAGTGGAAAAGTGTTGTTTTATATGTGTTGCTGTATGTCTATCTGCACCCCCCCCGCCCCGCCTTTTCAAAATTCTAAATCTGCTCATTGGCAGATCCAAAGGTTTTGTCTGAAAGCTCTGGATCTGGCCTACAGGCTTTAGGTTGCTGACCCAATTTAAATTATCTTAATACTCACTTATGAATTTGTCAGCTGAACTCATTTTTTGAAAGAAAATGCATCTCAGTAAAATAGCTGCACTGAATATGTTAGAAGTAGATACATTTAGATATGTTTTCTATACACCTGGCGGAGACAGTGGTGATTAGGGACAGTCAGCATGGATTCATGAAGGACAAGTATGCCTGACCAACTGGAATGCCTTCTAAGATTAGATGATTGTTTCTATGGATGTAAGGAGAGCAGTGGAAGTGATATACCTTGGCTTTAGCAAGGCTTTTGATATGATTAGTCACAAGATTTTCACGAGCAAGCTAAGGAACTGTGGGTTGGACGAATGGATTGTATGGTAGACAGAAAAACTGGCTGGATCACTGGGTTCAAAGGGTAGTAATCAAAAGCTTGATGCCAGTGTCAAGTGGAACGCCGCTTGGGTTGGTCCTGCGACTGAAGACAGGCCTGGCAGGGGAAAACTTATTATATGTCCAGAGGTTTGTTAGGCCTCTATAGCCTGCCAGCTATTTGTAGATGATTCAAAGGCACCTTGGGGTTAATTCTCTCTGGAGATTGGCCTGTAGCCTGTCCTGTCCAGAGAAGCCAAATACCAATGAATACTCCATACAATATTCAAGTTAACAAGTAAATATATTGTAAAGCCAATACCAAAGAATAACAACAAATCCACAATAGAACAACAATAAACCAATCAGAAAAACACTATACACAATATTTACAAGAAGAGATCAACAACAGCCTGTCACCATTAGTTGGCAGACTAGAGCACCCCAAAGGCTGGTGAACAGGAAAGCCTGTCTCACAGCCTCTGATGTGCTGAAGATTTCTGGCTGTTCCCTCACTCAGTGGGTACTTAGCACCTCAGAAGAGGATGGGTGATACATTACCCAACTAGTGAAGACAAGGCAGGAAGGTCCACAGGTAAATTCATGAGTGAAGCATATCCTTTGTAGGTTGTTTCCCACACACTACACTATATTTGATACTCTCAGCTACCACTGTCCTCAGTCACTTAAGTGGCAAGCATCCAACCATCAATTGTGCTTTCTATCAAACTTTACTCATAAATTCGATCCCACATACACAAGCCACCTTATATGACGCACATTGTCTCCACACGTGTGCACACATGCATGTATGCTCAGTCAAGTACTGAGATGGTGACTCACGCTGGCTTTTATAGTGGCTTCCTCATGCCACCCGGCAATCACACATCGGTCTGATCATCGCTTGCATATCTCAGTCCATCAATGTCAATCAATAGTATCTTTCACTTGGACTACTCAATCTATTAGTACCACACCACTCATTAACATAATCTTCCTGCTCTTTGGTTACATAACTACATCTGAACTGCACGTGCTCAAATCTCAAAAGTAGGTCATAGCATCAAAGTCAGAAGTTTAGGTGTTCCAGATACTTCCAACCTCTAACCATCCTATACACGTGTGATCGTGCCAGGACTCACACTGCCTACAGGACCTGTTTTGTTCAATATCTTCATCAACAATCTGGAAAATGGGATGAAGTGCACCCTCATCAAGTTTGCAGATGACACTAAGCTGGGAGGAGGAGTACATATGCTGAAGTGTAGGGCTAGGGTTCAGAGGGACATCAACAAATTGAAGGATTGGACCAAAAGAAATCTCATGAGATTCAACAAGGACAAGTGCAAAGTCCTGAACTTAGGATGGAACAATCCCATGCACTGGAGACCAACTGGTTTAGCAGCAGCCCTGCAGAAAAGGACTTGGAGGTCACAGTGGACAATAAGCTGAATGTGATCCAACAGCTTTTTTGTTGTGAAAAAGGCTAATGGCATGCTGGGATTCATTATTAGGAGCACTGCCAGCAGATCAAGGGAAGAAATTATTCCCCTCTATTTGGCACTGGAGAGGCCACATATGGAGTACTATGTCCAGTTTTGGGCCCCCACTACAGAAAGGATGTGGACAAATTAGAGACAGTCTAGTGAGGGGCAATGAAAATGGCTAGAGGGCTGGGGAACATAACATATGAGGAGAGGCTGAGGGAATTGGGCTTGGATAAGACAAGTCTGGGGGAGGATTTAATAGCAGCCTTCAGCTACTTGAATGGTGGTTACAAAGAGGATGGAGTGAAACTACTCTCAGTGGTGGCAGATGACAGAACAAGGAGCTATGGTCTTGAGTTACAGCAAGGGAAATTTAAGCTAGATATTAGGAAAAACTCTCACTAGGAGGGTAGTAAAGCACTGGAACAGGCTACCCAGAGAAGATGTGGAATCTCCATACTTGGCAGTTTTTAAGACTCAACTAGACAAAGCCTTGGCTGGGATGGTCTGGTTGGGGATGGTCCTGCTTTGAGCAGGAGGTTGGACTAGATGACCTCCTGAGGTCCCTTCCAACCCTAATTTTCTATGGTTCTTGATTAAATCTTTGCAAAAAAGTTATAATTTTTTTAAAAGAAACATTTGCATCAATGCTGAAGATATTTTGCAAAAATAATTGGAGAAGACTCATTTTTAACAAAACAATCTTGTGAAAATTTTGTATCTAGTCACAGGCAAATGGTATGCACAATTCTGGACTTTATTATTATTCCCCTTTATAAATCCATGTTGCATCCATACCTTGAATACAGTTTTGCTTCCTACATCTTAAAAAGGACATAGAAGAACAAGAAAAGGTACAGAGAAAGGCAACAACAATGATCAGGGATATGAAAGGGTTTCCATATGAGGAGACAATAACTAGGCTCAGCTTAGGAAAGAAGTGCTTGAGGGTCTACAAAACATTATATGATGTAGAGAAAATAAATAGGGGTTTATTATTTCCTGTCTCAAAATACTAAAACTAAGGGATAGAAGTGCTGCCTAAAAATCTTAATTTCCTAAACATTTAAGTGCTGAAAGCGGCAATGGAAGAAAAGAAGGGGGTGGAAGATTTCTGGCAAAACATGTTTACTCTCTCCCTCAGCATTCACACTGTGCTTCTGTATAAAACAGAATACTGGGCTAAATGGACCATTGGTCTGACCCAATACATGGTATTTCTTATGCTGTGAAATTTAAAATCAAATGCAGATGGAATTTGCCAAGTAGCATTAGATTTTTAAAAATAAGCAGTATGAAATTAAATTAGTGAAAGTGGTATGTTTCCTTTTGTGCTCGAGAGTTCCTGACAGTCCTTCCTGAAATGACAATATCTTGTATTATTTAAACAATTCTAAAAGCCCTGGTGGAATTTAACTCTAATCATACTATTTTCTCCTTTTTTCCTCTGTCACTGAGAAAAAATACGTTTTAAAAATATATAGATTGAAAGCAGAAGTGTCACTGAATCATTCAAAACTTGAAAGAAGCCGAATATGTTCCTAGTCCTATATATTTATGGATTTATGTAAATGGATCCAAAGTAAAAAGCATGCATTTAAGTAAAGCAGACTAGATAGATTAACAAACAATTTGTTAATTTTAGAGTTAAACTGGAAGGTTGTACTATTGCAGGAGAAAACAGGCTGAAAGCCATCAAAAGGAAGCACTGGCAGCTAGGTTCACTTTGATCTGACAATTTAACATGGAGGTCATCACTACTAACTTACAAGATGGTTGACCTAGAAGAGTTTGCTGATCATGAACTTCAGACAGAAAGTTCTTCATCAGTCTCTAAATCTCAGACCTTGGCCTTAGTACCAAGGAAATTCACAGAAAGTAGAAGGAAGATCTGTCCTCTGAGGTTGCAGAACTAACCCAGGGACACTTCTATCAGCAGCTCATGTAGAGAGATGCTTCTCCCTGTAACAGGTTACCAGCTAGCTTGGCTCAAATCAGTTCTTGAGCCCTTAATCTGGTCCCAGCATCAGTCTCTCCCTGGGCTCAGAAACACAAACTGTAATGCTCTGGGTTCTTCTGCTTTCCAGGGCTCAGACAAAAGTAAACAATCTACATGAACACACCTGTAGTGTGTGCCCAGCAAAACAAGCTTCAAAACCCCCAGTTAATCTGCACCACAGGACTCCACTGCTAATACAACACAACGCTAAAATAACACTCCCAGCCAGGGCTAGTTCTCACCCTCTGGTCTGCCTCTGAGGAATCCTCCCTCTCCATTCAAATATTCCCCTCTAGGTCCTCCTCTCCACTTCTTCCTGTCTCCTATAATTTTCAGCCAGTCAACTTCCCATCATTACTGGTTAACTGAGTCAGCTGCAGCCCCTTAGGCAGATGGCCTGTTATTACTTGGTTAATTACTCCAGGCTGCGAACCTGCAGCCTGTTACATACCCTCCTCTTCAAAAGTGGAGCCCGAGGTACATTCTTTCATTTCTTCTACCTCTCCCCACCTTCTCTGTAGAAGTTCTTATTTGCATGGGCAGTTCCTGGATGGTGGCATATTTCAAAGATAAATGGCTGCAGAGCTAGGTACCACTGCATTACTTGGAAATTTATCTGCCTCATGGTGTGTAGCCGTTTTAAAGGAGCATGATCAATGACTAATTGGAAATGGGTCCCCAAGAAATAATAATGTATCTGACACTTGGCAGGGCCAATTCCTTCTACCAATACATCTATCCTAACATTGCATTTCAAAACTACATTGATCCTGAAAGACAATCCTTTTCAATTGTCATGTATTTTTGTTCTTGGGGGAGGATCTTCTGGCTTAGGGTGTTCCTGGGATGAAGGGTCCAGGGGAATCTGTCAATAACTTTTTGCTAGGTCCAAGGTGGATATATACTTGGTGTTAGAGTGACAGAATTTGGATCTTGGGAAGCACTGGATTTGCAGCTGCATACAAGGCAGCTAAAGCTGCTGACCACAAGGCAGAATGATATATTAAAAGTAACATTGTAAAATGCTTAGGCAAGCATTTTTTTAATAATATAATAGTGTTGTAAGATATATATTTTATTATGTATCATTATCAGCAGGTCCAGATGCTCTCCACCCCAGGGTGTTGAGGGAGTGAGCAGGGGTTATTGCAGGGCCCTTGGCACGGCTTTATGAGTGCTCGTGCTGCTCGGGCCAGGTGCCAGATGAGTGGAAGATAGCCAATGTGGTCCCCATCTTTAAAAAAGGAGGAGGGAGGACCCGGGCAACTATAGGCCCGTCAGTCTTACCTCGATCCTAGGGAAACTCTTTGAGAAGATCATCATGGAGCACATCTG
>NW_017728918.1:68326619-68328843 GCF_001723895.1 Crocodylus porosus | reverse complement strand
GTGGCATTGATGCCTACACAGTCAGATGGACTGCAGATTGGCTGAAGGGTTGCACTCAGAGGGTGGTGGTGGATGGGTCATATTCGACCTGGGGGGAAGTGGGCAGCGGAGTCCCCCAGGGCTCAGTTCTTGGGCCTGCGCTGTTCAATCTCTTTATCAGCAATTTGGACGACGGGATGAAAAGCTCCCTGTTTAAATTTGCTGATGATACCAAAATTTGGGGTGAGGTGAGCATGCTAGTAGGGAGGGAAAGACTGCAGCAAGACCTGGATAGGTTGCAGGGGTGGGCTAGCAAAAACAGGATGTGTTTCAATATTGACAAGTGCAGGGTGCTGCACTTGGGCAGTACTAACCAGCAACACACTTATAAGATGGGAAACAGACTTCTTGAAAGCACGGAAGCAGAAAGGGATCTTGGAGTCATTATTGACTAACATGAGCCGACAATGTAAGGTCACAGTTGGCAGGGTTAACTGCACCTTGTCGTTCATCCACAGGTGCATCTCTAGCAGGGACAAGGAGGTGATTCTCTCCCTCTGTGCAACACTGGTCAGGCCACAGCTGGAGTACTGTGTCTGGTTCTGTGCGCCCCACTTCAGGAGGGATGTGGACAACATTGAGATGGTCCAGAGGAGGGCCACCTGAATGATCCAGGGACAGCAGGGCAGACCCTACAATGAGAGACTGCGGGACCGGAACCTGTTCAGCCTTCCCAAGAGAAGGCTGAAGGGGGACCTGGTGAAAGTCTATAAACTCACTAGGGGGGACCAGAAGGGTTTGGGAGAGACCTTGTTTCCTCTAGCACCCCCTGGCATAACAAGGAATAATGGCCAGAAGTTGCTGGAGAGTAGGTTTAGATTAGACATCTGTAAGAACTACTTCACAGTCAGGACGGCTAGGATCTGAAACCAACTTCCAAGGGAAGTGGTGCTGGCTCCTACCCTGGGGGTCTTGAAGAGGAGGCTTGATGCCTACCTGGCTGGAGTCATTTGAGTCCATTTTTTTCTGCCCAGG
The DNA here is from genome assembly GCF_001723895.1 of Crocodylus porosus. Taxonomy (NCBI): domain Eukaryota; kingdom Metazoa; phylum Chordata; order Crocodylia; family Crocodylidae; genus Crocodylus; species Crocodylus porosus. The sequence continues at coordinate 68,327,829 of NW_017728918.1, read as the reverse complement.
CAGGGGGTCAGACTTGAAGATCTACAGGGTCCCTTCCGACCCTACTTCTATGATTCTATGATTATGTATCATTATGAGAAAGAGCAGATTTTGCTCATGAATGCTTATGCTAAGCCAGCCATTTGCTTATGTTAAGTAACCATTTTAACTGTCAACCATTTTCAAGTAAGCCTGTGTAAGTCTGCATGCTGTGAATGAGGTGAAGTCTTACGAATGTGGAAGATAGTATAACTTGGACAGAAAAACAGACTGGAATGTGAAAGACAACATGTAACTGGTAACAGAATCTGAGATGAACATATGCAAAAAAAGTGATTGGTGATTGGTGAAGAAGCCTCCAGAAGTTTCCAGACTTTGGTTGAATTCCAAGTGACCAAGAGAAGCAGGAGTCAAGGTCTTAGACATGCGCTTTTAGCAAAGAGGCATGTAAATGAATGAAATGCATAGGCAATTCCATGCTAATGAAGTAAACAGTAGACAGAGGCAGAGCTTGAGATAGGAGGAGATTTGGATGGAACAAAGGAAGAGCAAGGCTGGAGTAAATGTTAATAAGCATGAACCAATGTATATAAAATGTGAAAAAAGTAATGTCCAGTGCAGGTGCCTGGGTTGTTGGTTTTTTTGGGACCTGGCCTTAAGCTGTCTTCATTTTGAATAAAGCTGTTGCGAGCAATGTGTACTGGTGTTTGCTCCCAGCTTGTTCTGGATAATGAGTAACAGGATCCATGAACAATTGGATAGTTGTTTCTCTAGTCATTGGGCACTGCATGGAGTCAGGATCTAATGCTTGGCGTGGCCAATTCCTATCCTAATGTTGCTTTTCAAAACTGCATTAATCCTGCAAAAGTTAATTCAGAACCTTATGATGACTGGAGACCTTCTGGGTTAAAAGCCATGGGGAACATGGCACAGGGGACACAATGGTGGGAGTCTACTACAGACCTCCCACTCAAAGTCAAGAGCTTGACCAGGAGTTCACCTGGGAACTGGCTGAGGCCACATGCTCCAGGACCATGGTTGTCATGGGTGACTTCAATTACCCAGACATCTCGTGGGAGGATCACTCAGCAATCTCCGAGAGGTCGCAAAGCTTCCTATCATGCATGGATGTTCTCTACCTGACTCAAGAAGTCTATGGGCCTAATCAGCAACCTAGTGATCGATGGGAAGCTGGGTGACATTGACCATCGCCTGATCACCTTTACCATCC
>NW_017728918.1:68324355-68326519 GCF_001723895.1 Crocodylus porosus | reverse complement strand
AAGACCATTTCAGGCTGAACATAAAGAAGAATTTCATTGAACACCTTCAAGAGCAAATTGGATGCTTATCTTGCTGGGATCCTATGACCCCAGCTGACTTCCTGCCCTTTGGATAGGGGGCTGGACTCAATGATCTTCCAAGGTCCCTTCCAGCCCTAATGTCTATGAAATCTACTAGGAATCTTACGGTGTGGTCAGGCTTTGGGACCAGTACAATAGCGCTGCTCCATTCATTTGCTGACTCCTCTATTACCCCCAGATCCAGCAATTTTGCCACCTCTTGTCTGGCTGTGTCCCTTAACCATGCTGGAATTCATGAGCAGATGCTTTGGATTGTGTTGCCCAGCTTGAGTGTGATCCAGTGTTTCATTAATGTGGTCTTACCAGGTTTCTCTGTGAACATCTCCAAAAACTGTCAGCAGGGCATTGATATCTCCCTGCTGAGCTGAGGTTAGTACTTCCCCCAAATGGGGCCCTGCTGGTAGACTAGTGGGAGGACCCTGAACCTCTGAAGTGGTTGTCTTCCAGACCATAAGGCAAGCTTCTCAAGCAGCCCAGGGTTTTAAGAGGTTTATATGATACACCTGTGACTCTCAATGCTTCCCTATGAGGTGTATTTCATAGTCAACCCACCCGACTTGCCATAGCACTTTGAACAGGCCTTGTCATTTTACCAATACCTTACTTTCTGATGATGGAAGTAAGAGTGGCATTTGGCCTCCCAGCTAATATACCTGCAGTTGGGCCCTTTTGTTAAAGTGCTGTTCTTGCCTGTACTTGGCAGCTTCCAGGTTTTCCTTTGCAAGTGCCTCTACCAAATCCAGGCATTCACATAACTTTAGAACATACTGTAGGACATTTTGCACTGTGGAGGTCTAGGTCTGCTATGATTCCTGCAATAATTTCAGCACCCCTCAGGGCTGTCTCCCATATAATTACTTGAACCATGAAAAGCTGGGAGAGGACTGGTGTATCTCTCAAATGGTGAACAACAGGTAGGGGAGTACCTGGTCCCAATTTTTCATCCAACACAAATTTCAGTAACATCCTCTTCAATGTCTAGTTAAATCACTCAATCCCTCAGTTTGGGGGTGGTGCACTGAGGTCTTGATTGACTAGACTCTGAGCAAACCTGAAACCTCCTGCAAAAGTCAGCACGAAAAAACCCAACAACATACCTTTATTGGTTAAGACCTCTTTCAGGATACCCACCCAGGAAAAGATCTGTATTAGTTCTGAGGTCATGGTTTGAGTGGATGCTGTCCAAATCACTACAGCCTCCAGGAAGTGGGTGGCATAGTCCACAAGAACCAGTATGAACTGGGCATCTTGGGAGCTGGGCTCCAGGGGGCTGACTCAATCCACTCTGACCCACTCGAATGAGGTATCAATCAGGGGAACACATACCAATGGGGTCTTAGGACCAAGCCAGGGCACTACTAATTGACACTCAAGGCATGAGGCACAGTATTTAACCTTATCAAACACTCCAGGTCAAAAGAATCTTGTAAGCACCCATCTCTGGGTTTTCTCCTGCCCCAGATGACCTCCCCAGGGTCTGGCATGAGCCAGTCTTAGCACCTGCCATATAGTCTTGCAAACATGGGGTCTTCTTGTTGGTCCCACAAGAAACCCTGGGTTGCTCCCAATTGACCCAGTACTGACTCAGGGCTGGCTCAGTGGGCCCCAGCATGTCACCTCCCCCTTCTGAAGGGTCTAATTTACACTGGACCACAACCCCTTTTCCTGAGTGCTTCTTTTGCCCAAGGAGGGCTTCTTGTTGAGCTCACCTCTGCTCTTGATGTTACCAGAGCTGCAACCCAAAGAACTCAGGGTCTGAAAAAGGGAAGATCTCCCTAAGTATAGGCTCCGCTAGGTTGGGGCCTATGGGGGCCTTGTGCATTTTGTGGGTCTTCTGTAGCAGTGAACCCATAGAGCCCTAGTATCTCCCCACTACAACAAGATAGGCCAACTGAAAGTCCACAGCTGCTCTCAATTGGCCCTCACACTCACCAGTTGTCAGCATTAAATAAGCCATCTTGTAGGGGCAGGTATCCCTGTGGATGCAGGTCACATACATACTGTGAGAGAGTGCTTATGCTAAGCAAGGCCTAGCATTAGAAACAATGCACTAAAACTCCCAGAATGCTTCAAGGAGGTTGAG
>NW_017728918.1:68317679-68323843 GCF_001723895.1 Crocodylus porosus | reverse complement strand
TCAGGCAGCCGCACCTAGCCTCCGGGTTAGAGAGCAAGGCCTTGATTTGGGAACCTTGTGAACCAACAGACCTCCTTTAGTTTATGGCTTTGTGAAACAATAAAAGTTTTAAATTGAACAGGTCTGAGCCTGTGCTTAATTCAGTCCTTATATAATTCGGCATCGAGCTCACACATGTACATTCCCCCATTCCCCCATTATGATGTCTTCAGCCTTCACATATTGGACCTGAACAAAAGTCTGGCCTGAGTCAGAGTCCATGAGCCCATCAACCCAGACTTCTCCAATCTTTATGGGGACCACACAGTTCTGCAGGTCAGGGTTTCCCACCTACCTCTTCCCCCTGCATTTCCAATGTGATATACAAATGAAAACCCACAGTCCATCTGGGGACAGTCTCAGGCCCAGTGTCCTTTCTATCCAGACTGGAATATATATATATATGAAAAAGCTAAGTTTTTCACATTCCTGAAGCATAGACTTTAAGAACAATGCCAAAAATCATGAGTGTTGGCAATACTAATGATGCATTATTACGAAAAAAAGTGTTCTATATATATTGTCATCAATTCTTGATATAAAATTTAATTCAGATAAGTTTAGGTATAAACCATGACACCAGGGGGCCGGACTAAATGATCTTGTGAGGCCCTTTCCAGCCCTGCTTTTCTGTGGTCCTATGACTTGCACGTAATACTGACAGAAGGACCATAAGAACATTATACCTGTAAAATTTTGTGATCTCTTCTGCATCTGCTGTTTGATATTTATAACACATCCTTCCTAGGAAATAAAGGATTCAAATTTACTTTCTGACCCTTAAAATGTAGTTACAATTATGAAGCTACCTAATTCTATTTGAGTCATATAAAGCCCTGACAGTACTCACTAATAACCAACCTGTGTACCCACCTTTGCTAAAATGGTCTTCATTTGAATATATTATTTGAATACTGCTTGTTTTAAATTCTATTTTTTCTGTAAGGGAAAAGGAAGCACAAATACCCATATCATATTCTCACGGTTGTCCTCACCATTGTTATTTCCCTTCTTTGTGGGATTAAAAAAAATCGTAACTTCTTTGCATGTATTTATCTTCCAAGTTGATTTATTATTTCTATGGGTAGCCTTTGAACCTTTTTAAATTTCCAGTTAATGTTGTTTCTAGAGCAGAAAGGTCAAAATTCAGCTCAGCTTTCCAAATACTACTTTCCAAATCCCTTCTAAAAGTAATTCCTCCTGACCTGGATTCTGTATCTGTTTGTTTACAACCGAACAGTCTTGGTATCAGCCATGCATTGAATTGACAGTGTCACAGTTTTATCTGTCAGATCTTGCCTCTTCTTTGTTCCACACATTGTGTCCATTACATATTTCTAATGGTTCCCAGTTGGAAAACTTGTGATCTACTTTTGTGAATGATTTGTACCTGCATGCTTCCAACAAGCCTTTAGCCTACATGTATTTAATTTGTGTTTTATTTTAATTTGCCATTTAAGGATACAGATGGGATAATATTTTTTTAAATTTTATTTTAAGGAAATATTTATTTTGAAACTCCTTGGGTTTTCCCTTAACAGAAAATGAATTATTTGGTCAGTGGGTGCATTGGCATGGAATAAGTGGATGAGACAGCATGAGGAGTGGGGGTGTAGTGACAGCATGACCGTTATCAAATTGACAATATACAATTATCACATTTTGCTGCTGTTCTAGTCTAAGGTCTTGATTCTGATCAAGTGGAAAACTTGCTATTGATTTCAAAGGAATGGGATCAAATTCAAGTTACTTGTGATCCTAGTCAACTATTTGTTGGGTAAAAGATTTAAACCTTTTTTTGGATTCATGTTTGTGCTTTCTGGATACAAAATTAATGTGTTTCACTCATAAGACTTCCTAAAAATTAAAAGACCCTCATGTTAAGGAAGCTGGAAAATTTACAAAAAAAGTGTTTTTAATTCATCTCTGTAGGTATATTTGCTCTTCAACAGTTTGGGACTCACTCTAAAATCAAGTGGTTGACGATTATGAACTTAACCAGAATGGTTTTTCAACAACTAAGAGGCCAGCTAACCACAGACATTCTTTTTCTTTTCTTTTCTTTCAAACAAAACTTTAGAAACTGTCCTTATATAAAAAAATCCCAATTTTTAATTTATGTGATTTAGTTTGTGCTTCCTGAGCCTTGTTAAGTAAGTATTAGAACCTTGTGCTTCTACGACTATAAAATAGTTTCCAGATTTTCTGAAACACAGAACTGTGTAGCTTATATTATATAGTATTAGTCACAGGCTTGATCTCTGTTGTCCTACTGTTAGGTTCAAAAGGGAAGCAATAGAAATTTCATTACTGCTTATCTTGTAGATAATAGCGGTGCTATGAAACACATCCAGTCTCATGGAGCTGAGGAAACTCAACACCTGGGAGAACTGTGCACTTAGGCTGGATTTTCCATAGGGGCTCTCATTTTTTTTCTAAGAAAACTGCTGGGTGCTGAGCACTTTTTACAATTTGCTCATTTATGTGTAATCTGTTTCTGCAGACCAGGTAGTGGTGGAGAATATAAAACATCTGGCAGGACTGTATCTCTGTATGGATCTAATATTGCTGCTATTCCATTTGGTGCGAGTTATATAGTTTAGAGAACAGTTCCACCTGGGGACACAAAAGACTAACTCTGTCAAATAAGATACAGATAAGATATAGTCAATTAAGAGACCTGAAGGAATAAGTACACTTGATGCTCAGTCTTAGTCAAAACCTTTTTCAGCTACAGTAAAAGCTGTGTTAACTAGCACTTAAGTAACCAGAATCTGTTAACTGGAATTTCCGGCTAGCTGGCTGGACTCGGGGGTGTGGGGAACTTGCACGTGGTAGGGAAAGCTCATTGCTGCCACCACTCACCACCCTGCATTGCCACCGCTCCACATCCCGTCCCCCCTGCCCCTTGCTCCATGTCCAGCTGAAAACCCCCTGCCCTCAGGTAACCAGAATTTTTATATAACCGGCGCCCCTCTTACCCCACTCATGCCGGACAACAAAGCTTTCACTGTATATAGTTAGTCCACAACAATCTTTGCATCTTGTGCAAGTAAGTTATCTGTAAAAAGAACCAAGCTAGAAAGAAGTTAATAATTTAAATGGAAGAGTAACATTATCTTATATTTTTTCTTTCACAAGGAATGGACATTCTGAGGTCTATTAATTTCGTGCAGAAAAGTTTACCATCTCATAATAAAAATAATCAATTTAATCTCTAATTGCTGCTACTGCTTACAATTTTTTTAGAAGTAGGAAAATACAGTGTAATATGTTTTAAAGAATCTCTTTTTTCTTTTTTACAATAGGATGTGTTTTTTACTATAGGATTTGTTGAAGAAAGATAAGTTCCTAAAGCTTTTTAGGTTGAAAGAAAACACATTCAATTTCTAGGAGTCATACAATGTATATTGTGACTCAGAAAAAAGAAGAAAGGTGCCTTTTTATTGGCTATTGTTTCAGGACTGTGCTTACAAGCGTTATTAAAATGCATGTGTAAAAATTGTCATGACTAAGTTGTATTTGTAAAAATGTTTGGTAGAAATAATTTATTGTGAAAGTCCTGCATCTCAATGATAGTGCAGCCAAAATGCACTCCTGTTAAGTAAGTGCATAGTGACTTTGATAATAAAGACTTTTCACTCAGAAAGAAGGACTTTCTCCCTCCTCCTCTACTAACAAAATTTGAAGTATTTTTGATAATTTTGTGGAGTTTTCTGACAAAAAAGGAGAAATCACACAGACTGAATTACTGCTTTTAAATATCACCTAACTTAAAGAATTTCTCACTAGACTTTCCTCCACATTCACACCATCTGTTTTCTCCCAATAGTTGCTTATCATAGCCATGGAACATCGGTGATTCTACCACTATAATAACAGTGTTTTACTTTTTAAAACAATGAACAGAAACTGTAATGAAATCCTGTCTGCCAAATTACATCAGATGGTGCACAAACTACCTCCTGTAACTTGAAATATATTGAAAAGAAAGATTGGGAGTGGCAGTGTAGCTGACTGAAAATATTGCAAGTTCAAGATATTGTGGCTTTAGTTATTTTTAACAGATGAAGCAAGTTTTTAATGATGATCTCCCAATTCCATCAATTTGAAAGATCCAATCTGATCCCAGCAGAAGAACCAGATAATATAAATGTTTGTCACAGACCCTACAGGGTATTGGATCATCTTCATCTCTGGGGAAAACTCACTGAAGTCCCACAGAATAAATGTAGTTTTTTATATCATTAATTCATTGCGCTTTCATCTATCCCAAGAAATTTTATTAAACAGACTGCCAACAATGTGCTCAACGTGCAAGAAAGGCCAATAGCATACTGGGTTTTATTAACATGAGTGTCACTTGCAAATCAAGGCAAATGATTCTTTCACTTTATTCAGCACTTGTAAGGCCTCACCTGGAGCACTGTGTCCAGTTTTGGGCACCACACTTTCAAGAAGGATGTTGACAGGCTGGAAAGAGTCTAGGACAGAGCAAAAAACAATTATTACAGGCCCGGGGACCCAAACTTATGAGGAAAAACTGAAATAATTGGAGTTATTTAGTCTACAGAAGAGAATACTGGGGAGGTATTTAATAGGTCTGTGCGAAGCGCTAGTATTCGCTTTGGATTTGGATTGGGCTGGTTTGGGAGACAGTGATTCAATTTGGTGATTAGAATCACTGTCCTGAATTGATTTGGCCAAATCTGATTTGGAGATTCTGCCACCGCCGAATCAGCCGAATCTGACTGAAACTGGCCCCATCCCCTGCCCGCTCTCCCAACCCCATCAATGGCTGCCCTGCTTGGCCCCAGCACTTTTTTTTTTTTAAACCCCCACACTCACCAGCTGCTGCCAGGAAGGGTGATCCCTGCTCCCCTCCACTGCCCTGTGTTGCATGGGGGGCTCAGCCATGAGCCCTCAGAAACCCCAACGGCTGCTGCAGCATCTGGTGAGTGTGGGGCTTTTTTTTTTTCTAAAGAGCCGGGATGCTGAGGCTGGATAGGGTAGCCATTGACAGAGCTGAGAGAGCGGTCAGGGGTCAGAGGGTGCTCAGGGGGGCTGAGGGAGCAGGCAGAGGATGGGGCCAAGCAAGGTTCCCCCCATGATCCCGTCCCTCCTCCTCCCAGCCTCTTCAGCCCCTACTTGCTGGCATGAAGTCTGGCTTCAGCTCCCTGCAGCAGCGAGCGGGGACTGCCCAAATCTCTGAATCTCTCCAAAGCTCTCCGAATCTTTTCTGAATCAATTCAGAGAGCTTTATATCGATTTGGCCCTTTTATTAATCTCCTGATTCAATTCAGATTCAGAGATTCAGCTGCCAAATTGGTCCAAATCCACTATTATTGCTCTGTGGGGTCACAGCCCAGCAAGCTCTCCTTTCTGCCTCCTGCCTCCCTCCACTCTGCCAGCTTCTGCCAGAGTTTTTAAATCCCCTGTGGTGGCACCTGTGGCTGACATCATCAGTTGGCTGCCGCCGAACTTAATTGAACATTGCTTGAAAAACCAGTGCAGTGCCAGCTCGCATGACCCTTCTGACAACCCAGCCTGGCCCTCCAGTAAGTTTTCAGGGCCAGGATCTCCGGGTCAATCCCCTGGAGTGTTGGGGAATGCCCCCAGTGCTTCTGGTTCTCAGGAGTGGCTCCCGCCACCATGCCTATATATTTAGGCTTTACTGCACCTAAAGTATGATGGAAATCATAACCAGTCCATGAACTCCAAATAAGAAATTTGCATTACATTCTCTATACCAGTCTGAAACATGGAGGCTGCACTTACTAGGAGTGTGTGAAGCAGGCCCTATTTGATTCAAATTCAGATTTGGCCTGAATTGGGTACATTGATTCAATTAGTAGATTCAGATCACTGTCCCTGATATCATAGTTTCATAGTTGGTAGGGCTGGAAGGGACCTGAGCAGATCATCAAGTCTGACCTCCTGCCATGGCAGGAAAGAGTACTGGGGTCAAACGAGCCTGGCAAGGAGTTCATCCAGCCTCCTTTTAAAACCCCCCAGGGTAGAAGCCAGCACCATTTCTCTTGGAAGTTGGTTCCAGATCCTAGCTGCCCTGACCATGAAGTGGCGCCTATATCTAGCCTAAATCTACCCTCTGCCAGCTTGTGACC
>NW_017728918.1:68314051-68317579 GCF_001723895.1 Crocodylus porosus | reverse complement strand
ATGAACACTGAGATGTTGGGGTAGATGGAGTGTCCCACAGGAGCGCAAAAGGCAATCAGGTTGGCTAGGCATGACTTGTCCTTGGTGAATCCATGACAACTGTCCCTAATCATCTTCTCCCAGTGCTTACAAATGGATTCCTTAAGAACCTGCTCCATGATTTTTCCAGTGACTGAGGTGAGGCTGACTGGTTTGTAGTTCCCCAGATCCTCCTTCTTCCCTTTCTTAAAGATAGGTACTGTATTTGCCCTTTGGCAATGTCTGGGATGTCTGGGACCTCTCCCAATCACTATGAGTTTTCAGAGATGATGGCCAGTGGCCAGAACCATCCCTAAGGCTGTGCGGGGCCAAGGGATGGTGAGTGGGGGGGAGTGGTGGTGAGTGGCCAGAGCAGGGGGTGGTAAGCAGCAATCAGCTGGAGCAGGATGGGGAGGGGAGGTGGTGAGTGGTGGAGCTGGCAATGCGTGGCAGCTGTGGCAAAGCTGGTAGCACACAGCAGCCATGGTGGGGCCTGTATGGCACTGTCCATGGGGGTCCCCAAAGCACAGGGCCTGGGGTGGTCACCCAGATTTGCTCCCTCCCAGGGATGGCCCTGTCAGCAGCTCTGCAGTCACATTGGCCAACTTCCTCAGCAGCCTCAGGTGCATCCCATTTGGCCTCATGGACTTGTACATGTACAGCTTTTCTAAATAGTCCCTAACTTTTTTTTTTGCCACTGTCCGTTGCTTGCCTCCTCCCCAAATTGTGCTGCCAGATGCAGAAGTCTGTGAGCTGTTCTTGCCTGTGAAAACTGAGGTGAAAAATGCATTGTGTACTTCAGCTTTTTCTGCATTCTTGGTCACTAGGTTGTTGCCTCCATTTAGTAAAAGAATCCACATTTTCCTTGATCCTCATCTTGTTGCTGACATTCTTGTGGAAATCTTTCTTGTTACCCTTCACATCCTTTGCCAGATGCAACTCCAGTTATGATTTGGTCTTCCTGAATTCATCCCTGAATGCTTGAGCAATAATCTTATATTCCTCCCTAGTTGTCTGTCCAAAATTGCACTTCTTATAAGCTTCTTATAAGCTTTTTGTGTTTTAGCTGGCTAAAGAGTTCCCTGCTAAGTCAAACTGATCTTCTCCCATACTTGCTAGTCTTCCTACACATCAGGATTGTTTGTTCCTGCGCCCTCAATAAGGTTTCTTTAAAATACAGCCAGCTCTCCTGAACTCCTCTCCCTGTCAGACTGGCCTCCCAGAGTATACTGCCTGTCAGTTCCTTGAGTGAGTCAAAGTCTGTTTTTCTGAAGTCCAGGGTCCTTACTTTGCTGCTCTCCATCCTTCCTTTCCTCAGGATCCTGAACTCAATCATCTCATGGTTGCTGCCATCTATTTCTACATTCCCTATCAATTCTTCCCTTTTGGGACCAGCAGGTTAAGAGCAAAGCCCCTAGTTGGCCCCTCCAGTACTTGCACCAGGAAGTTGTCCCCAACACTCTCCAAAAACTTCCTGGATTACCTGCTTACTGCTGTATTGCCCTCCCAAAAGATGTCAGGGTGACTGAATTCTACCGTTAGAATGAAGGCCTTTGATGAAGAAACTTCTGCTAGCTGTTTGAAGAACACCTCATCCACTATCTACTGGTTTGGTGGTAGATAGCAGTCATCCACCATGACATCAACCTTATTGCTCTCCCCTCTGACCCTAACCCAGAGACTTTCAACAGGCCTATCTCCAGTTTCATACTGGAGCTCTGAACAATCACACAACTCTTTTATATAACGTGCAACTCCTGCTCCTCTTCTTCCTTGCCTGTCCTTCCTGAACAGTTTATACCCAACCATGACAGTGCTCCAGTCATGTGAGCTATCCACCAAGTCTCTGTTATTCCTGTTACATTAAGTTCTGTGGCTGTGCAAGGACTTCCAATTCTTCCTGCTTGTTTCCCAAGCTCTATGCATTTGTGTACAGGCACCTGAGGTAAGTAGCCAATTGCCCTGCTTTGTCAGGAATAATGAGAAGGCCTCCCCCATTGCCTCCTCCTGCTGGTGCTTCCTCCAGGTCACCCATTTCCCCAGTTACCTCATTGCTTTGGTCTCCATCCACTGATGAACCTAGTTTAAAACCCTCCTCATTGGTTAGTAAGCCTGTCTGTGAAGATGCTCTTCCCAAAATTTCTCAAACCCACAAGGGCTGCCTTTCCAGCTGGGAAGCTCAAGGCCACATACCAATGCTTGAATTCAGACCTTTCTGGTCTCCAGCTTGCTACCCAAATCCCTTGGCCACAAAACCCATTCTGCTTTCTACCTATTTTTTCTTTCTGCTTCCAACCTGTTCTGCCTTCTGCATGTCCTTTCACGGCTCTTGATGTGAGCTATGAATTTCAGCTCCCAAAAGCTTGGGCACACTCTAGGTATATTTACTTTGGTTAGTCTATAAGGTGCAAATCTACCCTACCTTCCCAGAGATTTACACCAGGGTATCAAACTCATCCTGTGCCTTGGTCTGGATCTGGTCCATGGGGGCTCCTTTTGGACCAGATCTATGAAGGCAGCAGCCTCACAACTGTACACATTCCTTATCAATTCTTCCCTTTTTGGGACCAGCAGGTTAAGAAGAGCAAAGGCCCTAGTTGGCCCCTCCGTACTTGCACCAGCAACTGTAGTGTGGCTGCATCAGAGAATATGTAGAGAGTTATGTGCTGTTAGAGTTTGAGAGAGGGTGAGGTCTATAGTAAGCAGAGACAAAGATGGAATTCAAGCTGCAGAGAAGCCTGTTTTCATTTAGTTGTAACTGGGCACATCTACACATGGAATTGATGTGCCTAAATTTTCTGCACTGAAAATTCAGGTGCATTAAACTATGCCCCAGAACGCATCTGCATGTGTGCCCAGGTTGGGAACAAATTGAGCCCGACAGGAGCAGCCTAGTTCAGGGTTACTGCTGCCCTGCTCTTCCCCACTACAGCAGCCAGAGGGAACTCCAGGCTCTGGCCACAGCTGCCTGGGTGCCAGGCTGACGGAGGGCATGGGAGTCACCTGATGGAGGGCATGGAAGTCAGCCTGAGGCTGGCAGGGAGAACAGTGGCTCAGCCTCAGGCTGGCAGGGCGCCCTGGTGGCAACTTTGGGCTGGAAGGAAGCACAGGGAATCAGGTCTGGACTACAAGGTGCAGGGGGGTGAGCTGGCCCCATCTCTGTGCCACTTGGAGATGCCCCTCTCCCAGAGCCAGGGACAGCTCCTGCCTTGTCCCTAAGCTGAGCAGCAGTTGTGGCTCCCTGCTGCTAGCACTGACAGGGAACAATTTGCTCCCAGATTAGCATCCACAAGTGTGTTCAAACACTTTAATGTAAAGCATTGTTGGCTAGTCCCTGTGTCTGTCAGTACTAGTAAACAGTCCCAATCAAAAAGGATGTGGAGAAACTTGAGAGAGTCCAGAGGAGAGCTACGCGCATGATCAGAGGTCAGGAAAACAGATCTTACGATGATAGGCTGAGAGACATGGGACTCTTTAGCCTGGAAAAGCGTAGGCTCAGGGGTGATCTGA
>NW_017728918.1:68306655-68313901 GCF_001723895.1 Crocodylus porosus | reverse complement strand
ACCCCAGCTGACTTCCTGCCCTTTGGGCAGGGGGCTGGACTTGATGATCTCCCGAGGTCCCTTCCAGCCCTGATGTCTATGAAATCTATGAAATCTTTAAATTAATCTACTGTGCAATAATGGCTGCACGTGTGTAGGCAGTGATGCTTTACCATGCTTTAAACTAATGTGCAGTAAAGCACATATGTAGATGCACCCACTGTGTTTTCTTTAAAACACACTTTCTGTTAAGTAGGATTGTGTTTCCGTATACCACAGCCAACGTATTCTGTCCAGTACTGATTTCAACTGTAGCTGGGCCACAAATTATAGTTTTCTTCACAGGACTTAAGATGTTTTGAATTTTCTTCCCTCTCTAACAAACCAAGTAGTCAGACATAATTTGTCTGTAAGTGTATTTTTAGGGGAATTTATTTTACTTCAACTTTTGTAAAGGTGCAAAACAGATAAATTTAACCTTCATCCTAGTACATGTAACTTAAAACATCTGAGAACATTTGGACTTTAAACCCTATAATATGTTGAGCACTGCAAATTCTGCTACAGTGCTAATTAAGTCAGTGAAAGCCAGAATAATATAAAATAACAATTTCTGTAGAAAGAGAGTTGGCTTCAGCTGGTTTTGAAAAGTAATTTACAAGTTAGTGGAGGGTGCAGTATTCCTGATGAGGAAACAAACTTTGGTCCATTTTAGTGGCTTTCAAGTAGTAGAACTTCTGTACACAGTGTTATGGTGGAAGGTTAAAAGCAAGTATGGTAATGAACTAGGAGCCATTAATGTAGCAGAGTTTATTATTGTATGAAATTCTAATTCTAACATATCCTTTATTTTGATGTCATCTCTGGATCAAAGTATCAAGCTGTTGCATTAAGACACAAACAGGGGATAATTTAGTCTATTAAAAAAGCTGTTTCAATTGGCACTAAGTAGCACTCACCCTTAATTATTTGAAAAATAACACACTACTTCTCCAGTATTATGTCAGAAAAATACTTGTTGATAGGGGTGATAATGCATACTATAAAATCATGAAATACTGTTGAAGAATAAAATTATAGAAGTGAAAACATATTAAAGTATAAGTGAAACATTGGAATGCTATAAAAAAAAAATCCCAAAGCAAAATTGTTCAGAAATTGTTTCAAAACAAAATAAAAAATGTATTTTCATTCCAATTCAGGATGAAAACAAATTTTAGAATGTTAAAATGTCCCATGAAAACATATCCAACTTTTGACTGGTGCTAGATATGAATATTTATTATGATGAATGTATCTTCTTTTTCTGGTTTGTTAATTTCTCCTTGTTTCTAGAAAAGCATTTATTTGTTGAGTGTTCGTCAAATAGTTTGTGCAAAGCAAATTTCAACAAAAAGGTTCCCCAAATTTTCACGATGATACTTCAGTATTCATTGTGTGTGACATGACTGATCATTTTGTCAGCATAGTACCATTTCCATTCTCTCGTGGGATGATGGAAACCTTAAAACATGAGAAAAACAAATGAGAAATACTGAAAAAGAGAAGAAAAACATACCATAGTACCTACATTGTATAGCATAATGCAGTTTTAAATATGTAATTTTTTTTTTACAATTACCATACTTGAGATATCCTAAACAATAGCTTGCCAGTTACTTTCAAATAAGATGAATCCATTAACTTTAAAAGATCAAGGTTTCACTATTATTCAGGATAATATTAACAAAGCAACTAATCTACTTTCAGTATCCACTCTACTACAAAGTAAGTAGCATTGTGTAATGAAAATGTGCCATTTCACCCAGTCATTTTTAAGTGCAGAACTATATTTAAAATGGGGAACATTTGAAACTTCTCCAATGACCAAACCATAGTACAGTATATAGGTCAAAAATAATGTGAAAGGCTTTTCTGCCATCCAGTGAATCAGACACAGGGAAACTTTCCCTTCACAAATTAGTAGGTTCAGTTCACCACTTTGTTTGCTCAATTACTTCATTTTAATGGTCCTGTGTGTGTATAATAGTGTGGAGAATCATACCAAGCGAATTTATTTTCTTCTGGGAAGAGTAGGGTTTGGAACTTACAGAAACACTGCAGTTCTTCTAAGATTTAAATTCCCAGCAAACCATTTGCTATGCTGATTGAAACGGTCACATTATAGTTAACAAATATTGAAAACGCTAGGTCTGTAATTGCAGGAGGTTCCATGGGCAGAAGTTTACTGACAGAAACCAGTTTTCTGCTGGAGGGCATACTGAGACCTTATAGTCACATAAGTATCTGAAGTTCTGGAGAAGCATAGCTCATTGTAGAACACCGGAAACAAGCTAAACCTGTTCATGGTAAATAGAATAACCCTTGTATAACCCTTTATTTTTGAGGACCCATAGGAAGAGGGCAGAGGGATAACTGGCCTGTCTAGTGCTCTGGCAGTCTCCCTGTCTTCCCCTTCCACTACATCCTGCACCTTCCCTGCAGTGGCTCCAGTTCCAGCTCTGGCAGCATGAAGGACAAAGCAGCAGCTGTAGTGAGCAGCATTGGAGCAGTGACCAAAGGCTGCTGGTTAAGATGCATTACAGGGTAATGAGGTGCTTGCTCTTTTACGGGCAGAATCCGCCTAAGAGAGAGGGCCCTAGGAGCCAGGTAGAAACCCCAAAGGTGCAGGTTGCTATGGCAGCAGGCTAAGGAGGGAATTAGCCTGCATCTGCACCTGGACAGCTGACCGGAAGAAGGCAGGGCCTTGGGCACATATAAACCCCCAGGACTGAGACCAGCAGGGGTTAGTTCTCTGCCAGCAGTCAGGGGAAGGAGCTTGCAGAAAAGAACTGCTCAGAGATGCTGTAGGTGTCTGACATACTGCTTATAGGACTAATAGGGTTCCTGGAGCTCACCAGGTACCCTGGGCTGCAAAGTACTTAATGCTTGGGGAGAGGTTTGCCTCTTTTAAAGGGACAGAGAGCACCCTGCACTGTTTGTATTATATTATAGCCTGGGGGCTTGTGTTTTCTGTTATTTTAACTGGTGGACCGGACTGAGGCTACTGGGGAGGAGGAGGCCTCACTGGGGCACACTACAGTGTGTAGACCCCAACAGTAGCGTGGGCCCAGCACCAGTGTGGGTGCAGAGACAGGGCTGCGGGGAGCCCACTGATGACAGGACACTGAGCTATATCAAGGCCTCAGAGGGACAATGTTTAAATACCATCTGTGAAGCATGGGGTGTGATAAAGGGGCGGTTTTGGAGTTGGACATCTAGTCCACAAGGCTGAGGGTGTCCCATGAGGCATCCATTTTGAGCAAGACCCAAAAAGGGGTCCAGGAACCCACAGGCTCAGTGGGGTCCATCAGGACTGTGTCCAAATATAAACTTGAGGGCAGCCTCTCTATTTATTATAATTACCAGCAAGACATGGCAGGAAAGCAAAAAGGGTGCCCGTTGGGTAGAATTGGCATGGTCACAGAGCCCTAGGGGGTATCATGGCCATCTCTGGGGACCCCATGCCATGCCAAGATGTCACCTTTTTTGTCACAGGCAAGCAAGTCAATTGGCCAAGAATAAACACCAGTTCTTTTGGCAGCAAAATAAGAAGTGACAGCTCTCCCAGCAATGGAAAACCTCTGTTTAGAACTACATTTCCCATAATGCCCTTCACTGAAGCCTCACTCATTCACTCACTCACTGTGCTGACAGATGTGCACATTCAGGGGACCAATTGCATGACAAATATAACTTCTGTCTGCACTTCCTAACAGCCTTCTGTACCAGTGGTGCTGCTGCTCTGCTCTCCTGGCTACCCAAGCTGGAGCTTCTGCGGGGGAAGTGCAGTGTGGTGGGGAAGAGAGATGGGAGGGTGAAGTCCTGCCCCCAGCTCCCTTCTGGTGCCTCTCCTATAGGCAGCACCTGGGGCTCATGCCCACTTGCCCACCTATCCTTATGCTACATGTCTGGACCTACAGCATAAGAATGGGTGGGTAAGTGGGCATGAATCCCAGGTGCTGCCTATAGGAGAGGCCAGTGGGAAGAGAAAGGGACACTGGGTCGAAGCGCTCCTTACAGAGCAACAGCTTCTCTGCTCTGATCCTGGTCTTGGGGAGCGGAGCAGAAGGAGCAGTGGGGCAAACCCCCACCCACTGCTCAGTCCTGGTACTTTGGTGTTAGAAGCAGACAGGAGGCTTGTAATGCTGCTTCTTCCACTCAGCTCCCAGTCACCACAGAATCATACTGGTCAGCTTAGTTTACTCAATCTCATTGGTGACATAGCAATCAAGGGATCAGGGGAGGGGCACAGATCAGCTACTGAGTTGAGACAAGTCTGTATTTTCCAGACTATCACTAAAACCAAAACTGCTAAGATATAGTGAGTGCTGTGGCAGAGAAAAAAAAAAACCACTCTATCCATAACCCCCAGGCAGATTTAATAAAATCTGTGTGGTGAAGCCAACGATTCTCAGCATGAAATTTCCTGCAATCTAAGCTGTCCTCCCCCTCACTTCATTTGTTTCAAATCATCCTTAACCATCATGACCCATGTGAATGAAGCCCGTGAGGATGAAGCCTAGAGGACATCTTATCAATGACTGAGGACAAAAGAATAATGTTCTTCCAACTCACTGAAGGAGTGGTCTGTCACTGGAACAAAGTGCTACCTCACAATTGTCCATGACCTTTCTGATTCTGTTAATCTCTGTGTGCAGACCAAAGCATGTCCTTCTCCACCCACAGACAAGAAATCCCAACTTCAAAGTGCCAACAGTAATGGTAGGTCCATTATTTAGATCTGAAGTCCAGTTGCTTACTCCCCACAAACCCAGGCCACAAACCAACCCTAAAATATAATCACATATATGAGTCAAATCAGTAACTGGCTGGGATGGTCCCTTTTTTATCCTGGGGTATGTCAATACTGTTTCTGTGACATTCTTGGGAAAAGACGCTCTTGGGAAAGGATGTTTTGGAGCATGTCCTGCCCACTGACTCCCACTCACATATGCCACACGTGGAAATGCAGTAGTGAAGCTATTTCAAGGGCACCCCTGTTAGAAATGTAGTATTGTTAGAATATTGTTAGAAATGGAGTGTTGTTAGAAATGCACAGTTTGCATCTCGTACCTGATAAGCAAAAAACACTGCCAAGGACTTTTCTTTCTTAGCTAGCTTTGCTACAGTTTTTCTTATGCTAAATCACTCTCCCTCCCCCACATTCCCCCTGGTTTTCCCATGCAGATTACAGAAGCTGGAATTCAACTGACTGTGTCCTTGAAAGGGGGGGGGGATTTAAACTCTTGGTGACCTAAAGAACTTTCTGAGCATGCGCAATTAGCTGATGCATATTCACCTATCTGCCCTGCATACTTAAGTAGTTAATTATAATATACATGCGACGGATGAAGTGACGTAGTCGCATACACGTTTGTATGAAACGGAAATGAGCTGTAAGAGTTCCTGTTTCTGCACACGTGCCCAGGAGGGAAAGGATAAAACCCATCTGAAAAAGTTCCTCAGGGGTTCGGAGTAATCTGAGTCCTTTGACTCTGCTCCGACCTTATTTGCAAATACACCTTTTGTGCTGCTAATAAGTGTGTGTCTGAGATTTCTTCGCGTGCGTGCCTCCAGAGAAACGAACCGCAAATTTTTGCAACACCCCTGTCTACTCCTCTCAAGCTGGAGGCAGAGGTCTCAAGAGTCATCACAGAGGAATCCTCCGGAATGGCTGTGCTGCTGCACTTCAGGGTTTGGCACACAAAATCCTGAGCTGCCTCAGAAAATCTATCATATACATGCAGATCAAAGTTGCCAAGAATAATCAATATGTATTTCCACTGCCGACAGGCAAGATCTTAATCTGACTGTGAATTGACTAGGAAGCGCAGCAGGGGGCATGGTGCATTAAAACCAATTCCAACACATTATTAGATCCAGGTTTGGAGAGGAAGACTTCATGCAACTGAAGCTGGATGCTGTTAAAAGAAGTAATCATCTAAGCAGGGCTTGGTTAGGATGACCGTATTTCTCCCTGCTGCTCTCCAGCATGCTCAGTTATCTCAAGCTGGTGGTGTGCACATGTGTGTGCATGCATGTCCCAGCAAAAATGGGAGTGTTTTCAAGTGCCCCAAGTATACACATTTTTCCCTACTATCTGATCCTCTGCATTTGGGTCAAATGATTTTCATCCAAAGTCATGACCCTATATGTAGAATATCTCCTGCCCCCTTTTACATATGCACTTGATCCTGCACTTCACTCTACTGTTTCCTAAAGATGGACTACAGGCCTGGAATTTGCTTCATTAAGACTTTTCCAAGAACACTGTATTTGATTACATTGCATTGTGTATTTTTTTTGAAAGCTAAGACTTTTTAGATACACAACTGTTAAAGCTCAGTAAACTACTCTGATCTTAGCTCAGTAAACTACTCTGGTCCTTCAATCCATATGATTTGTGGAAAGACAAACTCATTTTTAAAGACAAACTAAAAATATTTATACAAGTGTTTTATAAATATTGAGTTTATAATATAAGTTTAGCCCTAAAGCAGTTTTTCAGGATGAACTTATACAAAAACTGAGCTTGTAATTAATGTTGATGTAACTTTAACTATTAAAGTACCATATAGTAGGCATCACCATAATTGGAATTGATTACATATTACACAAAAGTAATCCGTCTGCCCAGGGAATAGATACTTCACCCGGTAAAACTTCATTACACATGAGGACCTACCAAAAGAAGATGAAGCGAATATAAAACCTTTAAAACCAAGGAAAGGCAAAGGCATTCAGTGATGGAAATTCAGGATACAAGTCTTGTCTGCATTGTTCATAAATTACGGGAACTCATATTTGAAGGTTCTCTTTGTTTCTATTGTCTGCAATGTGCTCTTGGGTCATTTACAGCATAATTCTTATGTTTTTATTACAAAATATATGACTCAATATAGTGGCCAAGGTTTTCAGGAATGGAGACCAATATTCCTACATAAAGTCTGTTTTTGTAATTTTAGTAGTACTAACCACAAGAGGCATGGTCAGTACTTGGGATTTTTACATCAGGCTATATCTATTTGCCATCTATTTTCTGAAGACACTTCAGAATCTCAAGTCCTCTATGAAACAAAACTTCTTTTCTCCAGCTACCCCTCCAGTAGGCTGTTCTCTCTTTCCTCCCCTATTAAAGGGGGTAAAAAGCACCCTGTTCAAATTTGCTGATGACACTAAGATGTGGGGGGACGTGGGCACACTGGAAGGATGCAACAGGCTGCAA
>NW_017728918.1:68270279-68306005 GCF_001723895.1 Crocodylus porosus | reverse complement strand
TGGGGTCTTTTGACCCCAGTACTCTTTCCTGCCATGGCAGTGGGTCGGACTAGATGATCTGCTCAGGTCCCTTCCGACCCTAGAAACTATGAAACTATGAAATATCAGCATGGAGAGAAAATAGGTAAAAGACTTCATGATAAGATAACCATGTTTTTAGGCATAGTTTCTGGCTACATTGACTCTATCCTGTTCCCATATACACCTCTGGCGCTGCCAGCTATTTGAAGGACACCACAGACTTCTTAAAGAAACTAAGCTGTATTGACAAATTTCCAGCAACCATATTAGTTACATTACAATCCCAAAACCATAGTCACTCAAATCAGGAGACAAACTTATATCCTGCTCTGACCTGCTACAATACCAATCCTGTGATAAAGACAGCAGAATCCCTCTAGCAGTCACCTATTGCCCTCAACTTGAACACCTTGGACACAATTATTAATGACCTCCAAACCCTCCTGGAAAATGGCAACTATCTCAAAATAGTCCTGGGAGACTGTTTTCTGTAAGTCCATTCCTAGCATCTGATGAGGTAAGCTATCACCCCTTCCCCCTTTTACACGTTACTTAAGGTGTGAAACCAAGAAAGAGCAGAACTGAAGTTCCCAATGTAAAAAATAAGCTGATTTCCCCCCTTAAACAGCCTATCATAAAGAAGCAGAAAACGACATAATGTTAATTTCTTTTAGCAGTCCTTTGCTGGTCATCTTTAAGATGTCTTACAGTACTCTTTGACAGGCCTTTGGTTCAACTATTTTTATCTTTATATAAGAATTACTTTTACAGTTTTTCTGATTCATTGCTCTGATGTCATTTTTAGCTAACCAATACACTGCTTGAGGAAAAAAAGCACTCTGAGATCTGGAAGCAAGTATAAAACAGAAGGTAAGGTCAATGAAGTGGTGCCAGAGTTCAGAAAAATAGTTATAACAAGCATCCCGATAGATGACTAACATTTTGTTGCAATAAACTAAATGTTATATGACTGTATAAACATTTTGTGCAGAAAACCCAACTCTGGATAAAGAAGTAAGAGTGTATGTTTGCACATTGTACAGGCTTATAAGAACACAGAAATAGATTACCTGAGGTAGGATGAGCCTATTTCTCCCTAGTTACAGTTGTTAGAAATGAATATAAAAAATGACTTTTCCTTTAATCCTGTTTGCTTTCTTTTGAAGGTTGTTCTCCTTTCCCCAATCTAATGACTGTAGGCCCAAGCTACACTAGGAAAATTTGCATCAGTGATGTTGGAGCAACCTACACCTCCTTAAGCCACTTGTAATTTATCTTCAGTCAGAATTTATATGTCTCTGCAAATCTATCTAATGTAGTCAGTACCTAATCAGGAGATATTCAGGGAAAATGGCCTAGCTTCAGTGAAATCGGTGAAGTAACTCTGCATTTAAGTATATTAAACATATATAACTGTGTCAGAATTTTGTATGTTGTCATTTAAACTACAAGGTGTGTTTTTTTCAATACAATCCATTTCAGATACCAATTCATTAACTTAAAGTTAAATCTCTGTACAAAGGGTTGCCATAATTAGGTAAATATGCATCTTAAAATATCATTAAACACAGCAAACATGTAGGATGTGTCTTTACTGCCAAAAAGTGATATTTTTAGGTAATTAACTCAAGATCAACTACCCAGGTGTGAACTTGTAATGGAGGTAAAGCACAGGTAGTTTGTACTTTGATGTACTCTTCAAGATTAACACTGTACCATCTATTCTCACCTAGTTGCAACTAAGTAAAAAGCAGACTGCTTTTTCTCAGCTACAGTAATATAGGTCTCCTGAGGTGTAAAACACACCTTTTTTGCTCCCAACACCATATAAACAAAGAGCAGTTCTGTGACACCTCTTTAGAGAGGGTACCTCACTGTTAAGCAGACATGTAGTTGAATTTCACTCAAACAGACAAGTTTCCAGTCATTTGAAAAAGGGTACAAATTAAAATAAAAATACATATAATGCACATTAAAAATCATTACCAGGTGATCTGCAAAAGTTCCTCATCAGCTAGGAGTTGAAATCCAAGCATAGAAGCTTATGTATATCTTTTCTAATGGTTACAGATCGTGTTACTGTCAAAAAGAGATATGTATATAAAGTAAAAAATATATATTTCCCCAGAAGTTGTACAAAAACTCCTTTTCTTTCATTATTTATAATGCATTAGCTTAGTCACCAGCTATGCTACTGGACACCAGTGTTATCTTCCAACCCTCTCCCACTTCCAAGGATTTAACTTCCACCTTGGCAGATGTTTTGGAGATTATTTTAAAACTTGTGAGGATGCACTAGCTTGTCATGGGTGCTGAAAGTCTCTACTTTTCTGTTTGGGTGAAATTCAGCTACATGTAGAGGGCTTATTTAAATTCCTGCACTACACTGATTGATCTAGGTTTCTGTATAGTGCCCCATCAGCAGAGATATAACAGATAACTTGCACATAGGTTGAACTGAAGGTAAAATGAAAAAGACAAATCTCTCCTCCCGCCCCCTGTCTCTCTTTCCCCTTTCCTTCTTAACTGTAGGGATTTCTAAAAGTGCACACAGGGTAGTAGATGCACTTTATAGACCAGTGGTTCTCAGTCTTCTTAGTCAGCCTCAAAGCACCTCTGGTTAGACCCAAGGTGCCCCTCAGAAAATGTCAGGTCTTCGTTTTCTCTCATTTTTTGTTTACAGAGAAATGATAGAGCAATTCTTCTGTTGCATCAGATTGAAATATTTTGAACACTATAGATTCCTATTTAAAATCTTTGTGTTTATTTTGTGAATCATATTTATATGCCTAACAGTGCTACCATTGCTTGTCACACCAATGTTGTTGCAGATTCAAAGGCAACAAGGATCTCAAGGCGCCCCAGTGTACACAGCACTCTGGTTGAGAATCACTATTACAGACTAATTTAATCAGAGACTCATAGACTTTCATAAGCATTAGCTTACCTCATCAGATGCTGATCAGAGACAGATCAGAATGAAGCTTTGTGGGACAGCAGTGTTAGAGATGAGATTTATTGTTTATTCTCAAACACTAATTTATGGTTGCTGAACTCTCTTGAAGGAGTGAATCATAATAGAGAGGGCATTACAATGGAAAGAAACAAATTCACTCATCATAATTGTGTACACAAAGATTTTGTTTTGTTTTGTTTTGTTTTTAATGCATGGATGGTAAAGCACTTCTTAAACCAAACAGAAATCCTATGCATGGCATCCTTTAATTACAAATGAAGCATCAGACCAACTATTCTTCATGTTCTGAATTGCATAGCAAAAAATCCAAAGTGGGTGTGTCTACACGAGATGCATTACTGCACAGATGCCTAAATTACTGTGTAGTAAGAGCGTGCATCTACATGTGCATGCGCTTACTGCACAATAAATTTCCTTAATCATGATTAAATTTGCTACCTGTGAAAGCAGGTAGCAAATGTAATCATGATTAGTAACTGAGCAGTAACACACATGTAAAGATGACCTGGAAGCAAGTTTGCTGCCGGGTCTGCCCAGCAACTTGGGGGCCTGTCTGAGGCCAGCCCCAGCCCCAGGGCTAGTGACTGGGAGCCTTTCCTGCTCTGGAGCCAGACTGCATCACTGCCAACTCCTGTCTGCTGGCTATAAAAGTCTTCAACCATTTTGTGCCCTGGGGCATACACCACAGGGGGCCTGAGGGTTCTGCAGGCCCTGTGTGTCTCCTTGGGCAGGCCACAGCCCTGCTGTGCCTGCCTGCCACCACCCCAGCAGTGCTGCTTAGCTTTTTGCTGCTGGCTACAGCCTTTTTCCACCTGCTGCACCTTGCTTCAGCCTCTGTTCAGGCCTGCCAGCCCCCAGGGTCACCTGCAGCCAATCGAGCACAGGAGAGCCAGCACCACCTCCCTGCTGCACAACCCCAGCAGCCTGCCATGCAACTACACGTGCTGTGGGGCATAGCCTTAGCTCACAGTCCCAGGCTGTGCCCCTGTGCTGGGTGATGCTGGAAGCTGCTCAGGGTTGGCAACACCCACATGAGGGCCCTGATAGCTGGTGTGAGACCCACAATGGCCTTGTGCTCCCCATCTAGGCCCACCCTTGCCCGTATGGAATAGCAGGGTGTAGTGGCTTGGTCACCCCTCAGCCTGCACAAACAGCTCATTGTGTACCACCTGAGGCACACACAGCAGGGACTTGCTCAGGGCACAGTGGTGGTACAATGTGGGGTCTGGGCCTGGGGTGCCTCCCCAGAGAGGTCCCCAGCAGGGAGGGCAGGAGCATGACAAGGTCCTCATCCCAGTTGTCTGGGAGCCCCATGCATCCTAAGCCTGGGCACCATGGGCTGGGTGGCAGTGCAGCAGAGAAGTTGGTCTGCAGGATAGGGAGCAGGGTCTAGAGTCATGGCAGCAGGTGCTGTCAGCAGCCTGGATTGTTCTGCCCTGGAAAGGGGGTGGGGGAGACAGGTTGCCTGCGGCCAGTACCCAGTGGGCCACCGGCTGCAGAGGATAGCATGGGGATAGAGGGCTTCACCAGCAGCCACCTGGGCCTAGGCCTACCCAACCAACTTGCCATGGTCCCTGGGCATCTATGCACAGCCAACCCCCGATCTGAGGCAGTGTGTGCAGAGCATCTTATCTCTGAAAAGTTTGAAACTCACAAAAGGCTTCTGTCTTGCATGTGCAAGGCCAGCATCTAGACACAGGTGGGAGGCCTCAGGGCCCAGCAAGGATGTGGGCTCAGGAATGCCACCACCTACCACTAGAGCCCTCTGGATGTGCCAGCTGCACTAGAGGTACATGCAGGACTGCACTTTCCTCCTCCAGCAGCTGGCGGCAGAGGAGAGGGAAGATGATGCCTGGGCCTGGTGGCAGGAGGACCTGGTCCAGGAGGAGAGGAGGTAGGAGGAGGACCTGGCTTACCAGGAGATACGGCAGCAGGAGGACATTGCCTGGGGAGGGGTGTTCTGGGCCAAGCTCCTGGCCCTGAAGTAGGAGCACCTCCACATTCTGTGGGCCCGAAATAACATCCTGGGCTATGGAGGCCATGGACGATGACAGCCGGACCCTGGACACCATTCTGGGCCTCACAGTCTCATGTGTGCCCACCACTGGCCCGCAAGCCCAAGACCTAGCCCTGCAGCCCCCCTGGCATCTGCCCACCAGCCTGCAGCAGGCCCCCACCTGGGCCTGGGAGGAGGTCCACCATTGCCTCCCACCCACAAGAACCCCTGGCCTGGCCCCTCCCCCACATCTGCTGCCATCTACCTGGGCCCAGGCCTGCTGCTTGCTCCAGTACCATACAGGTGTGGAGCTAGAGCAGCCTGCAGCAATGCCAGGACTTGACATTAGCCCTACTAGGTCTAGACTTTGCCAGCCAGAGGGGGAACCACCCACCCCAGAGGAGCACCAGCCACTGTCACCCCTGGGTGAGCCCTCTGTCTACTGCATGTGCTGTGGCATGCACACCCATGAGGGATCATCCTGAGGCTGGGGTGTTGGCCATCTTCCCTGGGCTCTGCCCCCTAGATACCCCAACCCCACGGCCCCCTACTCTGGGACATAAAAACAAAGATTCTGTACATGGTTTTAAAACTGGGAAGAAGGGTTTTTTTACTGTTGGTAGCAAAGAGGGTGGTGGAAGGGCTGTGTTGGAGAGAGAGGGGAGGGAGGTCAGTGTGTTGAGGGGGGAGGGATGAGGGGTTTTCTTGTTTGGATCCATGCTTGGCATGAGAGTGGTACTGGGGTGGGCAGGGAGTAGGGGGTCTGTGGGTGTCAGGGCAGGCCAACTAGAATGGGGAGTGCCCCAGAAGGTGGTCCACCAGTGCCTCCACACCCAGTGCCCTGGCCCCCACTGGTAGATGCATGGCTCTCCTGGGGCCTCAGTGGTGGGAAGCTGCTGCTGCAACTGCCACCACAGCTGGTGCTCCCTCTGCGAGGCCACCTCTACCCACTGTGCTTCCTCTGCCCAGACCTCATGAAACAACTCTCCCCCATCCGCGCAGATATTATGTAGCACACAGGATATAATGGTGACCCAGGAGAGGTTCTCCTCAGCAACTTTAAGGTGGGCAGTGAGGGAGTACCAGCAACCCTTGAGATGGACGAAGGTGCACTTGACCAGGGTGAGGGTCCAGCCCAGGTACCTGTGAAAGTGGGCCTGGCAGAGGTCCAGGGGATTGGTTTAGGGCATTAGCCAGGGCAGGAGTGAGTATGCAGGGTCCCCAATGAGCAGGGGTGGGATGACAATGGCACCCAGCTGCAGGTTTTCTTCCCTCAGCATGAAGCACCCACTCTCCACCAGTGCAGCCAGGCTGGAATTTCAAAACATGCAGGTGTCATTTGCACTGCCCACTCAGCCGGCAGTTGTGTGTGAATACCCCCCAGTGGCCTCTGACAACCATTAGGACTGAACAGTGGAACCCCCTATGGCTATAATAGGGGTAATCTCTGTGGGGTGGGCAAGTGACCAGTATGGGTGTCCTGTCCAGGGCCCTGATATAGAGGGGGAACCTCAGTGCATGGAACCATGCCACCACCACCTGGGTGTTGTGGACAAGGAGTAGCGTCCACAAGCACATCCTGGAGGGTGCTGCACACCTCCAGGACAGTCTTCCCGGTGGTGGCCTTGCCCACACCAAACATGTACCAGAGGCTTGTGGGCATGGTCAGCTTGAGCAGCACTAGGGCCAGGTGGGTGTCAGTGGGGAGGAGAAGCCACATGTTGGCATCCTGGTGTTCTAGGTGGGGCTGGAGCTGGCGAGCAGGTCCTTGAAGGTGGCCTGGGTCAGCTGAAAGGTGTCCAGACACTGCTTGTCCAGGTCTGCTGCACAAGGTGCTGCCATTAGTGTTGGCTGGCACAGTGGGCCCAGAGGCAGTGGGGCTGGAGGCCCAGGAGGGTGACGGTGGCCATGGTTGTGGCCTCAACAAGCCCCTTGGTGGTATCCCTGGTGGCGGCAGCTGCACAGCAGGAGACCTGGGAGGGCATGCTGCAGGCAAGCAGTCAGTCACTGCATGCAGGGGAGCCGGATGAGGCGAGACTGCCGTAGGCCAGCCATGGGTCAGCATGGCAGGCCAGCAGGGTAACTGAGGTGTCCACCAGGATCCTGGGACCCTGTTCCTCCAGGGCCATGGGCTGGGGCAGGCACAGTGTAGGGAGGCAGAGTGAACATGGACACAGCTGTGAAGTGCTGCCTCTCCATATGCCATACTGTTCCTCTGACACAGGAACTGGTTGCCCAGGGAGCAGAGCATGAGACTGTGTTTTAATGAGGGCTGCCAGGCTGCTGGCAACTGGAGCCAGAGCCTGGGGCTCCACTGGTCACCACAGAGGCTCATAGCAGAGCTGGAGAGACCTGGCAGCAAATTTTCTGCCAGGTCTCTGCACCTGTAGACACCTAGTCAAAATCACTTATTGTGCAGTAGCTTACTGCACAGTAAATCTAGGCTGTCATAAATGCAAGTGTAGACATGGCCAGTGAGTCATAATTTTACGTATCTCCATTTTGGGGTATCCAATATGATACACCTAAAAGAGATTACATTTTCAGGTGATGGCTTTTTCACACCTTCTAAAATTAGTTCATTTACCTTGACCAATTAACACTAGTTTGTATGATATTTACTTAGGCTTTGTGAGAATTCTAACTTGGGTTAGTTAATGCAGATTAAAAAGTATCCTTTATAGTAACAAAGACCAGATTCTCAACATTGATCTAATGCTGGGGAAGTGGGCATCCGGGCATGTGGGGTGGGGTGCAGGGCAGCCCAGCTGTAACCTGGGCCCCTGGTGAAAAATGCAGGTGTGGCTTGGCCCTGTGGGAAAAGAGGGGGTATGACTTAGCCCTGTGGGGAAAAAAGGAGGCCTGGCCCAGCCCCAAACCAGATGTGGGGATAGAGAGCATGGCTCAGCTGAAACCAGCAGTGTGGAGCTTGGGGTTTGCAAATTTGGCTGAAGCAGGGCGACCACATTAATGGCCACTGCCACCCTGCTGCCAAATTTCCTGCCCCATGGGGAGTCCTGCAGGCCAGATGTGATGGTTCCACAGGCCACATTTACCTTACAGGCTGGAGGTTGCACATCTCTGCTTTAAAGCACTGGATTCTCACTTTAAAGATTTGGATTAAGGCATTTAGCTTTAACATTTTGTTAAAAATCTCGAAGGGAGGATTTCTTTTGCAAAGACTTAATAGGTACCTTAGAATGCTAGAGGATTAACACTCCCACCTCAGATTCTTTGGTTTCCTTAGTAAAAAATACAGTAATATGAGTCTTAAAATAAAAATATGTTGTCTCTAATATGAGCAATAACTCCTTGACAAGGCCACAACTCTCTTTAAAGGACATTACTGTGTTTACAGGTATCTTTTTTTAAAGTAATCACTGCTAAGCCTAGTGATTATTGAGGAGACCTCCCAAGACCTAATATTTGATCCCTGCAAATATAAAATCTATTATTTTTATTTTTACACAGTAATTGAACAGCACCATCATAAGACTTATAGGGCACGTCCACACATGCAAGCATGTGCACTTGCAGCAGATCAAATAGAAATGGTGCAAATTTGAGCCGGGGCTTTTTGCTTCAGCACAAGTGCTCAGACATGCACTTTGTTGTGGACCAAATTGTGCCACTTGGGGCAAAATAACTCTGCCTGGCTCCTCCCGTATCTGCAGCCAGGGGGAGCTAGAGCCCGGGGCCAGCACCTGTGCTGTCCCCAGCAGTATAAAAAGCTGCCATGTCCTGGCCTCAGCAGTATAAAAAGCTGTCTTGGCAAGTAGCTCAGGGCTACTAGCTCTCAGCAGCTTCTGAAGCCCAGCCAGTTGATACCTGGGGACACTACCTCTTGTGCCAGCTGGACTGCTGAAACAGCCCTGAGAGTTCCCTGGACCCTCTACCCACTGCAGCAGTTTGGCAGTGGGAGCTGCTGCCTGGCTGTGACCTGCTGCACACCTGCCAGACCCAGATGGGGACTGCACAGCTAGTAGAGGCATCTGCCTCTCTGGGTCAGCTGCTGGTGGACTGTGCTTGCAGGGGTGGCCTCTGTGCAGCACTACTGCCACGTGTGCCCCCTGCCTGGCCATTTGAGCAGCTATTGCTTGGAAGATGTTCCAGGTGTGGTGGCCTGCTTTGAACTGTCAAAGCATGTCTTCCTGGCCCCATTTGGCCAGGAGGTCAGCCACGGGAAGCTAGGTCCCACTCAGCCGGCACCTCTGAGCAGGCAGGGTCCTGCCACTGGCCTCCCTAGCAGGAATTCTAATGTTCCCTATTGGAAAACTGAAAAATCCTTGATAAAAAAAATCCACAAGTCACTCTGTAAAATACCCCCAAATCCATGTTCCTCCACAAGTAAAACAAAAGACCACTATAAAGAGAGAAAGAACAAGACAGAGACAGTGATCAGTTGGACAATGTTTTATTGCTATATCTTACAGTGTTAAAGCAAGTCTCTTATCATAATTGTGGCATGGCACTCTGTGTGCCTGCCACTTTAAGGCCCTGGAGCTGGCACCCTCCAGGTGCCTAATGAGGGCAGCCATTTTAGGTTCAGGGATGCCTATATAAACAAGGCAGTTTGGCTGCTGGAGGTTAGACAACAATGCTGCCTGGTCAGAGGTCTGCTGAGTTTCATCTGGGGGGGCTGTAGGGGGTGATAGGAGACTCCTGGTCCTGGGTATAACCTGAAACTACACCCTGCTGAGAGTGGGTGGCCTGGTGGGGCTCCCAGTGGTGCGGGAGCCCTCAGGAAATGCCAGGCCAGTGATCACCCTGGTGAAAGGTAGGTTGGGGTGCCTTAACCCCTAGCCCTCACCTTAGGGTGGTTTGTGTTCCATCAGAAGTAGTTGTGGGGTGAAAGCCCTGAGGAGGAGAGTAGGGAGCCAGGGCCAGGTATGGCCAAAGCTGCCTGAGCCCTGCAGGGGTTTGAGACCCTGAGGAGGAGAGTTGGGGTCAGGCATGGTTCTGGCCACCTAAGCCCCCAGAGGAGGGCAGCCCTGAGACCCTGAGTAAAGGGGGTGTGATGAACAGTGAGGAGCCCCCAGTGTGAGGGGGGGGCAGTGTGAGAATAGAGGGGGTCACAGTGATAAGCCCCAGTGAGGGAAGAACAGGGGCTCAGCCAGAAAGCGAGGGCTGATTCCTGACCCCAGTAAGTCCTCCAATGTTGAGAGGCAGAGTTTGGGTTGAATATAACACCCATGCCCCCACTGTGAGAAGGGGCAGTGCTGTAGGGCCCCAGCTGAGAGGGGGCAGTGCTGTGGAGTGCCCGTGAGAAGGGGCAGTGATCAGAAGCCCCAGGGAGAGGGTGATGTGAAGCCCAGTGAAGGGAGAATGGGGGTTCAGCCAGAGAGAGTGAGAGCTGAGTCCTGACCCCTATAAGTCCTCCACCTTTGGGAGGCAGAGTGTGGGTCAAAGATAACATCCATAGTAGCACCACGACTTGCTGCCCTGTGAGACCCTGAGGCACCAGTCGTGGTGTGAGGTACCCTAGCTCCCCACATCCATGAAGGAGGACCTAGAGAGGGGGACTCCAGGAAAAGAGTATGGATCATACAGCGAAGCCTGCCAGAGCTTCCCCTGACTGGCCCAGGAGGCGGCCAGGACCAGGAGGGTCAGAAGGGCAAGGAGGCCCACTGAGAGGGATGCCCAAGAGCCAGGGGCCTGGGGTGCTGACTGGCCTGGGGGTGGACTGGGGCTAATGTGAGCTGAGGGGACCACACCCGAAGGGGAACCAATGGCAGGGAGATATATGGCCCAGTATGATGGCAGCAGAGTCCGCCTGAAGGGAGGAACCCAGGTGGGGTCCTACAGCAGAGTTCTGAGGCCCATCGTGTGGGACTGGCGCATATGAAAACATCGTGAGGTCATCTGTGAGGCTTGGGGTACGGAGTAGGGGAGGAATGGAGCCATAGATAGTGACCCCTAGCAGTGGGGCAGAAAATGGGCAGCCTCCTGCTTAATTAACAACTTTATTAATCAATTAAGATCAAGGCATGGCAGGAAAGAAAGTGGGCAGTTAGCCCAAGAACAGGTGGGTGGGCTGTGCGGAGATTGGACCCAGTAGGCCCCCTGTTACAATAACAATAAAAGTGAACACTAAATACATGTTTCATGAATACATATTTTGTTGCCCCCACACAGGGCATTCGGCTCTCCAACAGGAGAGTTGGCCCCCACACAAGGGGTATGGCTCCTGCAGGGGCTACAGCCCCCCACAAGGCCCACATGTCCCACCCTAGCCCCCTGACTGCTGCCCCACCTGGCCCCATGCCCCACCAAGCCTCACCCCCTGCTCCTTCAGTTTCCCCCATATGGCTGCCCCACCCAGCCTCACCCCCCAACTTGCACCCCTGGGCCCTCAAGGCTACCCCCACAACCCTAGGCACCATCACGTTAAAAAAAAAACCAGAAAAAGAACAGGAAAAAATGGGGGAAAAAAGACTCTGCTTACCTTAGAAGCAGGGGTGGGGGGGCTCCAGAACCCCAGGGCAGCACAGGACAGTGAGGGGACAGCAGGGCCCAGGTTGGGGCTGCTGGGGCTGTCACCCTGCCCCGCACTGTGTGGGTGGTGCCCCAGTCAGCCAGACAGCAGCCAGATGGTAGGTAAGTGCCGATGGTTTATTTTGTTTTGTTTTTTAAAACTTTGGGGTGGTGGGGCAGGGCTCAGCAGGGGGGGGAGGGCTGAGGGGTGGGCCAGCCAGGACATGGGTTGCAGGGGTCAAGGGCTTCGGGGGGGCTGGCAGGGGCAGGTTCCAGCTGTGGCAGGGGGGAGGGGCCGGCCATGGCAGGGTTTTGGGCTTTGGGGGGTTGGTGAGGGGAGGGACCAGCTGCAGCAGGGGTTGGGGTTGCTGGGGGAGTGTGCCGGACCCTCTCCCCTCCTCCAGCCCTCCGACCCCTTACTCACTGGCATTGGACCCTTGGTGCTGAAAGATGTGGCTTAGCTGGCCGCATCTTTCAGCATCAGGGCAAGGGGCCAACAATAGAGATGCTCTGGCAGCCAGAGTGTCTCCATGGAGGACCCAGCCTCTGGTTGCTTCAGAGCATGGTTGATTTTAACTTTAAACTTTGATTTTTTTAGACCCCTGCATCCAGGAATCTAATTTTCTCTCCACGCTGCAAACTTACAGCGGGGGGAACATTTTTTTCATTCCCCCATGTACCTTTTGCCCCCCCTCAAAGGGGTTTGAGGCAGGGCAAGAGGTATGTGCACACTTGTCTGGATGTCACCCTAATGTTCATTGCCTATGTTGTGATTATCCATTAAAATAATTTGCCTGGTGTCCTCCAAATCTTGAAAGTTTAGCACTATTTAATAACTTTTCAAGATATTTGCAGCACTACCATCCATTTATGAAAGCAACAGAAATGGTTTAATAATGTCATTTCTAATGACTGTTAAACAATTATTAAGGTGTTCTTAAAATATATCTTTGATTTATAATCTAGATCACTGAGAATAAGAAAAAGTCATTATGTATAAATTATAAGGACAGATTTTGATCTGTTACTATTGCGTACATTTACAACAACTCCATTAAATATAATAGAGTTACAGAAGTTTATAAAAGCTGAGAGCAAAATTTGGCCCAAAGCTGGAAAATATACTTTGAAAATTAAGACAAAGAAATTAATTGTATTGTAAGAGGCAAATACTGAAAACTTGTCCCCACTCTAATGGGCTTTGTATAAATACATAGACAAAAAGTAGTCCCCGCCCTGAGAATCTTACAATTTAAATATGCAAAATGACAAATGGTTGGGGAATGGAAGCACCATTAGGCTTGTGTTACAATGAAGCACAAGAGAGTTAAGTGACTTGGCCAGGGTCACAGAGGAAGTCTGTGTCTGAGCTAAGAAAATATCCCTGAGTCTCCATCCTAAGCAATATCTAGAAAATCATTCTCCTTCTCATACATTCCTCAAAAATGTCCTTGAGTTCTAAATTCTAAAAATAATGGATCCATATCACTCAACAGCTTGGAAATAAGGATTTCAATGATGGAGTCAGTGAACACCAAAGAAATGTAGCAGTGTACCTGATTTAGCTGTTCTTTTTCGTTTTGTCAAAACAGTTTTGCTGTTTTGACATTTCGCCCATAGGCTATACTGGGGAAGTTCAAAACAGCCTATAACTGTTATTTCTGGCCTGATTGGGATGAAACTTGCAGGAATGGTAGTACCTTCTGAGGGCATGAAGCCTGACAAGTTTCAGGGAGATAGGTGCAGGGAAGTTGGGGAAAATGCACCCCAAAACCTTAAAAGCAAAACTCATGTTACTTGTACACATTAAGCCACAGTGGGGTCAAAACTGCAGGCTTGCTAGCCCCAGCTGAGATGATGAATCCTGCCAAGTTTCAAGGAGATAGGTTTAGAGGTTTGAGAGAAACCACACCTCAAGCTGCAGAAAAGCAAAACTCGTGACGTGGGTGACACTGTGTGTGTTAAGGCGCAGCAGGGTGAAAGCTGCAGGCCTGTTAGCCCCTGCTGAGGCCACAAAGCCTGCCAGCTGTCAAGGAAAGAGGTGCAGGGGGAGTCGGGGTTCTGGGGCCCTGCATCTCTAGCTGCTGATACGCAACACTCGTGACATGGGTGGGTGACACTGTGTGTGAGTTAAGGCACCCAAATGACACCAAGGCAGAAAGCAGGGCAGTTCAAACAATTTTGCCTTTTATGCAGTTTTTCCATCCCCCCCCCCAGAGCACTGGGATTGGAAGAGACCTCAGGGAAGGGTGACAGTCACTGGCCAGCTGCACAGTCAATAATGAGAGCACTCCTTCCCTGCCCCCACTTCCCCCTCTCTCTCTTTACTTAATTTCTGTTTCCCTGCAGGCAAGCCCAGCTTGAGCTTCAAAGCGTGAAACATTTTGAAAATTTTGAAACGTTTCAACTTGTCTCGCTTCATTTTGAGGCTGTTTCGAAGCTCTCTGTTTTGTTTCGATGTCGCTGTTTCGAGCTTGAAATGAGTCGAAACAGCCTCAAAACAAAACTTCTGGTGAAATTTCTCACAGCCCTTGTGGTTTCCCTGCCCTCATTTCAGGGATTTAGTGCGCTGCTAAGGAGTGAGTAAGCAGGTTGTGTTTTCCAGTGGCAGTTCCAGACACACTACAGAGTCAGTGTAGCCCTGCCATCAGACACATTACCCCACCCACTCTGGCCAGATTTGAGGTTTAACATCAACAGCTGTGTTGGTTCCATTAGAAAAGAAGCTTTGTTTTATGCAGCAACTTCTCATGGTCTACTGAGCAAACAGCATCGCTTTTAGCGATTCTGTCTGTATAACTGAGAACAACTCCTGTGGATTTTGTTCCCAGAATCCAAGGTTCAGAGACTGCCATGTAAAGATCTGTTGGGACCTCTTGGTTTGGCTGTTGGGAAGTATCAGATGTTCAACTGTTTGAGCAACAGCAGAAAAGGCTATTGTTCTCTAGCCCTGGGAGTGGAGTCAGGGTAGTGATCTGCATTGCCCTACGGCCCTAAAAGTGTGACACCACTTTGGCAGAGGACTTTCCCATTTCTTGCTCTCTGCACTGCAGAGAAAAAGCATTTCAGTGGAGGTGTGCACAGCTGCCTCTTTGATTACTAATGAATATGTTTTTGTTACCTATCGGTCTGTATCTGACTCCTGCAAGAAGGGAAATTAGTTTACTTCCCAGATAAGATACCAGAGGATTATAATTTATCAGGAACTTGGAGCATCACTTTTCCTGATGTGATTTAATTTCTGCAATTTTCCACTACACTGTCACCAACAATTTCTTAAACCGAAGTACTTCTCTATTGGACAGTTTTTGTTCTGTCCATCTTTTCAGTTGAAAGTTCTGATGTAATTTTTCAGTTTGAGTGCAGTTACTTCCCTGATTTTAGAATCCATTGACAGCATAGGGACAGATCTTAAGCCCTGCTGTAAACTCCTGAGTAAAGAACCTGCCTACTCCCTTGTGGTTTGCTATCTGTATTACAGGTTGCAGCATAGAGAATATAGGTGAAGAGTTAGTATGCAGGACTGGACAGTGGGCAGACCCTGCCTAAGAGTGGGAATATAAAGTGCTCCAGAAACAAGCTTGGGAATTTTACTTCAAGGAAAAATGTAAAAGCAAGGACTAACTGGTGACTCATGGCAGGTTCAAGAGCAACAAGTGAACCCTGAAGAATTGCAGAGACGTGCCAATGGAATACAAATCCATTCACTTTCCAGCAGGCCTTAAACACAGTATTTTCTAAAATGTTTGCAGGATCCTCTACTGACTGTTCTTTATCTTCAAAGCTAGTTCCAGAATATTACAAAGCCTGCAAAAACTGCTTTCTTCTGTGCATCGCTTTGAACCAGCTTTAATCAAAAACTGAAAACATTTCAATTAGAAACGCTGAAACTGCATTGCTGTCAAAATTCCTCAGAGATGGTTTTGTATCAAACATTAATTTCCTTACTCCTTTCAGTAGCATCATTGATTTTTAGTGGTACTCGTTGCATGAGGAATTCAAGCAATATTTTCTATCCATATGTACTAAAATATAAACCATTTAAAGACTTCACAAACCTAGCTTGCAGTTGAAATGTGAATTTGGGATCTAGATTTAAGACAAATTGAAATCCTATTCCATAATCAATATTGATATATGAGTTGAGGGCTTTCTGCTTGGTACTCCATGGCAATTTATATGTCTGTACGTGTGTATCTCTCCAAATTCTCTGTTTCCACTTGACAAAGCAGATAAAGTAGCAACAGATTTTACATGCTAACTCTGGAGTATTTTCAGTACTACTGTTATTCCCTAGGAATACACTGCTGAGAAATTACCACTTGTATGTCAGCACCATGCATTACTGCCCTCTTAAATAAAATATACCAGTTATTATTATTGCTTGTTTAAAATGTTGCTACAGTCACAGGCTATTCTGTAGGGACCTGGTTTCAAACAAACTAACTCCGTGAGACTGTTGGGAGAAAGAGAAAATAAAATGATCGTCATTCGAGCTCATAATGTATTACTGCAGAAAGGCACATTCAGGCCTGCCTACCAACAATATAATTACATGATTTTGTAAAAGCTGTTTATAATTCATTTTCTGAGTATATTTTTCAAAGTTTGCTCACTGCAGACTTTCCATTCTTGCAGAATTTGAACGAAATCCTGACTCCATTGAGAGCAATAGCCAAGCTCCCCTACACACCATTTGGCTTGAATTTTACCTTTTTATTCTGAAAGACAAGAGAATGAGAAATATAGTAGATTCCATTACACAAGAACTCAGCAATTGTAGTTTCTTTACTAGGCCTATGCAGTACACCTGTTACTTTTATATACCAGCTCCTATTTTAAAACAAAAAAATTGCTTGAAGATGTAAGTGGCACTTCAGGCAATAAATACCCAACACACAAAATCAGACCTTTTATTGATGTAGAAGTATTAGATCTTCACACTTTGGGCCACATTCCCAGGGAATGTAAACTGAGACAAATGCATCAGCTTCATCAGTGCATATCAACTGAAGATTTGACTCAGAGGTAGAGATACTCCTGGAGAAATATGCAAGGCAATACAATCATTTTTAGGGATGTTTAAATGTAAGAGTGAAGAGGCAGCATTCAATAACTGTGAATATATTCCTTAACAGAGGAAAAGATGAAAGGAAGGTTTCAGTTTACACTAAACACAGATATTGTACTTCGAGATTTTCCAATGAAAGGCCAAAGCAGTATTCCCTTCTTAAAAACTGCTGCTAACTAAGGCCAGAGGAGTATTTAGTATTTTCCATACCCTGTGTACCTGCCAGTGAGGCAATGGAAAAGAGGCAGCCCACTCTGTATTTTTGGGCTTCATCAGCAAAGAGAGGTAGGAAGTGAACTGGACAGAGCAGGTGTCCAGATGGAGGCAAAAGGGCTAAAAGGATGTGCCAAAAGCCATGCTAAGCAACAGCATAAAACATCAGATTCAACAACAGGATTAACTTCCTGACTGCAGGTTTCTTTTCTTCTCCCTCCCCACCAGCTCCATAGCCTCAAGCCCCACTGCTTTCATTATCTAGGCACTGACCACTTCCACCTGCTCCATGATGCTGGAGTCAGCCAAACTCTTGAGGCTCCCTTCCCCTGTTATCACACCCCCTGCTTCTGTTCTGGCACCCCCAATTAGTCAGTGCCTGGGGCCTATACCCACCCTTGCTCATCTCTAATTATGTTACTGATTAAAGGCTCACTATAAGTGAGAGATAAATAGGGATCACTGTCCCTGATGTTGAAACCTAACTTGGATTACA
This sequence comes from Crocodylus porosus, assembly GCF_001723895.1. Classification (NCBI taxonomy): domain Eukaryota; kingdom Metazoa; phylum Chordata; order Crocodylia; family Crocodylidae; genus Crocodylus; species Crocodylus porosus. Next base: position 68,288,757 of record NW_017728918.1, on the reverse strand, counting down.
ATCCAGTTAAGAGAGCCCAGTTTAGTAAGTCACTGTGTTAGAATGACCCAGTTGAAAATGGGCTGGGAGTTTAGGTAAGCAAATGATACTTCTGAAGTCCACTGACATGAACAACTATCTTGCTCTCGCCAAATGTTTAACACCATCTGGAACAGGGTGGGTAGCCCACCTGAGGCAATGGTATCACAAGTGGCACAAGCAGCCTCTGCGTGTGATACATAGCAGACCAGGGAAGGAACAGGCAGCACAATGGTAGATCAGGCTGGAAGCAAAAAGTATGGAGCACAGGGAAGGAAGGAGGAGGCATAGCAGCAGATCAGGCAGGATGCACAGGAATTGGAGCAGAAAGAGCAGCAGAGTGGGCAGGGGAAGCAGGGCAGAGTGGCACTTGAGGAGGGTGCAGGGACAGTTTGTGGCATGCTTGCCAAAAAGGTTGGCCCCAGTGTGATTAAAACTCCAACTTTACACTTCATCCAGAATAAAAATTACTTTAGCTGCACTGGGACTCCTTGATTCACTGTGAGACTTCAGTTTTAGGTTGGATCAAAGAAAAGAGGGTCAACTCCATCACCACCAATCACCTTGTGAAACACCTTAGAGGTTCTCAATCCAAGCTGATTTAGCTCGTCCTTGTCAAATGTCTGATCTCCAGTGAGATAATGTGAGGGCAACTATGGCACCAGACCTAGGCGCGTGCTTAGGCATTGGCAAGGAGAGATACCACTGTTGCCCAGGACACAAACCCTGGTAGTTATGCCTCTGCTGATCTCTGACCAGATCCTTATTGGTTTTGTATGCAGAGTGGGAATAAAAAATCGCCTTGTTTCACCTTAGTGGGATTTGAAAGTTCTAGGCAGCTGGATTGGCTTGGTTTTTGGACTGTTCATTGATGTCAAATTGAAATCCCCTCAGCCAATATGCTAACTTGTCTATGCACAAAAAGTGTTATGGCAGCAACTGATTTTCTGTAGAACCATGTTCAGAGAGGTTTATATCATTTACTGAGCTATTGTTTCCAAATGTAATTGCAGGAAACCAAGAAGAGAGAACCATTTTTGTCTGCACAGGGTCAGACACTGAGGAAAATACCATCATAATGAAAGTATTTTATATTCATGCAACTGATTATTCCAAAATGGATATAAATGTGTTTAAATGACAGTATAATTAGAGTTGTAATAATTATAGGCTTTAAAGGAAAGTTTGAAATGTGAAAGTACATGGAAAAAAAACCTGGTGAATTTGCATAACCATGTTAAGCTTAGCACTGTGCTGTAGACCTGCCCAGATAAAAGAATCATCTTTTCTGTCAACAGAGAAGGCTATATTTTAACAGAATAGGGGTGGAGATGACCTGGAATGAAGGCCAGAATTTTTGTATTCGCGTCAGCACAGCCTCAGATTTTGCATCCTCAAAGACCAGTAGGTGCAGTTGTGACTGTGGGAGGGATTGGGGTGTTCACAGGAGTCAGGCATGCAGGTCCCTCTGAAACACAGTGCGTTTGAGGTTTGTAAGGCCAGATTTGTAAAGGTATTTAGGCACCTACCTACCAGTGATATCAAAGGGAGTTAGGGTCTTGCCCTAACTCCCTTAGGCTCCTTTGATAACCCTAGCCTAGATGGTTACCCAAGTTGCAGGTAAAATGTACCTTTAAAAACAACAGACCAAGCAACATGTAGGAGCTTGGCACTGTAACCTTGCCTATCTGTCCATCTCTTCCCTCCTTTTCTGTCTTCACCTATCTGTTGGATTTAAGGCCTTTAAAGAGAAAAACTTTTACTTTTTCTTGCCTGGAAAGTGAGGGCACGCCCTCGGTTCTCCGTAACTAATATGAATTTTCAGGTTCAGTCAGGTAGTGGAATCTCCTGTGGCTAAAACACTCAACACACAATGGGCTCCCAGCCACAGGGGTGAACCATACCCAGCCAGAACTTCAAGTCCCACAACTGAGGGGACTCTCAGCCCCAGCAGCTGCTGTCTTTTGGTCCCAGGGCAGCCCTGGCATGGGCTCCAGACAGCTGCAGCCAGAAGGGACCCAGAAGCAGCAAGCATGCCTGCTGCCAGGTCCTGCTTTTCGCCAGTCCTTAGTAGTTGTGGGACTTGAAGTCCTGGCTGGGCATGGTTCACCCCTGTGGATGGGAGCCCCAACAGCTGATGTGGTTCCCAGCCACAGTGGAGACCCTGTACCACGTGTAAATTAAACCTCGATAGCAACCAGCTATAAAGTTAATACATGTTTTTGAGGTCTAACTTTATAGCTGATTAGAACTTTTAAAGATGTGATAGTTACTTTGCACATCTAGCTGGCCTTAAGGTATTTGCACAATTAACCGTTAATTGTATGATGCCTATAATGTTTAGAAGGGGACTATGTGTCCAGTCAGTGCAGGGCTGCCTCTCTCTGTCTCTCTCTTCTCCCCCTACCTCCCCCTCCCCCTATCAACCAACCAGCATGGCCTGGCAGCTTACACCAGCTCCTAGCCCTTGTGCTGGAAGCAGCGCTGAGCAGGTGCCAGCATTAGCTTAAGATGCAGGCAGGAGCTTCCTCCTGAGTATTGGAGTATTCCCCCAGATCCACAGGTGATGCTGTTGTGTCAGCACATCAGCTGCAGTCCCAGGCAGTTGCTCCAAACCCCAAAATGAACCTGCAAGCAGTGTCCACAACTGATGCCGGCACATACCTGGCGCTGCTTCCAGCATGTGGGGAGGGTGCTGATGTAAGCTGTGCATGGGGCCAGGACATACCCACCTGCCCAGCATGATGCAGGAGCTGAAACCACTGCCAATGCGGCTCCCTACGGGTGGATTCTATGACTTTGTGGCTGCCGACCTATGGGCCAGATACAATTAGTTGGTGAGGCAGATCTGGCCCACAGGCCATATTTTGCCCACCTCTCATCTAATGCATAATCCAACAATCATGCCTCCTGCCCTGATGTTGTGACTGTGTCGACCATGCATTAGACCCCTCACACCTTTACCTGCATGTGTAGAGGGGGCCTAAGAACCAAGGCTCTAACACTGATATTAGTTTTATGATTCACTATAACCTACCTGATCTCTGAATTCTCCCCACATATGGAAGGTGAGAAAAAGACTTTTCTTCTGATAAGCCTTGATCTCCCTCTAGTCAGCTTCTTTTCTTTTCCTAATCGTTTGTCTGCTATCTGTGGGAATTTTTCTCCCTACCTCTTACAACTATATTTTTTACCATGTTGTGTTGGCTCTCACTACTCAGACCTGATTAAGAATTCCTTGCATTCAAAAATTTGTCTAACTTTATCCCATCCCTGCTGTTCATCCAATAAAAGATAACACCTTAAAAAAAACAGTTGCCCCTTGCCTCTTCCTGTATCATCATGGCTACAACATCCCTCTATGCAACGAAATACCTCTAAGCATAGCCATCCTAGGGGTATGTGGGGCCCAGGGCATATCAGCTGGGGAGTGGGGGGGGGGCAGCAGCGCACAGTGGCCTTGACAGGTCCACAGAGCCCCCAAAGCATGGGGCCTGGGGCAGTTACCCCGCTTCTCCACCCCACCCCCGATGGCTCTGCCTCTAAGTACATTTATATCCACCTTTGCCAATGAGGCCCTTAGCAAGTTTGCACCGGAGTAGGAACAATGATCTGGGAGAACCAGTTTTTTCCCAAGCTCTTTGAAAGGAAGATGTTTGGCAATTGGGATTTCCCCAAACAGGATGAAGAGACAGGTACAACAGAAACATTTTTAAAAGAGACATAGAGACACACAGGGACTTTTGAACAGGACTGAAGAAATAAGCATACTTTTGCAGTAAAAGGAACAGGGCTGGGTTAGCTGCAGGACCAACAAAAAGCAAGTGAGCTGAATTAGAAGACCCTCTTGAGTCTGTCTGTTAGAACAAGAGTCTTCCCAGAGCTGTTAAATCCAGTCCCCAGATGATTTTTTTTATTATCATACGTCCATGAAGGGCACATCCAGATAAGTGCAGTTCGAGACACCACAGAATGCATGGTGAGAATGAAAAAATGTTTCCTGCACTGCATATTTGCAGCACAGGCTCAAAATTTGATACCTGGAAATCCAGGTATCAAAAAAAAACAAAAAAAAAAAACCGCCAAGGAAAAAAGCGGGGTGACCGGAGGCTTGGGTCCTCCAGAGAGACACTCTGGTATCCAGCCATGACTGTCTCTATGGCTGAGCCTTGCCCAGGTGCTGAAGCACAGTACCTTGACATGTGGGGCAGCCTGGAGTGCTCCTGCCTGCATGGACCCCACCTCTGTCCCAGGTAAGTAAAGCAAGCACTGGGGATGGGGGGGCCTGGAGCGGGGCAGAGCTCCAAGTGGGGGACTTGGGTGCAGGGTGGGGGGCTGCTTGGGAGAAGTGGGTCCCCCACCTACCCCCCCCATACAACCTACAGCCCCCCTCCCCACAGCAGCACCCCGTCAGGGCACTTGGGGCTCTCCTGGCAAAGCCCCCCATCATGGCATGGGGCAGTGTGGCTTGGCCCCTGCCACCTGGCACCCAGCACTGCTTGTGGCAAATTGCACAGGCCCAGCTCAGTGTGGCGCAGCACTGTACCCCTTCGGGCAGCTCCAGGCCAGTCAGGCTGCCACCTGGGGCCCCGCGCTGCTCACAGGGACTGCCTGTCATGCTGGGCCCCGTGCTGCATGCACAGGCCCCATGCGCCATCAGGCCAGGTTGGTTCTGTGCATGTAGGACCCAGCCCAGCATGACAGGAAGTCCCCATGGGTGGCGCGGGGCCCTGGGTGACAGCCCAAGTGGTCCAGAGCTGCCCAAAAGCATACAGCCCAGTGCTGCACCATGCTGAGTTGGGCTACACCAGTATGATGTCGCAGATGCAGGGCTGGGTGTTAGACAGCCGGGGCCAAGCTGTGCTGCCCCATGCTGCACAGGGGGGCTGTGCCGTGAGGCCCCAAGTGCCCTGACAGCTGCTGCTGCTGTGGGTGAGTTGTGGGTCATGTGCGGGGGCCGGAGCCAGGGCCATACAGGGGGGCTCTGGGCCCTGTTGAGGGTGAGCCCCTGAGAGTAAGGGCTTTGGACCCTGTGGGGGGCTGTGGGCCCTGTTGGGGGATGTAGCCCCTGTGGGGGGAGCTGTGGCCCTGTGGGGGGGTGGCAATCCATGAGCTGTGCAGGGGGGGCTGTGCCCTGCGGAGGGCAGGGGACCCACCTACCCTGAGAAGCCCTCTTTTACAGCCCGCCCACAATCCACCCAGCTCCCCCATCCCTAAGCCACCCACACAAACCCCTCACCCACATACCTAGCCCTGTGGGTCTGGAGTGAAGGGACTAGGGAGGGAGGCAGGCTGTGTGTTGACAGTGAGGAACAAGGGCAAGGGCAAGGCACTGGCATATCAGTGCTGCTCAGTGCTGCACATCTTTGTGTGCAAAGCGGGTAGGAGAAGCTCTGATTTTTCTATGACAGAAAAGCAAAAAGTAAATGCCAAAGTGTATAGATATTTAGAATTTATTTTATTATGATGATAGAGGCACTGGTAGACTTCCAAACTGCTTTAAACTTGTCAATATATCAATAAAACTTTGCCCAACAGATCTCTCTCTATATAGTGGCATTTTATTTTAAAGTGAAGAACACTAATTTGGGTATTTTAATGAAAGAATTTGGATTTCTTGTCAGAGAATTTGAGAATTTGTGATTTTTAAACAAAGAACACCAGGATCTCTGCTGGTGAGACAAGTGGCAAGACCTGTGCAGATGAGCCTGTCCAGGGCCAGCACTGGGGACCCAGCTGGAGGGCAGACAAGGTGGCTGACTTGTTGGCCATATGGCCACAAGAAGCGTATCTTCTGGGCGCTCGCTGCCCAGATGGCAGAGTGGGGGTGCCCCATCTGGGTCTCGCAGGCATGCAGCCATGGGGCTGCTGGTCCAAGGAGGCAAATGCTGTCACAAGTGGTAGCAGGTCACAGACAGGCAGCAGCCCCCACTGCCAGACTGCTGTAGTGAATATTGCTGGGGCCCACACAGGTGCTGGCCCCAGGCTGTAGCACTCCCATGGCTGCAGATCTGGGAGGTTATTTTGCCCCAAGTGGCATAACTTGCCCCACACCAAACTGCATGCCTGGGCATGTGCTCTCAGGCAAAAATCCCCATCTCAAATTAGTGCCGCTCCTTTTTGAGCTGCTGCAAGTGCACATGCCTACTTGTGTGGACATGCTCGAAGTATTCAAATGCAAAGCAGAAGGTTCATATCTTCAGTGGGGAGTTCTGGGAATGGGCATGTTTAAGTCTGAGGCTAAGGACCAGGCAGATGGACTGCTGACCCAGGCTCTCAAACAGGGGTATGAAAGAAAGGATCTGCTCTCTACTACGTCAGGGTGAGGTGCTTCCCAGAATCTGTCTGGATTCACACCAAACCCCATGGGCTGGGATCCAATACAGTAGCCTGGTAAGTACCCAAACAGGGGAGCTTGATCAGATCTATGACAGTTTCATATCACAGAATTGCTGTAAAATCATATGCAAAGGAGGGCAACTCCTCCTATATCTGAACCCCAAGCTCCTGCACTCCCACATTGAGTGGGAAATGTGGTTAATTTCTTGTGTTTACCTGAATTCCAGTAATTTTTATTACTCAAACTGTCCATTTCCATCTACCCCTGTGTCATCCTTGGAACTTGAAAGTCTTGACTGAAGAACACAGATATGTTTTTGGAAAGGAAGGGGTTGCACAAAGTGATAGGAATTTTTAAAAGATTTCCTAATAGGATGGGATAGCCCTGTACAGGGTCTTCAGCCCCCACATCTCTCACTTCACATTGCGAGGTTGAACCCTGCACTCTGGTAATATGCACTTGGGGAGCTCTGATTGATTAATAGATTCATAGATATTAGGGTTGGAAGGGACCTCTATAGATAATTGAGTCCAACCCCCTGCATAGGCAGGAAAGAGTGCTGGGTTCAGATGACCCCAGCCAGATGCCCATCCAGTCTCCTCTTGAAGACCCCCAGGGTAGGGAAGAGCACCACCTCCCTTGGGAGCCCATTCCAGATTTTGTCCACTCTAACTGTGAAGAAGTTCCTCCTAATGTCCAGTCTAAATCTGCTCTCTGCTAGCTTATGGCCATTATTTCTTGTGACCTCCAGGGGCGCCTTGTTCAGTAGGGCCTCTCCAATTGGCCCTTCTGTGCCCCGATGATGAATTTATAGGCGGCCTCAAGGTCGCCTCTCAACCTTCTCTTGTGGAGGCTGAAGAGGTCCAGGTGCCCTAGTCTGTCCTCATAGGGCTTGGCCTGCAAGCCCTTAACCATATGAGTGGTCCTTCTCTGGACCCTCTCCAGGTTATCCACATCCCTCTTGAAGTGTGGCACCCAAAATTGCACAGAGTATTCTAACTGCAGTCTGACCAGTGTCCGATAGAGAGGAAGTATCACCTCCTTGGTTCTGTTTGTCATGCATCTGCTGACACATGATAAAGTGCAGTTAGCTTTTCTGATGACTTCGTCACACTGACGGCTCATGTTCATCGTGGAGTCCACTAGAACTCCAAGATCCCTTTCTGCTTCTGTGCTACTGAGCAGGTCATTTCCTAGGCAGCAGGTGTGCTGGATATTTTTCCTCCCTAGGTGCAGTACTTTGCATTTCTCCTTGTTAAATTGCATTCTATTGTTTTCTGCCCATTTGTCCAACCTGTCCAGGTCTGCCTGTAGTTGTTCCCTGCCCCCAGTGTGTCCACTTCTCCCCACAGTTTTGTATCATCCGCAAACTTGGACAGAGTACACTTTACTCCCTCGTCCAAGTCACTGATGAAGACATTGAAGACTATCGGTCCAAGGGCCAATCCCTGCGGGACCCCACTGCCCACTCTCTTCCAGGTCGATACCGACCCATCCACTACCACTCTCTGGGTACGACCCTCTAGCCAGTTTGCCACCCACTGGACTGTGTAATCATCCAAGTTACAGCTTCTTAACTTGTTCACCAGTATGGGGTGGGATACCGTATCGAAGGCCTTCCTGAAGTCTAAGTAAATGATGTCAACCCCTACTCCTGCATCCAGATGTTTTATAACCTGGTCATAAAAAGAGACCAGATTAGTCAGACGTATCAAGACTGTACTCAATATAATGTTCAGGAGCAGACTGTGAACACTTCCAGCAAAGGATCTGCCAGTTACTGTTTTGAGAATGTTTCAATGGGAAACATACAAAAAACTAGAACTCTTGCTTCCAAAATGATACCTTTTATTAGACCAATGGGAAAATCAGAAGAAAATTGTCCTTTCCTGCGAGCTTTCAGGATCAAAGTCCCTTTGTCAGGCTCTGGGAAAAGTATATATGGTACAAGATGGTAAAAAGCCCCTATAGATAGGAAATAAACTTCATTTTTGCACAGAGGGAGCTGAAGATGGAAGGCTGTCCCTTTGGGTCCGTGAGAGTGTCTTTGTGAGCTGTGCTTAGGGTCTTTGGTTCTTTTCCACTATTGTGATCTAAAAGTATGCACCGTGATGAACAGGATTTATCACAGGCTAACAGTGATAAATTTGGTGAGCTGTCTCTCCCTAGCAGACATCTCAAGCTGAGCTGCTTAATTAGTTTAAATGCTACTGTACTGCAGTGTGGGTGAATTATGTGAAAATGTAGCTGTAAAATAGTATGTTTGTTGAGCTGCCAGAAGATGGTAGTGCTGAGGATGTGAAGCAATGAGATAGAAGCGATTTTAATAACTGAAAGAATGTGCTGCTCCCAAGGTTAGATTGCTAAATCATAATAGCACTTTAATAGCACTTTTTTTCCAATTTGTTTGGAAAAAGATACTATCACTTTTGGAATCATAACTTATTTATGGCAAATATCCAAAATTCTCTGTATTTGCAAAATTAAGGTAATAATGTGATCTTATATAACACACAGCAGTGAAATTGTACAAAACAGTTTCGTGATGCAAAATAGTGGAAACATGAGCTTTAAAACCATGGTTAATGAAAATAAAAAATGTTATGTTATGTTATGTTATGTTATGTTATGTTATGTTATGTTATGTTATGTTAGTAGAAAAGCCATTATATTCTGTAAGGAAAGGTGCTGCCAAGTATAATAAGGCTGTGTGAGTTTTCAAAACTCAGCCGACTGCTGGTTTTCTAAATTCTGAATGAAAAATCAGACTTTGGTAATGGGAAGGGTGCAAAGCAATGAGATGCAAACAACTTTTAATAGCTGCAAGGATGTGCTACTCCCAGTATTAAATTGCTAAATCTCAGTGGTAATCTAAGAAATTATTGGTACCAGTCCTGCAAAGCCATATGCCCTTGCTTAATTTCCTACCTAGCAAGTAGTTTCTTTAACTAAAATGGAACTTTTTACAATGCATAAGCTCAAGCATGTCTGCAAGTCCTTGCATGACTACAGTCTTTCTTACAATACGTGAACGGGATTTCCAAAGTAAAGGTACGACGGCACCAAAATAATTAGTGTTGTTGCACCACTTGTAAAATGTTTTGATATATACTCAAAACATGTAATTAAACAAGCCACTTTTTTCCCTATGGGTACACATTCTTAGACATGTAGACAAATCTATTAGGGACTGTTGCTGTATGCAGTGAGTGTATACATATATACATATGTACCTATATACATATGTATGCACTCACTGCATACAGCAATAGTCCCTAATATATATATATATGCTAGGGACTGTTGCTGTATGCACAGTGTGTGTATATATATATATATATGCACACTCACTGCATACAGCAACAGTCCCTAAATAGCTCACCACTGACACACAGTATTATGTTGTCATGTTTGAGATACAACGGTCATTGCCCTACATCTGTAGTATCTCACATTACACACATGCTGATTTTCACTAATAAATAAATATTTAACAGATTGTGCATTATCACATTGTGTGTACAGATATCGTTATATAGATATTAGAGAGGGATGGGAAAATCTGAATTTAGTAAACCCTCGTGTTCTTACTCAAAAGTTTCAGTATGTTTAGAATAGAGGTGTCCAACCTGAAGCATGCGAGCCACAAGTGGCACACACAGCTTTTAGTATGGCATGTGACAGATCTGGTAGATACCAGGAAAAACAGCAGCAGGGCAGGGAGGAGAGAGCACAGAACAACATATTGGGAAGGGTAGAAAATAGGGCATGGAAAAAGGAAGAGAGAGGCAGATCAGGCAGGGAGAGAGGATTAGAATGGCACTAGGGGTATTGCCATGCCTGTCAAAAAGCTTGTCCCTCACTGGCTTATATTAATGATTAAGTTAACCCTACCTGAAGGGCTAATTGTGACATTCCTATTAGGATCTGGGTTCTAGTCTCTACATCCAAACCTTGGATGTGTTTGGATCTGAAGGTCTGATGTAGGTACACACCTCTGATATATAAATAGAGATAAACACTCATTTGTATCAATTATAAAGGAAAATGTAGCTGTTCAGCATGCTATTTACAGATGTTAAACAAGGGCCAAAAGGCCTCTCAGTAGCAAGGGCATTTTCATGTCATTCAGAGCTTTATGTTGATTAAAAATAAACTCTGCAACAAAAAGCCATTGATCTTTAACTTAGATAGATTTCACATTAATGAAGACTGTTCCTATTTCTTTCACTCCTTTGGTTTATTTATTGATTTCATTTATAAACCTTAGAATGCAGAAGCAATATGAGCTTTCAGACAGTCCAGAGTTTTAATTAATAAGAACCTGGTAACTCAGGACTAGAAGCAATAATCTATTTAGAGGCCTACAGGTGATATACAATGTTTAGCTTTTAGGTGTCAGTTACCAGAGTGGACTCTGAAAGCTGAAGTTATGCTCTGAGGGTGCAAACAAGCTTTCATGGGACCCAGCTTAGGTTTAGGTGACTTAGTTTAAGCCACCTAAGAAGGAGAGAGGGAGAAGGAGCTGGTGGGATTGGGGCAGGGGTTGTGGATCCATGGAGGTGGCTGATGCGTCCAGGGTGGATTGGTGGGTCCAGGGGGAGATCTACAGGGGGATGACTGGTCTGAGCGGGATAGTCAGTGGGCTAAAAATAGCCCAATCAGAATTGGAGGGGTTGTGGACTGTGATGAGTGGCTGTGCTTTCCCAGCCCTGAGGATGTGCTGTGAACACATAACGGCCTTCACTAAGTCGAGTTAACCCTGACTAGATCAGGTTAACCCTTTATCGATCTAAAGTTAGCTGACGTCTGAGGTGAACTAACTTTAGATCGACCATACCATTTTTAGGATGATCTAAGCACTGTGAATGCTTTCTCACTGGGGCATTTACATCAATCAGCCTAACATGGGTTATGTCACTCTAAATGTAACACTTGTACATCCCCTGAGAATCCCTTTGTGAGGCACCTCAGAAGCACGATTCCAAAATCTATGTGTCATGGAAAAAATTTTGTGGTTAGGTGCTGACAACACAGGAGAACAAAGATACCAACTCTATGAGTGGAAAATTCCACAGCGTGCCCAGCATGTGCCCCCTAAGTGACCTCTACATCCGTCAATCATGTTGACCTACTTTCTAGCCCTGCGCATGCTCAGTTACTATACAGAGCTTGATCCAACGCATGCTTAGTCAGAAACTGCATGAGGTAATCACTCCAGAAACTTCTTTAAGCAAAGCGGCCTGATTGGCTGAGAGGCTGCTATATAAACTGGTGGAGCCCCTCCCTCGGGGGGAGACCGGACCCAGCAGGAGTACAGAGACTGCTCCTAGCAGAGACTGTCTCACAGCTGGGGAGACCCGCTTGACTGAGAACAGAGGCTGTTCATCGGGGACTGTTTCTCAGTAAGGCTCCTCGGCCTATTGGTCTCCTCTCCATTTGGCTTCGTTACTCCGTTTTGATCTTGTTCCGTTCCTGTTTCCGCTATACTGATCTCCTGGCTCCTGAGTTACCTTTGACACCGATCATCGATTACGACCCAGATCATCCCTACTGGCTTTGATTGTATCTCCGCTTCAACACATCTCGGCTTCCGACTTCGGCTTCCTTTTCGACCACCCGTTGTCTGTCACTGGACTGGCGTCACGACACCGTTCATCATTTCACCGCGTTACAGTTTGTTCATTCGTAGTTCCTTTTATGAGCTGTTGACCAGCCCTGGGACTAACTAGCGGGCAGCTGCCCCTATCCCTCAGGGGGTAGAAAGCAAGGGCTTGCTAGTGAACCTCATGGGCCAACAGACCCCTTTGTCGTTGTTTGTTTCACTCATTAACTCATTAACTGTAACCGAAGAAGCAGCTCTGCCTACGCCTCAAAGCGTAAGTCAATAAATCCACTTGTTTGAAACCATACGCTTTCGTGCCTCTCAGACTCATCGCCGCAAATCCCACCTGTTCATGTTCCAATCGCCAACCCCGGCCCACCGTGACCTTGGGGCCTTCATTTGGTTCCAACACTATGCAGTGAGTGAGGAACTGCCTGGAACAGGGGGCAGTTTTACAAAAAGCCAGTGGCAGCTTGCAACCCAGCCACCCTCGTGCACCACTAATCTCTGCTGCCACTTCAGCATTCCCTGCTCTCTCCTTCATTCTGTAGTCTCCACTTACAGTCACTACCAAGTGCCACTGAATCCTGTGGTCAACAGCTATGCTGAGGGGCAAATTTGGCAGCGAAAGTAGGGAGCAAGTAGGGCTGGGGTACAGCAGGGGCTGTGCAGGCAAGAGGTGGAACGTGGCACAGGAGTGTGCTGGGATAAAAGGCAGACATCAGGCAGAAGGACCCTTGAGATACCCCCTTTGTGACTCTGTTGTCACATGCCAACAATCTCCACCAACCACCACAGGACAGATCTAAATACTTTGTGGGCCAGATCCAGCCTGCAAGCCATAGGTTGCCAATCCTTGACTTAGAACCAGCTGATAGGAAATACTGGGTACAGTTATATCTCAAATCTGGCTCTTTTCTGGGGCTTAGGTACCTTAGATAGAAGTGCAGGGATCCACTTGGGATCTGGAGCTTGTAATCCTCTCCCAAGGTTAGGCTTCTATATCAGCTCCTTGAAAGAAAGGTGCAAGCTCACACTTTACTTTCAAAATTCAGCTGATGGCCACAAAAAGGGAGAGCTTGGTTCTATGCTCACCTTAGCCTGAGGGTAATCAAACCTCTACTCTCTTCCTCCAGCGTACATTGCCTTAAGAATAGGGTGGGTAAGGATATTCTTATAGGCCACATCCCCACAAGTGAGGGCACGTGGTTGCCATGGGGAAAAACACTGTGGCACAAATTTGTGCTGCTGCTTTTTGCCCTGGTGCACAGCCCTGCATGTGGGGTTAGCATAGAAAAAAATGCTCTGGGTGGGGTAGGGGAGGCTGAAGCCAGCACCTGGACTAGCTCCAGCAGCCTTACCTGAGGTCCTGAGGATCTCCCAGGGCTCCAGCAGTAACTATCTGGGAGTGCAGAGCCTGGCCAGAAGCCAGCGTGGCTCTGGCTGGCCAGGCTCCAGATTCAGGTGGCACAAGCTGCTGCTACATGTGCTGCTCTTCTTTTTTCCCCCCACGTTTGTTTTTTTGATACCAGGATTTCCTGATGTTTAAATTTGGCTCCCTGTGCTGCAAATATGCAGCACAGAGAACCAAATCACAAGCATGGGGTGTGTTTTGCGGTGCCTCAAAGTGCACATGTGTGCTGATGTGGACATGGCCATAGGGTCAGAGTGCTGGTGTAGCTATCATGGTCCAGAAAATGTACAAAAGGCAAAGGGTTTTTTTAAATATATCCTTTATTAGACCAACTGAATAGTTTTGAGAGAAATTTGACAAGCTTTCACACACACAGTGCCTTTTGAGAAAGAAGTAGACACAGATATTCTCCACACTTCCCCATGAAACTGTGCTACAGTGCAGAAAACACACAAAGAGAGAGAGCGAACTAGACAGCACAGGACTCCGTAGCCTTATACTTGGGCACTCATGCCTGATTACAGAATTCTTCATGCATTTTACCTTACAGAGTCATTCAATAAAAGTAAAAATAGTGCTAGGAGCAGAGATTTGCACCCAAGACACCCTGGTGGTTAAGGCATTTTCCCAGAGGTGGGAGATTTGGATCTTAGGTTAAGCTAGTCATAAAACACAGGTCTCCCAATTCCTAGTAAATATTCTCCCCAGTAACCTATTAAAAACACATGGTGGGCAGGGGGAGCAGTTCCTCTTCTGTCTGGGTTTTAAAAAGAAAGTGATTGTAACTGCATTTTGTGAAGGACTTGTCCAGCCAGTGGGCATGTCTACATGTGCATTAATATGCTTTAGTTAATATGCATTAAATCTAGTACCATTGAGCATTTGTACACTTGCATGTGCCGCAGTGCTGGGTGCTTTTAAAAGTGCCTGGTGCTGCGACGCATACATATGTATAAATGACAAAATGTGCATCAGCACTGAGAAAATGATGGCAGTGTGCTTTTGAACTAAAACACATTAAAGGTGTTTTACTTCAAAATGCACTGCCACCATTTTGTCAGTGCTGACATGCATTTCGCTGTTTATATAAATGCATGTTATGCAGTGCTCGGTGCATCAGTTTACATACTCCATAGACTCGATTAATCAATATGCTGAATTTCCAGATAAACAAAAGTAAACAAATGTCCATTGGGAGGTACAAGAAAAATGTGCATTATCCTGTCTTAATGTGTATTAAAGAGCATGGGGGGCCTATACACATGCACATATACTCAATTAATAGAGTCTTCTGGTACATTACTGTGCTCCAGGAGACTCCAGTGTCACCAGTACCAGCATCTCCACACTGAAAAATGGCAGCAGGGGCACTTTAACTAAAGCTTGTTCAACAAACTTTAGTTAAAGAACCCCCACCACCATTTTTCAATGTAAGGTGTTACCACTCAGCTCCGTATTCTTGGGGAACCCTGACACAGGACGCAGCCTGTCTGACTCACAAAGAATTTCCCTCCCCCCCACCTGAACAAGAACTGATTATGAATGACAATGAAGATGCAGTGGGAGATGCACCTAAAGCCCTCCAGATAAGGGAGCAACTCCCTAGGTCTCATTTGCATCTGAGATGGAACTAGATGACAATTCATTTACATGGGGGATGGAGAATAGAAAGCCCAAACCAAACCACAGTGAATTCTGGGATCAGAGAAGCAGGGGAGCACTGCATGATGGGGAATCTGTGCTGCAAATGCTAATCAACCCACATTTACACACACCCAGCTCAGCATTTAGCAGAGCAATTCTAATCTGGATTTATAAAAGACTTCCCCCTGCCCCCCCACCACCTAATCTACCCAGAACAAAGCAGAAGTAAAGTTAAATAGGCATCTCAGCCATACATTCCCTGGTCCCACTATGGGAGGCCTAGATAAACTTGTTTGACTAAAACTCGGTTGCTGGGTTAGGGAATGCTGAGGCAAGAGACTGAGTCAGAGGGGGTATGGGCAATATTTGAACAATGGTAAAGGGTTCATCACAGCATCCAGCCTGTTGAAGCCCTGACCACAAACTTTTCCCGGGATGACTGGTGGAAGTTCTCCTCACAGAGTTTATGAACCCCTTAAGTCTGTTAAAAGACTACAGTAAGATCTGGAAAAGTCATGCTAAGCTGAAGCTTGTTCACAGCAGGTGCAAGCTGTTGTGCTGATGCTGCAAGCTATTGTTTCTGAAGAAACAATGAGGTATCCCATCAAGTATATCTGCTATCCATAAGAATTTCAAGCTGGCTCCTAAGTGTCTGGTTACTCCTTAAAAACTTATGTTTTTCCTGGTTGTTAATTAGTTTCTTGAGATGTTCCAAACCAGATAGCCCCTTGTCAATAGAAAAGACAATTTTTTACACTATTAAAAGAATGCTTTGAAGAAGCGGAACTGAGGGTATAAAAATCTATAAAAAAGCAGCAAAGTTGTGCTTCAAGAGAACTCTCTCTGACACCATCCGCTGTTGTTCCCAAGAAGCTGGAAGAAACAGATCGTTTCCCTTCAAGGATTGTGCTAAGAACTTTACCTGTCAGCATTGGAACCCGAGTGCCTTGGACTGGTGAGTTCCCAGCTCTTGCTCTCTCTCTCTCTTTTCTCTCTAGGCATAGATTTCTGAACCTGAACTGCATTAGTTAAGCTTGAGCTAAGTTTCCCCAAATACTTAGTGAAACCAGGGTAGTATTGTAATTGTTTGCATTTGTTTTCCTTTGCATGTCTATTACTACTAGTACCATTATATATTTCATATACTTAGCAATAAATAACTTTTATAGTCAAACTGGTGGTAACCGGGTGTATGTTTCCTTCTTTACTTTCCTTCCCCACTTGCTCTGCAGTAACGCTTCTTTTACCTAAGCTAAAGATCCCTGTGAGGCCCAGAAATACTGTGGGGTCTGCTCATCAAGAAGCTACCCCTACTAGGACAGCTAGGACAAAAGATTGGGACGTGCTGAGTTTGAAACACATAGGGGGATCAGCTTGTACAGGCTGATTGACCCAGTTTAGCTCTTATGTGCCCTTATGAACTGAATGCTGGCCCATGAAGGTGTCAGCTGGACACCCAGCCAGATTCAGAGGTATTCTGTTTACCTGTGTGCTTGTGTCTGACTGCATTTTATTGTTACCTTAATGAACTGATTTCTGGCATATGAGGGTGTCAGCCTATCCATGCCGGTCAACCTGGCTGGGTCAGGTGTGTCACGTTAATCTGTGTGTTTGTGTGTATGACTGATTTGGTGACTGGAGGAACCCAGCCCCATTGAAACTGAGTCCTGCAAGGTACCTCCATTGGGGGTGAAGACTTGCAGAAGGGAGATATACAGCTCCGTATAGAAACACAAGTAACACAAGCAGCACATTGATAGAATTACAAAGACCCTAGAAACATAACCCTACTAAATGAGCACACCACGAAGTGATGGGCAAATCTGGTAAAAAGGGACACTGATACACATGATGCTCCAGCTGCTTTAATTAGAGTAGCGCCAAGAGCTCTTGGACATGCTCTAATTAAAGTACCCATTCCTGGAGGATGTGTATAAATGCTCATGGTTTTTAAGTGACACATAATGCGCATTAGCCTATTTTAATGTGCATTAGCTAAATAGCTAATGTTATTTAATAGTTATTAATAGTCAGTTACACTTTAATGTGCATTAAAATAAGCTAATTCACATTAAAGCACATGTGTAGATCCACCTGGCCATGAGATGCTGATTGTACAGTCTTTACTATGCAATAATTTAGTACTTGTATAAACAAATACTAAATGACTGCACAGTAACCCGCATTTCTGCACAGTAGCACCGATGAATGCCTTTTTTGTGGTGCTGACTGTGCAGTAGCATGGCATCATGGTTTCTGCTGCAGTCTTGGGCTACTGTGCAGTCAGCGTCTTGTGTAGACACGGCCACTATGTGTTAGGTGCTCAGTAGGGCTGTGTGAAGCTTCGGTCCCTGATTTGATATGGAGGAGATTCGGCCCAAATCAGTGGCTGAATCTCCAAATCCAAATTGGATCAGAGGACCCTTAAATCTCTCTGAATCGAATCAAAAACCTCCTAATTTATTTGGAAAGATTTGGAGATTCAGACATAGAGGCAGCTTTAAATGTTTTTTCTGCATACCTCTAGGTAGCAGGCAGCTTGTAAATGCTGTGATTCTGGGATGCATGGAGCATCCCACAGGAGCAAAGGGAGCTCCCCAATGCACTCAGCAGCAGACCCAGAAGTGGACCAAAAGCACTTCCAGTCCACTTCTGGGCCCACTGGGGAGCACACTGGGGGCCCCCCTGGCTCAGTGACTGGTGCCTCCTGTGTCTGGGGGAGGGTCCTCCTGCAGTTGATTGATGAACCGGGGGAGGGAGGGGGCAGCATTGCTCCCTGGCAGATCCAGAAGT
The DNA here is from genome assembly GCF_001723895.1 of Crocodylus porosus. NCBI lineage: Eukaryota > Metazoa > Chordata > Crocodylia > Crocodylidae > Crocodylus > Crocodylus porosus. The sequence continues at coordinate 68,270,943 of NW_017728918.1, read as the reverse complement.
GGACTGGGAGTACTTCTGGTCCACTTCCGGGTTCACTGCTGAGCATGTGGAGGGGCCCCCCCGCACTCCTGTGGGATGCTCATTGCATCCCAGCATCGCAGCATTCACAAGCTGCACCTGGTACCTTGAGGTATGTAGAACAAACATTTAAAGCTGGGTCTATGGTTGAACCACTGATTCTCCAAATCAGCATCAAATCTTCAGATTTGGATTTGGCCAAATCAAATCAAAAGTAAAGCGACCAAAACACTGGCTTGCATCCATAGATGCTTCTCAAGCAAATCCCAGGACGTCATTCTCCCCTTGTACTCGGCCTTGGTGAGGCCACAACTGGAGTACTGTGTCCAGTTTTGGGCTCCACAATTCAAAAAGGATGTGGAAAAGCTTGAGAGAGTCCAGAGAAGAGCCACACGCATGATCAGAGGTCAGGAAAGCAGACCTTAGAACGACACCAGCCTGGACATAGTGGGGATTACGGAAACGTGGTGGGATGCAACGCATGATTGGGCAGTGAATGTCAAGGGTTATAGGCTGTACAGGAGGGACAGGATAGGAAAGAGAGGTGGGGGCGTGGCACTCTACATTAAGGAGGAATACACATCCTCGTCAATTAGCAAGGAGTCAGGGGAGGGGCACTCTGAAGTGCTTTGGTTTAGAGTACAAG
>NW_017728918.1:68264550-68270268 GCF_001723895.1 Crocodylus porosus | reverse complement strand
GCACCTACATTGAAGACCTTCAAGAGAAAATTGGATGCTTATCTTGCTGGGATCCTATGACCCCAGCTGACTTCCTGTCCTTTGGGCAGGGGGCTGGGCTCAGTGATCTTCCAAGGTCCCTTCCAGCCCTAATGTCTATGAAATCTATGAAATCTATGAAACCAGGGACAGCGATCCTAATCAACGAATCAAATCACTGTCCCTGATTCAGGCCTAATCTGAATCCAAATTGAATAGGGCCCGCTTCACACACCCCTAGTGCTCAGAGCATATCTACAGTAGTGGGGCCCTCAGGGGACATAAGAAATGCTGTTTAGTTTCTGGATCCCACTAGGGCTCAGGTTAGAGGTAGGCATCTAGCTGCTTAGGCCAGGGCAATTTTGGACATTCACAGAAGCAGAACTGAAGGTGACTATGAAGCTTTCTAGTCAAATGGGTAGGTAACCAGCAAGTTTGTGTGTGTCCAGGGTTAGGTGGCCACTAAATGAGGATTTTTTAAATCACATTTTTTACTTAAGTGATTAAAATCCTCCAAAGTTCAGCTTTAGATGGAGGTGTCTGCTTTTGAATCTGGCCCTAAGCAATCTTTTAGCCAGATATTAGATTTTCCTCATAGGAAGCTGCCCCCATTGGGCTTCGTATAGATGATCACGGGTGTCCTTCGAGCATTCACCCAACCCCATCCGAGGGGTGTGTCCCCAGAACTTACATTTTGGGTTGCGCTCCATCCTGAGGGAGGCCCTGACAGTCTCCTGCCATGGTTTGGTCTTCTATGTTCCAGTAGTGAGGCTTCTTCCCGGGGTTTCTCACTACTCTTGGTACTACCTGTCAAATACATTCTTGGGGCTCCACCTCCCCTACACCCCAGCCAAGTGCCAACCCTCAGGGCCGCTGGATGGTGGATCTTCAGTCTGTCTTTGGCTCGCCTATTCCCAATGACTGCAGGGTGTACAATTGTCTCCACCTTTGCACCCATCCCTCCTCCGAGGCTCCTGCCCAATCTTGCCTCAATCTTTCTCCGTGGCCCTGGACCTGTAGAGGGTCTTTCCTCGGTCGCTACTCTGTGCACCCTCCAAAAATAGAGTAGGTCAAAGAAAAGAAAAAAAAAAAGAGAAAAAATAATGAAAGGGTCTGGGTGTGGGTTTCTGCCCACCCCACTCACGGGTCCACCGTCTTTGACCTTCTCCGATCCCCAGACATCGTTCCTCTTTTCCTCGACTGTCCTGCCAATCAAGGTGGTCAGCTTCTTCAGCATGGGGAGAGCCCCTCTCAAGAGATCCCTGTCTTACCCCTTTCCAGGGCTGTCAACCCCCTGGGACATTGGCTGGAGACCACCCTTGCCCTCCAGTGTCCCTGCCACTTCTCCTGCCATTTCCCTGCTGCTGGCTTTTAAATCCACTGGGTGGCGTTTTTTTATTATGTCATCCGCCGGTGCCAGTGCCACTGCCACCCAGCAATAAAAGCAGCTGATAAACCATGCTGGTGGCCCTTCTTGGTGCAGCTTGTTCTTCTCTGGGGGAGGTAAGTATTTCTTCTTTTCAGGGCTCTTTTCCCCTTTCCTCAGGCATCTATCCCCTGCCTTGGATCCCACCGTGGGAGGCCATTCTGGCGCCTCCATTTTTATTCCCCTGGGACAGAAGCATTCATTTTAAAGCAGATTAATGGTACTGTAGGAATAGATTCTACCACCCATAGTCATAATGAGATAGACCTTACTCCTTATATATTCCCACTGGTTTCTCTGGGACAATGCACAGTGCAAGATCTAGCTCAGTATAGAAAGATAATGGAATCTGTACATCAGTCTTTTAGAAAGAACACCCATGATAAAAGTGGCTTTGTACATGTGAAGCACATGCAAGTATTGCTGCTGCAAATATACACATGCAAATATTTATATGTGCCTATGCAAGTGATTGTAGTGACTGTAACTAGGCCTACAAATCTGGTAAGTATATTAACGAAGGTATCTTGAAAATTTTATTCCTAAGGACAATTTTATTTCTCTTTGAGAGGTTAAATAATATGTATATATTCAGCAAATCAAAAATGGCATAAAAGGCAGGAAGACGTATGTAATGATTATATTTGCTAAAATATACACTCCCATTCGTTTATTTTCCAGTATTTCTCATCTAGCCCGGTACACAGCATGCAATTAGGCAAAGCTTTTTTGGTAGCTCCAGTGTCAACATTCTGATGATAAGTGCGTCAACATCCAATGTCCTCGGACAAAATGGAAAGCACACACAAGCAAACTGACTGGCCATTTAGTTAGAGCAGTGTATATTTCAGCTACAAACTCAAATATACAAAATAATAATATGCCTCTTTCGTCCTCTTCTCTGCTCCCAATCCAGTTCAGCTGCTTTTCATAGAAAATCCAGCCTTTTCTAGTATTTTGTTTAAGGTGACTAATTTGCATCTTTATGCTGAGTCGAGTTACCATGCAAGGCAAAAGTGTTTTCAGTGTCAGTTTCTACAGTCTGCCAGGCTTGGTGCACAGTTAAAAATTTTCCTGGCTATGCTGTATCATTTGATAATACATATAACTTATTTACTTGAATAAAAGATTACCTTGGTTATAAGATGAAACCCCCGCCCAAAAATTAAGTTCTATATATGGAAAATGTATGAATTTGTTATAATTTTCCAGGTATAAAATCTAATTGTTAGAGATGTGTCTTGAATCTGACCTCTTCCCACTGCTAAAGTGGGGAGACTAAATCTGGGAGATCAGTTAGTCCCTTTGTTCTTTAATTTCCCCTCACCCCCCAACTGTTTCCCCTAACAGTCCCTTCCCCTTCTTCTTACTGTCAGATCCTGCTTTCCATAAGCACACAGAAGTATTCTGATAGACAGAATAGTTCATCAAATCCAACCTGTTACGGTGGCCAATTCCAGTCTCCTGAGTCACAGACTAGCATCCAAACTGCTGAACCATCCTTCATTTCCATGCCTCATTTTCCCCCCATTCAGACTCAGTCTTGTTTACTGAGATTATAAGACTTGCAGAGTACAGGTACCATTTGCTTGCCATTTGTGCCAAGCCTGGAACCCAGGTACTCATCTGGTGGTACTACTACTAACAACAAGTGTCCAATTCTATATGGGTTCAGAGAGGACTGAAATTTACATCTGACTGTATCTTTTAAAAACCTTATGCCCTATAATTTCTACCCAAGCTAATGAAACCGCAAATACTGTTTATCTATGTATCACTCTCTCTAATCCATATTTGAATGCAATACTAAGCCTTTCTTCAGTAAGAGCCTATAGCAGTGAATTAAGCATATTCATTTTATGTTGCATGAAAAGCACTTTATTTTTTTCACTGTAATCTCCAGTGATCAACATTTAATTTTGGAATACTCTGTGGGACAGGACAACTAAAACTCAGCTGGATTTTTCTCTTGTTCATATTATTATACATACCTCAACTGTATCCCTTTCCTGTTTCTATTACAACCAAAAAGCCAATTATTAGTTTCCAAATGTACCTTCCAGAAGCTCCCAGCTCTCATTAAACTAGTGCTTCCCCTTTTGCTTTCTCTTCTTGCCCCACTGTATTTAAAGTATTTGTGACAAGCCCCACCTCACCTGGCCCCTTCTGTCCCTTGGGCATAAACTCTTCAGGCAGAAGAAGCTTATCTGGCTGGGAAAACAGCAGGGGTGGATCCAGAAGGGCACTCCTTCTTTCAGACTGGACCATGCTGAGTGGGGATTTTTTAAAACTCCCCAAAGCAAGTGACAATCCCCCTTCCATTCCCCTCAGTGCTCAGATGCATGCATGGGCAACTGGTGCTGCCTTATTTGGGGGGGCACATGCCCCCACAGAGACCAGTCAGCAACCGAGGGAGAGGGTCCCTCCATGGCCAATCTCACTGACCAGGGCGGGTCTCCTCTGGTCAATTGCAAGGCAGCCGATTGCTGAGGCCACTTCTGGAAGTGGTTGCGGTCGCTTCTGGGAGCGCCATGGCACTCCACTCCCCAGCTGGCGCTTGCAGTGGGAGCACTGGCACTCTTGCCTGCCCCCTCCACTCATCACCTTAGTGGTGCACGCAGCCAGTCAGGGGGTGCATTGGTGCTCTCAGGGGGTGCACATGCACCCCCATGCACCCTCTATGTGTCACCATGGGAGACATGTCTCCTCTCCTTCCCTCCCCCACCCCATCCCCTGCCTACCACTGCTGCTTTCCCCACTGAACTGAGAGTAGGGGAAGCTTCAGAGCTGTTCCTAATCACTCCATTTGGACTGTGCTGGGGTTGGGCTCTGCTGAGCCAGCAACAGTAGAAGCAGTTATGGGCAAAAGCTTCCCCACCTCATGCCTGCTCCTGAGGGGACTGGGCAGGGTCCCCAGCCCCAGGGCTCATCACTGTTGTTACTGTCCTAGATGAGCCCAGCCTCTGCACAGCCCAGCTAGAATAGGCAGGAGTAGCTTTGAAGCTTACCCCACCCTTGGGACAGTGTGGAAAGCTGCAGCGGTGAGGGTGGGGGAGGGGAGAGCCACACCTCTGAGCATGGAGGGAAAGGGGGGCATTCTCACCTGCTTTGAGGACTTAAAAAGGTTGCCAGAAGGTCTGGAGTATGGAGGGAGGAGTTGGCAGCAGAGGGGAGAAGGAGAGGGGGAGGTGGAGCCAAATCCTGGATCTGCCCCTGAAAAACTGAAGTGTTTTCCCAGCTAACCAGAGCCAAGTAGCCAGAACATATCTAGAAAGAAAAATCTCCTACTTTTGCAAAAGAAAGAAAGACTCTACTGGTTTTACTAGCACCTCTCTAGTTTTGTTTTTCTGTATTCAAGGTCAGAACCTGGTGCAGCATGTTAAAGGCAAATCTAATTTAACTTTTGGGGGATATGTCTGGAATAAGGTACATGGAATTTACAGGAAATAAATATGTGGTTTAAATTAATATAGCTGTAATGAAAGAACTGTTATGCTAACTATAGGAGAAGATGATTAAGCAATTCATTGCTATTTAGGAATGAAAGAAGCAGCCAAAATCTACCATTAGGATTTTCCTATTCAGCATATCAAAGTTAATATACATTGTGTTATCTCCACTGGTCTTGCTCTGACATATTTTTACTGTTTTAGTTACATGCCATATTCACACTAAGATATTTGTACAAAAAAATCATCATATTTAGTTGTATCAGACTGCATATTTTAAACTACCTTTTATTTGTTTTTTAAAAAAATTGTCATCTCTAACATGTGATTTTTGTATAAATCTTGTGTCATTTCTACTTGGGCTCATGGTTTTAAAAAACTGAACCGGAAAAAGAAATAAATCTAGGAGAGACAGAATTGAACTTCCAGACTGGATATGGACTGATAACTTTTAAGCAGCCAAAAAGAAATGCAGAGTTGCTCAAAAAGCTTTGTATATGAGAGAGAGAAAAACCACCACCCTGGGATATCATAGTGATTATTTTCACAGAACAAAGAGTTAATATAAATAGAATCATAGAATCATAGAATCAATGAGTTGGAAGGGGCCTAGACAGATCACTAGTCTGACCACGTGCCATGGGCAGGAAGGGGCACTGGGGGTGGCAGGGGTCGTAAGACCCCAGCCAGGTGCCTATCCAGTCTCCTCTTGAAGATTTCCAGGGAAGGTGAGAGCATCACCTCTCTGGGAAGCCTATTCCAGGCTCTGGCCACCCTTACAGTGAAGTAGTTCTTCCTAATATCTAACCTAAACCTATCCTCCCT
>NW_017728918.1:68255097-68264450 GCF_001723895.1 Crocodylus porosus | reverse complement strand
GGTGACCCCAAGGGAGGCCCTGGTGAACAGACTTTCCCCGAGTCCCTGCTGGTGGCCCCTGATAAGGCTGTAGGCAGCCACAAGATCCCCCCTCAGTCTCCTCTTGCGGAGACTGAAGAGATTCAGGTCCCTCAGCCTCTCCTTATAGGACTGGCCACAGAGGCCCTCAACCATACAAGTGGCCCTCCTCTGGACGAATAGAATGGGATATTTTCTGAAGCCTATAGAAAGGTCAGTACAAGGGTAGTTTATAAAATTAGAAAATATCTGTAGCTGGGCACTGTTAGTGCCTGCCACTTTAGAGGCTGAGCCAAGAAGCTAGCAGGTGCTTGATTACAGTGGCCATTTTAGAATTCTGGCCACCTATATAAACAGAACAGTTCGCTGCTGGTAAACCAGGCAGAAACATTGCCTTGCTGCAAAGCTGAATGCAACAGCATGGAGGCAAGGGCAGGAGCTTAGGAGGATGGTTTGGAGGCTTCTGGTCTTGGGCATGACCTAAAACTGCACCCTGCCAGGAGTGGGTGACCTGGTATGGCTTCCAGTGGTGTGGGAGCTCCCAGGAAATACCAAGCCAGTTTCACCCTGGTGAAAGGTGGGTTGGGGTGCCTTAATAACCCCAGATCCCACAACTGGGTGGGTTACCTCATAGTAGAGCCAAGAAGATGGACCCAGGTTAGAAAGTGGGCTAGAGGCAGAAGCCTGACTTGAAACACCCTCGACTGGTCAATGCTGGGGCCAGGACCAGAGGGGTCAAAAGGGCCAGGGGCCCACTGTGAGGAATGCCCACAGCTAAGGGCCTGGGGTTCTGACTGGGCTTGGAGGTGAGGCTAGGGCCCGTGTGGCCAAAGGTCCTGGGGGGGGGCACACTCTGGAGGGGGAAGAGTTCAGGAAACTAGGCAGCCCAAAATGTGGGTGGAGTAGGCTGCCTGATTGGAGGGATCCGGTTGGGGTCTGGTCTGGAGGATTCTGGGGCCCAGTGTGGGGCCTGTGATGTTAAGAACTGTGCATGCTATCTGCGAGGCTTGGGCTGCAGTGTAGGGGAAGAACGGAGCTGCAGATAGTGCCCCCTGTAATCCGGGCAATAATGGGCAGCCTCCCACCATAATTATGTATCATAAAGGCGTGGCAGGAGAGTAGGTGGACAGTTGGCCCAGAAATGGGCTGGTGGGCCAATGACAGACCAGCTCTGAGAAAGCTCCCCTGTTACTATATCTTATTCCATTGTGCTCCTTTTCACAATTAGTTCCAAGCAAGCACAAACTACTGTAACTAGACAAATCTAGACACCTTCTCGCAAAATTCAAAGGATATGATTTCCTTCCCACTTATACCAGTTTTACATTCCTGAAACTCCACTTATTTACACAGTTTGAAGGAAGAATTAGACTGAGTATAAAAGAAACAAATTACTGTTCCCCTTAGGTGAACATAAGGAGACTTAAAAGCCAAACAATCAAAATGAAAGAGAAACATTGAGCTACGCAAAAAGCATAAGCAGAGGAAAGGAAGAAAAGGATATCTGTTTTACTGTGACACCAGCCCCATCTGAACAAAAAAAGGTACCTGTAATAGATAATTAGAAACTGAAATTAGACCTCCATTTAGGAAGCATGCAGCTGAGACAACAAATTATTCTCCTGGACTTGCAGGCAGCAGATCTTATTAAAAAATCTACTAAAAGATTTTTAGGAAGGCCAACCGTACCTCATCATGCATCCACAGATGCACCTTGAGCAGGTCCAAGGAGGTGATTCTCCCCCTCTATGCGGCACTGGTCAGGCCGCAGCTGGAGTACTGCAGCCAGTTCTGGGCGCCGCACTTCAAGAGGGATGTGGACAGCATGGAGAGGGTCCAGAGGAAGGCCACTCGCATGATCAGGGGACAGCAGGGCAGGCCCTATGAGGAGAGGCTTCAGGACCTGAACCTGTTCAGTCTCCAAAAGAGAAGGCTGAGGGGGGATCTAGTGGCCTGTTATAAACTAGTCAGGGGGGACCAGCAGGCACTGGGGGAGTCACTGTTCCCTCGAGCACTGCCAGGAGTGACCAGGAATAACGGTCACAAGCTGGCAGAGGGTAGATTTAGGCTGGCTATCAGGAGGCGCTACTTCACGGTCAGGGCGGCTAGGATCTGGAACCAACTTCCAAGAGATGTGGTGCAGGCTCCTACCCTGGGGTCTTTAAAAGGAGGTTAGATGAACACCTTGCTGGGGTCATTTGACCCCAGTACTCTTTCCTGCCATGGCAGGGGGTCGGACTAGATGATCTACTCAGGTCCCTTCCGACCCTAGAAACTATGAAATGATGAAACTATGTTTTCCTATACTTTGATCATCTCTGGGCCCTTAGAAATTGCTATTATAGCAGAATATTATTAACTACCTCTGGCTTACCTGAGAGGAAATAAACCAAGGGCGATGAATTTGAATACACTTGAGAGACAGCCAGAAAACAGCAAAGACACTACAGAATTCAACAGGAGTTTTGTTCCTGGAACCAGGAGTTTATTTGAGTCTTATGGGTGGGCCAGAGGTAGGATATCTTTGCTGTTGAAATGGAATAATAATTATCTTCCCAGCAGGGCAATCAGACCTAGAAACTCTGCAGCTGATCACCTGGGTAGATGAACTGGATCTGACCATATCATCAACTAAGATGTGACTTTACATGAGGAGAGGAGCTCCAGGGGTTTGTTGGCTACCTGCCAGTGCAAAACAGCTAGAATGATCCAAAAATTTCAGAGTTTTCACCCTGAGTCTTCAACAAACTATAATAAGATGAACAGATCAGCACTTGGTATGGTAAGATAACAGTGGCTATGCTGAGAATGTAGAGCAATGCACATCATAGAATCATAAAATTAGGGTCGGAAGGGACCTTGTAGATCTTCATGTCCGACCCCCTTCCTGGGGGTCATCATCATAACCAGGGCTGAAAGTCTCAACGGAAAGGTTATGAACAAACTGCAGTGAGTTAAAAGTGGGTCGGGACTTGACTTATATTAGCTGATCTGTGTTAACTGTTTGTGTGCGCCTGCTCTCACTCTGTGGCAAGTGGGAGCAAACTTGGAGCATCTTAGTGAATCATGACTAGCTGAACTACCTTTGTTCAGGTTGCACTTACTGTGCACATCTATGCATACCTATTAACACACAGCAATAACCTCTGGAACTTATTGCTCTGGAGCTTATTGCTGCCAGGGGTGCTTCTGCACATGCACCCAGACTGCAGCACTTGAGCCAGGTTGGGGCAGCCCTGGCTGGCTGGGGCTGCTCCGACCCAGCTCGGCATGCTGCAAAGAGGCTGTCTGGGGCACAAGGGTGATTCAGTGCAGTGCTAGCTGGCAGACAGCACTGGCACTAGAGCACCCTTGTACAACCAGCCAGAGCTGCCCCATTGTAAATACTCCTCCTGCTGAGGAGTTTATTGGTTTCCTGAACTCTAATATGGGTGCATGTATAGATACCAAGACATTTAGTGCACAATTAATAAGTCAACTGCACAGTAAACATCTCAAGTAGAGATGCCAACTACGAAGTATGAGCATGTGCACGGATAGTTACCAGGAAACAGCTGAGGAGTGGCAAACCCGTTCTCCCTTTTACCTCACTCTAATTTCTTGGTTTGTCATACTGCTGAAGTTGTTCTAAGATCCTCATTTTTATGGCAGAAAACACAACTAGGAATTTTTAATAACCCTTGCAACACAGGCAGAATTGAGAGGGAGGGAGAAATGCAGAAAGGGTCGAGAAAGAGTTGGCTTGGATGAGGTCAACGCTTCAGGAAAATATTGTTATTTTTAATGCTTACACATCACGACTCTACACATTGCTAGGCAACAAGTTAATAGCCCGCTGAAAAAAATCCTTTTTCTGCAAACCTTATGAGCTGAAGGAAAGTGCCAACACAAAACAATACAACAAACCTTCATGCCAAAAAAGTGATGTATGATCATTATAAATCAAATCATTTGCAGAACAGGGGTTTTCAAAATGTTGGGACCCCTATGGAAAGTTTAAGAGCCATGCAAGTATCCTAGCTGGTTACTAATTTTTGACCATTGCAACTTAGTTTTTGAATGGTTCTATGTATTCTTCCATTAAATAATCCAACATAAGATGTATATAGACAGGCATTGAACGATTAGCTAACTCTGTCATTGGAAGTTAGGTTTGAATCACAACTGAAAGTCACTCACAGGAATTTTGAGGCTGCATGCGGATCATTAATTAAGAGGTAGCGCTGCTGAAACCCTACAGGTAGGGTGTGCACTGAACTGTATGAATGATAATCAGAAAATAATTCCTGGCAAAAGAACAGTTCTTGCTAATGAGAGGAATTTCAGGTGCAAAACAATACTACACTTACCCAATGACTTATAAAAAGCCTCTAGTTTTCTGCTAACAAGTACAAATGACACTTTTGAATATGTGTGGGGAAAAATACAAACTCAGCCTAGGTAAAAAGATCTAAACAGCTACTTTAAGTATCTTATACTGGTAGCACTTCCATATTGCAGAGAGAGACTAATCTAGCTACATGAAAGAAAATCAAATACTCTGTTGGTTGGGGTACTTAGTTGAGGTATACATGGCCTATATTATATGGAGCAGGGTCTTGAATGTGAAACTTCCACATCCCAGGTAAGTACTCTAACCACTAATTCATGACCTGTTCTGGGATGGGTCTCTCATGATTTTTCTTTCTATGAAAAATTTTGAAACATCTTAATTTCATTTCGCATCACAACAAGAACAAATGACAAAACAACAACATTTTTTTCCAAAATGGAAATGCTGTATTTAGGCTAGTACATGGGGGACTATTAAGATAATTAATTCTGCTAATTGTAAGAAAGCAAAGGAGAAGATTTTTGAAGACAAGCAGAGCTGGTCAGGAATTCCTGTCCTAAATAGTTACAAAAGTCAAAATCTGAGAGAGGATGGAGTGAGGGATAGGGAGACCAACAGGTAGATTAGGTCAGGTTAATAATAATGTTATTAATTTAACAATGCTTTGTATCATTTAAACTATAACTTAACTATCTATTTTAACTATAAATGAAATGTAAGTTATCGTTTAACTTAATTTTAAAAATGCAAAATTTAAACTTACATTTCTAAATACAAGTTGTTGCAAAGCAAAAATGAAACTTTTCACTTTGAAAATGTCAGAATTGGATGCCTTGCTCCTTCCCAATCTTTTTTCCCCCTCATTTTTAAATGGGAAATTCATTGAAAAACATGCTGTCCCTCCAAAAAATCATTTTAACAAATTGGCATTTTCCTACAAAGAAATGTTACTGATGAAAGCACTCATTTAGGCCAGCAAAGAAAATTATAAACAAAGTGAGAAATGGCTCGACATTCAGAAACTGAATATGTGATGCTAAATATCTGATTGCAATGAGCTAAACAGTAGGGATGCTAATACTTTTTAATTTAGCAGTGGATTAACATCTAAGTGACAAAATTTCCAACTTTGGGAAATGGAAGAAGGGTTAAACAGCCAGAAGCAGTACAAATAGCAGCAGGAATGAGATGCTTACTAACAACAAACATTCCATCTTTGTCTACATTGATGGTCCCAACAAGTGAAGCTATAATACACATATAGGACAGCGTTTTTTATCACCTTGTTTTCTGTGTTAACAAAAGTGAAAAGAAGCAAAAAACATTTGAAGCAGGAACCAGTCAAGGAAACAGGGGAAGGATACCACCATAGGAGAAACAAATCAAAGGTGAGTCAGGACTGTTTTAACCTGTGATGCAAGCTGCTATTGTGTGACAATGACTGTCAGGCTAGGCTGTGCTGGTGTCTGACCAGCTGCCTGGTGTCGCTAAGGATTTAATCCAGGGGCGGGCAATTAGTTTGGGCACAGGGCTGCTTACTGAGTTTTGGCAAGCCATCAAGGCCTACATGACAGGGAGCCCAGGGCCGATAAATATTACTTGTCTAAATTTTTTAGGGGCCCTGCGGGCTGGGTAGAATGGCCTGGTGGGCTGCCTCTGGCTCCCAGGCCACATTTTGCCCACCCCTGATTTAATCCCTGCCTGCTGGCTCTGCTGCTCCAGATTTGAACCCCTGTGATACTAACAGGTGACTGTTAAACAAGGCTGCTTCTATCAATTGCCTATTTTCCCTAAATTGGTACCTATTTAGATCACACCACACTTACATAGGCAATGGGGGTAGTCAAAGGGGGGGCCAGTCCCCAAGCAGAGCCATGTAGTTCCAGTGCAGACCCAAAATGCAGTTTTGCAGGGGGCAGGAGAAAGGAGCTGTGGTTCAACCATCCAACAAGTCATCGAGGTTCTACTTCAAATGCTACAGCTAACTGCACATTACACCTGTTGTCTGATGTCTCCTTACCCAATTGTAAAGGTGGACTTCCATTCACCACCCCTGGAAGTGGGATCTATCCTGTCATGGGCTGGGTCTTCCAGAGTGGTGGGACCCTGTTGGGGAGGTATGGCTGAGATGTTGAAGACATGGGGAGGTTGTGAGAGAGAGAAAGAGTTACAGGGCTCAAAAGTACAAGGGCTAAACAAAGGGTCAGTAGCCATAGACCCACAGCCCCAAAGAGCCTGGCAAAAACCCCACTTACCCAGGTGTTTCTGGAGGGGAGGGGCTGCGAGCGCCAATGTTGGTATAAAGAAGAGCCCGAAATGGACAGAGGAGGGGAGCGTAGAACCGGAAGGAGGAGGACCAAGCCAACGCACGCTGCAGGGAACAATCAGAGCAATGTGGAGAGCCGGTAGGAGACTCCTGCAGAGAGCGAGCTCCCCAGAGGGAACTTAGAGCCGGGACTGTTGATCCAGGGGTGCTTAGAACTCTTTGTTACCCACCGGCAGAGTTTTTGTACAATAAAGTCCCTAATAGAGGGGCACTAAAGAATTGTGGTACTGTAAATCCCCTAAAAGTGGTGCAAGTCAAAAATGGTGTCACAAATGCACCTAATGGGATGAGGGGAATCGTGACAATCTCAATAAGAGGCTCGGGAAGAGCTACCCAAACGTGAGTAGGGGACGAAGAGAGGGACTGACCTCCCAAAAGTCAATTTTGTTTTTCCCTTGGTTAAAAGGAACTGGAATCATAACCCCGGGCCATGAGTGCCAGGTTTTGTTTTGTTTTGTTTTGTTTTTCTTCTGCTTGGGATGGAAGTCATGCTGCAGGACCAAGCAGCTAATCAGAACCTGATGGAATGGATGAGGGTGTAGGGGTGGCAGAGCCCTCAGGAACGTAGGACCTCCTAGGGACGACAGTGGGACGACTAACGGGGCTACACATCCAGGTACTGAACCAACTCCTTTAACGCCAAGTTGTGGCAGGCAAAAAGCGTGGGTGTGTAGATTTCCAAATTAGAAACCGTCTCACTCGAGTCAGCCGGCAGGCATTGGCCTACAGGTCTGCAAGTGACGGAGATACTTGACAGAGGTCAGAAAACTCCTGGCCCTTTTTGTCTGATCTGAGTCCATTTCAGAGTCTGTGTAGCTCTGATGGATGGCCACCAAGTCCTTGTGGCTTGGCAGGATGGCCATGATCTGGCCCATCGCCCAGGTTACTGTTTTGGCCTGCAAGGGCTGCATGTCTTTAACCAGGATGGTGTTGGAGTCCTTGTCTCCCTTCTAGGAGGTGTGAGCCTCTGTGTCCAGTGTGTTTTCAGATGGGACCATGTTACTGGCTGAAGATATGGGACAATTTCTTGTAGTGGGTGCACATGACCGAGCCGACACATGATGCACCTGACACATGGTTGCCATCCTATGTAGTCATGAACTGCTTCCTCAGTACCTTGCAGTTGGACCAGTACTAAGCCCAGTTACATTTATGTCCCCAGGTCACCATTACCTTTGCAATCCATTCATAGACCACTTTGCTTTGGTGGCTTGACCAGAGCATCTGCTAGGCCTTGATCTCACCCCAGATGGTGATGAGATTCCCTACCTCTTCCCTGGTCTAGCTGCTGTCACACTTGTTCACAGCACTGCACTCAGATTGAGAAGCCATGCTAGAGAAAGGATGGATGGATGTGTGGGTCTGAACTTGCTGTGGTGGGTGGTGGATGGGTCCAGAGATCTCACTGATGACTGGATGGTTAGATGGATGGAAGACCTCAGTGCTTGGTGGCATATGAGGTTGGTTTGGATGCAGGCTCTGATGCCGGTCTTGGGTGGGAGGTGAGCATGAAATTGTGGGTAAGTTGCTGCCCCCTCCTATCAAAACCAAAATAGAAGTAGGGCCCAGCTATAGGGGCCCTCGCTGCTGCATCTGGATTCATGCCCAGAGCTCAAGATAAGGCAGTAGTTCTGGTTTCACACCCAGATATTAGCGCAATGAAATGCTACAAGTTACCACTACATTTGCCAGCACCTTCAACTTTTTGCCTTGCCTCCAACCCTGAGAAAGTAGCAGCAATGGGCCTCACTCTGGTACAAACAACTCATTAGGGAGAGATAAAGACACTTTATCCCAAGCAATGGATTGCAAGCCACAGAGCAAAGACAGGAGAAAACAAGCAGCTTTTAAATTGTCAAGTCTGACACTTGGTCAGTCAGTACAGACCATTATAGCAGTTCATGTTCCTTTTAAACAGCCACAGCATTGGTGGTACTGTCCCAGGTTTTTCTAAACAGTGAGGCTGACTCTAAAAGTCAGTCTGAGATCCCTCTGGTCCCCTCAGCCCGGCAAACCTGGTTTGTACAGTTTAGGGCCATTTCACAGCAGGAAAGTATTAGTCTCAGGGTAGGCTAGGGCCCTGAGTCCATGGCATAAAGGAGGGAGACAAGATGGTGGCAGACCCCACTGCCCCTAAAAGGTTTTCAGGGCCTTCCATGATCCTTCCACATATAGTTCATATTAGTGTGGATTTCACAGCAGTGATTGACTGAACCCCTCAAAGCAGGAGCAGGCAGGGCGTGTTTGTTTCTTTTGTATTTTCAAGCCAGGCATTTTGAGTGGTGCAGTAGGCTCCTGCCTGCAACCTTTGTGAGGCCTGCTTTCCTGACCTCTGATCGTGCATGTGGCTCTCCTCTGCACCCTCTCAAGCTTCTCCACATCCTTTTGAATTGTGGAGCCCAAAACTGGATGCAGTACTCCAGCTGCGGCCTCACCAAAGCCGAGTACAATGGGAGGATGATGTCCTGGGATTTACTTAAGAAGCATCTGTAGATGCAAGCAAGCATTTTGCTTGATTTACTAGCCACAGTATCACATTGAAGGTTCATGTTCATCAATCATGACCCCCAAGTCCCTTTTATCCATAGTGCTAGCCAGCGTAGCACTGCCGAGCCTATACGGATGCTGCAGGTTTTTCTTCCCAAGGTGGAGAACCTTGCATTTTTAGTGTTAAAC
>NW_017728918.1:68230588-68238976 GCF_001723895.1 Crocodylus porosus | reverse complement strand
CTGATTTGGGGACTGGAGGAACTCAGCCCCACTGAACTGAGTCCTGCTCCACTGGGGGGTGAGGGCTTGCAGAAGGGAGAGATACAGCTCCGTATAGAAACACAAGTAACACAAGCAGCACATTGATAGAATTACCAAGACCCTTGGCCTACTAAATGAGCACACCCCAAAGTAGCGGGCAAATCTGCTAACAACTGTTCCCTTAGTATATAATACCTGAGCTCTTACCTGGGCAGGTCCTACACCTGGTTGAGTTTTCTCTTGCTCCTGTGGATCCGAATCCCCCGATGAACTTAGTTTAAAGCCCACTGGAGGAGGTAAACTAGCCTGTAAGAAAACAAACTCTTACCTTTGGGGGAAAGATGAAGACCATCATGCCCCAGGATGCCCTCTGCTCCGAAGTGTGGGTTGTGGTCCAGGAAGCCAAATCCAGCATGACAACACCAACTCCAGAGGCACCAGTTCACCTCACGGATGCAGGTTCTTTGCCACTGACAGCCTCCACTAACTGGGAGGAGGAACGAAAAGACCACCTGGGCCCCCAACTCTCTAAGCTTGGCCCCCAGAACCATGTAGTCATCCATGATCTGGTCCGGACTACTCCGGGCAGCATCATTGGTTCCCACATGGTTGAGGACCGTAGGATAGTAGTCGGAAGGCCGGATGAGATCAGTGATCTTCCCTGTGACGTCCCCAGTCTTGGCTCCTGGGAGACAGTACACTTCTCTCACATTGGGGTCCAGGCGGCGGATTGGTCCTTCCGTTCCTCTGAGGAGGGAGTCCCCTATGACGATGACCTGCCATCTCTTCCTCTGGGTCACTGGATGATGCTCAGTTGGTACGGATTCCGGCTTGCTGGATGAGGGCGTGGCTACCTCCCTTCCTTCTTCCTCGTGCCCAGTCTCCTCCAGCACTGCCAGGGCCATGTACCTGTTGCTCAGCTGTTCCGGGGTGACAGCTGATGCAGCTGCGTGCCGCCTGCGACGCCACCTGGCCCTGGAGGTGACCGTCCTCCATTCACCTCCTGCAGACTCCTGGGTGGTGACAGCCTGAGGGGACGGGCCCTGCAGAGAGAGAAAGTACCTGTCAGTCTCATCCTCCATGGTCCTGATCCCGCGCAGCCTGCTCACCTCCGCCTGGAGCTCTCTCACCTGCCCCTCCAGTGCCACAATCCTGGCACAGGTGGGACAGGTGAGAGAAGCCCCCGCCCTCGTGTCCCCCCCAGCTCCAGGGACTAAGCCAGGCAGCCCCCACAGGCAGGTGGCCCCACCTGCGTGGAAGCCTCACAGGTCCCCGGGCCAGGAGGCAGCCGTGGGGCAGGAGCCCAGGCTGCACTCCATGTGACAACTCCCATGCTCTCACTCCCATTCATTTACCTGGAGACAACTGCTGCTGCTGCTGCTGCCATTGGCTCTTCCGCTGCCTGTGGCCTCTCGCGCACCTCCCTGTGCAAACCCTGGTGCAAACTCCGGCGCACCCCTAAAGACCGCGCTTGTTTGTGCTCCCTGTTCACGCAGCTCCCGCCCAGCGCGGCTAAATAGGATCAGGCGGGGAAAGAATCCCCTGCCCGATCACCCGCACCTGGCCCGACTCACTCCCTTCCCCCCCGCTTACCTCCTCATTGCTGCAGCTGTCCCTCAGCTGCGGATCGCTGCTGCTGCTGCTGCTGCTGTTGCTGGAGCTGCTGCTGCCGCTGCCTCAAGAGTTGGGGGATACCGGGGGCACGGGCGCTCCCTCCAGCATCCTCAGCTGACATGATGTGAGGGCATGGCTATGGGGGCAGCAAGAAGGCCATGATAGTAGCCCTAAGGCACCAAGGAAAGGGCTACCCTGGTCTCAAGGGCAGTCTCACTCTGAATACATACTAATTATCATCAACTCATAGCAGATGAGGAAAAGGCAGAGTAGGCTCAGGAGTATGAACAGGAAGAGATGGGGACCAAAGCCCAGGACTGTCACGCAGCCTCTGTCCATAGCACATAGCAGATGGGAAAGGGGACAGGCAGCAGAGTGGCAAGTAGGACAGGGAACAGAAAGCAGAGCAGGAAGGGAGCATACAGCAGAAAGTAGACTAGGCAGGAAAGGGGATTAGAGTAGCACTCAAGTAGGTTTTGGGGCTACTTATGTGCCATGCCTGTGAAAAAAGGTTGCCCCCCACTGTAACAGATAAATATACTATGCGACCCAAAGGACTTGAAGATCTAGAAAAAGGAAAAACAGAAAGAGGTAATAAACAGGCACAACATAAAGCTATTCCTGTTATCACAGAAAAAGGTCAAACTCCATGAAACTTTATACAGTAGGATTTTAGCCAATATATAGTAGTATCATAATTTATATTGTTCTCTTGGGTATTAAATGGCTCAGTACAGTCCCACAGGTAGTATTACATAAGACACACTAATATCTACCAAACAACCACCATTTCCACTCAAATCCAAAAAATCAGATGGATCTGCAACAGATAAAGATCACTGTTAAATCAAGGCTTTGTAACAGAAATGACAGAGAAAGGTTAGCTAAGTGTCCAGTTCAATGAAAAACCATATGTCTCATTTAGGTTCTCTGATATAAACTTCCTCCAAAATGTACTGTTGAACTTACCTCATAGACTTTCTTGATAGTCTTTTAAGGAACACAGCATTTCAGTAGCAACAAGGCTATGAGAATAAGCTGGAAAAAACAAACAAAATATATATAATAAAGTAAAATGGACTTGCGTGTGCATGGAATAAACAGAAGGGGGACATCATTCTCTTGTATGAATGAATGTGGTATCCCTTTTTGGCCAAGCAGTTAGGCAAAATGTAGGTCTTGTGGGTTGAGTGTTCGTTTTTAAGGTTGAGCCCAGCTCTACTTTCCTTTCTATTGCCCTTTTGTGTCTTTCTGTGGTGTTTCTCTCTCTGCCACAATCCAGTTGATTCACCACCCTGCCTCTGTTTTCTGATTCTCTAGGAAGCCCCTTGGGCTGCGTGGGTCATCTCATCTCCTACTCCAGTTGAGCAAAACAGTAGTATAACTAGGGGTGAGTAAGCAGAACACAAGATCCAGGCACTGACTTAGAAGGAAACCCTTAGGACTTAGAGGGTCCTCCCAAGATTCCCTCTGTTTGCTCATTTCATTCAGCATTTCCCAAGTCTTGTGGGCCCTCTCATGCCCTCCTAGTAGTGTCCTCTACCTGCAGTTTTTCTGAACTGTTTCTCCACATCCCTCTTTGCGGGGCCCCAGACATACCTGCTTCAAGCCCAAGAAAGTTGTCTTGCTCTCTTCTCACCCTCGCTGCCCAATTTGGCTCTGTATATCATCTGTGGCATGTGGTGGGGTAGATAAGCCCTCAGTAAAGAGCAGGAAGGTTTTGGGAGCAGGAGAAGGGAGACATTTCATGTCAAGGCAAGCTGCACCACAGCACGTGAAAGGGACCATTAGGGGGCCCAAGAGTGGTCACCAAATTTGCACAACGCTGGTCCAGGTGTAGACCTCGCTAGTTATTTCTAAAACAGCGATTGGTGCTAAAAGGCCAGTGTTTTGGATGGAGAGCCCTAGGGTTCCAGCTCTTGGTTCAAAACTGAAGCTCAAAAGCTTTTTTAGATTTCTCCTAAGTGAAGCAAGGCTCTTATACTCAGCTACAATGAGGGCTTACACAACCTCTCTCCTATGTAGCTGTTTAAGTCACTCTTGAAAGTTTCATACTCACAAACATCAAAATGCCTACAATGATACTGAAACAAAATAACCAAGATAAAAGTAAAAATGCTTTTTAAAGAAGTAAGATAACTGAAAGCCAAATAGTTTGCCAGTAAGCAAGAACTAGGGAATACAGCATTACACGAGAGAGAGAGGACCACTCAATAACCTTCACCAGAATGATAGCTTGCAGTGTGCCACACCATGTATTTGAAAGGGTCAAGGCCTTGCACTGTCTGCTCCACTGAGGCTGAGACAAGGGTTTGCCTGTACTCATCTTCATGGAATCATACTTATTGTGCATCACCAGGTTGCATTTCTCTGGCAGCACTTTCAAGGCTGAAGCAAATGTTGTTCTTCATGTCTTGGTGAAAGGAAATTTACAGCATTAAAACAGCTCCTAAGCGAGGCCTGGGCACTGCTGAACCACCCAAGGATGATACAGGAATCAGACATGAACCCAGGATAACTTGAAGAAAGTCTGCTTATTTGGGAAGTGAATGTAATTTACACACTGTTGACCCTTCCTTATGAAACTATATAGTCCCCTTTTCTTGAAGCAGCACCAGAAGTTTACTGAACTATGTTCCCCTATTCATGCAAATGCTTTTTATGCTACTTGCTATTTGTCATAACAGAACACAATGACAGTAAAAAAGTTTGACTTAATAGAAAAGAGGCAGACTTGAACCCATGCCAGGGTACAAAAGTAAAAGGATGTGGTTTAATCATATAAGTTAGGTGGCCAAGAGGCAATGTAGATCCTTTAAATCACATGTTGAACTGAACAAGTATAGAACCAGTAAACTCTTGGGTCCTTTGGTGCCAGGTGCAGACTGATAAACTAGGCACCTAAATGGCCTTAGACAGAAGACAGAGCTTAAGTAAAAAAAACAAAACCCAAAAACAAACAAACCAGCACATCCCTACTCCAGCAGCCACAAAATCTTTTTTGGTACCTGAATTTATTCAGGTCCTACATTTTGGATGGATAAGATTACAAGGCAGTAGACATTGGTTTTGGAGCATGTAGAGAAGTGCCCCAGCAAGGGGGCAAGTTGATCAACAGTGTGGATGCCTATCCTGTGGCAGGCAGTGCCATGCAGAGGTAGCCTGTCCTAGCTCTGTACACACAGTAGCTCCAGAGCCACAAGTATCAGTACAATGCTGTACCAGGATCATTAGCTCATCTAAGCAGCAGGGTTTATTGGTCTGAGCACCAGAGGAAGGTGACAATTTTGCTTCTGATGCCCAAGCTGCCATGCACACAGGATCTCTGAGCGGTGCAGTTTTCACAGCACAGCCCCATGCCCAGAAATGTATCTGAGAAGGAGAAGGGCGTGGAATGACACTCGCCTTCCCAGAGAGACTTTGCCCCAGGAGGCACAGTGATAGCCATGCACCTGGAGTGAGAGGGGAACAAACGGGCTCAGGAGCAACCCCTGGGGAGCTGATGCCATTCTTTGTCCCTCAGCTGCAGCAGGCCAAGCCTGTGCCACTACAGTAGCAGTCACAGGAGTAACAACTACCACCTGAGTAAGGCAAATGGCAATTAAACCCCTGCTCCCCTTCCTGTCTCCCACCCCCTACCCCATCTTCAGTGGGCAGCACAATTCCCATACACACACACCTCTGCCCTGAGTATTGAAAGAGCTCACCATATCTCTTCTCCCAGCTTTTATGCAACAGTCCAGTGGTTAGAGCTCTCATCTAGGGCGTGAAGGACCTGGGTTCTAGGCTTCAAACAGATTTCCCTAGAAGAGTGTGCTAACCAGCAGGGTACACAATGTCCTGCCTGGGGAAGCCAGGCCCTTGGCAACCAAGGGTAACTGAGTCAGAAGAAGAGCAAACTTAACTGCTACCCAGTGTTAGAGGGACTGTGCTGGGAAGGACGAATCCTGTGTCTCTGATCTCCTAAGTTTATTCAATGTCTGCTTAATGTAAAATGAATAAGTAGTCCAGGGACTAGGGACCAGAAGCCAGGGCTCTTTTCTCCCCTGCTGAGTGTTCACATCAGTGGACTACAAAGTCAGGGTGCTACTTGCTTTCTCTACTTTTGTCCCCATAACTCTTGCATTCTTGCCTGTCTAATGCTCCAGCTTAATCTGCAGGGGTAGAGGATGCCCCCCAGATTATTCTATAACCTGGTAGTTAAAACACTCTCCTGAGTGTTGGAGTACTCACTTGGATGGGCTTCAATCTCCTTCATGTAAGGAGAGCTCAGAGCCTAGGTCTTTCCTTTCCTGGTTAAGTGCTTTAACAACTAGGATATAAATAAAGAAAGTGAGCAGCAGCAGCACCGACATCACCACAATAACAACACTCAGAAGAGGGCAATGTAAGCCTAAAAGCCACCTTAGTAAAATGCTTAAGATAAGCAACTAAGGAAAGCTTGCAGAAAAAGATTTTTTTTTGCAGTTTCCCAGTTGGTCTAATAAAAGGTATTATTCTGGAACCAGAACTTCTAGATTTTTGCATTAGGATAAGCAATACCATTTTTGTGCCTTGACATAGCTAACTAAAAGCAGAACAAGTGGGTCACAGTTTAAAGTGACCTCTGTATAACCCATGTCAGCGAAAAAGTCAAAAGAGGATGTGGTAACAGTCCGAGACAGCAGGATACAGATGGCAGCCTGACAGGAACGGCCACTATAAAAGATGATTGGTGGATATTTATGGCATATGGAACATACAGAACAGAACTACAAAAAGTATAAAATCATGAGGAAAAACACTTGGGCGTCGGGGAGAGCAACACATAGGAAAAGAAGAAATAACACCTATTTGGACCCCGGACCAGTGACAGACACCTAGCCAGATGAAATCATTGTATTCATTGGAAGGCTCATGTGAGAATATTGTTGATGACTGCTAGGGCTTGCTTAGAAGTTAGGTGCTGCATTTAAAGCCTTGCTTAAATATTGGCATTGCTTCTGTGTTCAATAAATTAGGATTTCAGACCAGAATTGTCTGACTGATCATTTCATTTCTATTCATCCCACCCCCTAACTCAATTTAATAGACAATAGGTTTGGAAACCAAGTGGACAGAGGGGCCTACTGTACAGCACTAAGTCAGCCATGAACACCTGGTGCCTCCCGTGACTGGGGGGGCACCATGGGGGCGAGCAGTGAACGGGGTCTGCCCACAGCCACTGCTGGCAGTGTCAGCAGCAGGGGGGTTAGCGAGTGGAGAAGCCAGAGGCAGCTTCAGCAGCGGCCAATCTCAGGGGAGCACGTACTCCCCTATGGCCCCCCTACATGTCACCTATGAAGTCAGCCATCTAGGCTCTAGAGAGGAGCAGGAGTTCAGACATGGCCTTGTATTCAGTGTTTCCCATTGGCCAGCTCTAAGGAGCTCTTGATCAGCATCTGGAGTCTCTGAATAACCCTTTTGTGGTCCCTAACACTCCTCACTGACTGTATAGGAAACCTAATCCACTAACCTTGTTTCTCTGAATTTCTCGTCTAGGCCCAGGCTCCATTTTTAGGCAAGGGAACACTTAAATTGGAGGTGCCTAAGTGGCCAATCCAGATGTTGACCTTACTGCATGTGTGTTTATTTTATAGCGCTGGTCTGTCTCAGTGGACATGCTCTGGAGCATGCCCCACCTGCCAGCTCACACTCACACACACCAAACCCAGAAACCTGTCAGTGAAGGATGAGTTCTTGAAAATGCAGTCAGCAACATTTTTAGCAGCAGGCTGGAATTACCCAATCTGGCAGCCTCAGGAAGGCTGACACTCAAATCCATCCACTGCTGCTGTTGCCACTTCTCTTCACTACAACGCGAGTGAAGCTCCCCACCATTCAGCCCCAAGTGAAGCCCCCTACTACCCTGCTGTGTTGCAAAGGCCTCAGCTACCAGAACGTCACCAAAGTCCAATGGCTCCTGGGTCACATCTGGCCCCTGGGCCATAGGTTGCCTACAGGATGACTGAACAGCAGTACCCTCCAACCAAGGCACAGGAGCCACTTTGCAGTCCAGATCTTGCCTGTTTTCACATCCATGGGTGTACAAGCTTGCATGAAAATTGTGAGTCTCAGCAAGTTTGTAAGCCATTTCAAATATTTCAGAAGCAAACTGCAACCCAGGGGTCAGTGATGCTGTCTATTATTGCAAAAAAATTATGTGATTTGACTTATTATTATAGCTCCCTAAATAACACAATGCTGCAATAATTGACAAGATGCAAGGAATTTTGCATAGCGTGTAAAATTCTACAGATGGAGCACAGTTCACAAAATTAAAAGGTTAGTGGATGAGAGGTGAATTTGATTCTGTGTTTCCATATATGTCACTACTGTTCTCCAGTCTTACTGTCACAGCAGTAACCTTGAACCATTGGGATGCATCTCAATATTGATTACATTAAATAGGGAAGTGGTTTCAGACTCTGGTTTTTGCCCACAGTAGTTGAAGTAGCATTTATAAAGCATGTTCTCAAGCTGTTCCCTATCTGTAAAAATTAGTGAGTCATTTTTAGGAGAACAGCAGTTATAGTTATAGTTATATTTTCCACTTTATAAAACTATAATCTAAAGAGAACTATCATTTCCCTAGATGACAATGTACAATTCATAGCTGGAGAGAAGCTGAGAAAATTTCTGCAGTTTATAGTTTCATAGTTTCATAGTAGCTAGAGTCGGAAGGGACCTAGGTAGATCATCTAGTCCGACCCCCTGCCTTGGCAGGAAAGAGCA
>NW_017728918.1:68194470-68230577 GCF_001723895.1 Crocodylus porosus | reverse complement strand
ATGCTCCTAGTGAGCCATGGGGGTTTATGTGCCCTCCTGCTCCCTTTGACCCTTGTTGGGATTACCTCCCTTTGGGCATGGAGGATCATCTCCTTAAGGAGCAACCACTCACCTTGGACATCTGGCTCCCTTCCCCTCTGGGTCCTCAGCGCTTCCCCAATGATCCTCCTTAGCTTGTTGAAGTCAGCCCTCCTAAAGTCTAGTTTAGCTGCAGAAGTAAAAATGAATATGGTACTGATAGAGCTGTCTATGAATGGAGCCATACCAAAGTCAACTGTGAAGGCCTTGCAAACACTAGAGATGAAGCAAAACAACTCACTCACTGAAAAGCTATTAAGGACAGCAAGAATTACCCTCAAAATTCTCTTGTGTAAGGAAGACGACATAGCTTGGTCATATACGTCCTGCCATGTTCTGCACATGTACCAGCACATGCTGACAGCATTATAACAATAACAACAGCCGCAGTGACATGTTGCTTGAACGAAGGAAATATGTTGATGCAGTGTTATGCTCAAAACAATACCAGAAATGCAAGATTCAAATACTGTTTCATATGAGTCACAAGGTACTTGGACTAAAAGCCAAAAAAGCATGATCCTGCAACGCGACCTGAAGATACTCATGACCCAAGCCAGTCCCCATTCAGCAGCCCAAATTCAGTTACCTTGTCCATGCCCACCAGCTCTTTCTTCTTTATTCTCAATGCTCAGAACACTTTTAACAAATATAAACTATAATACTATAAGATTTACCATGAAATGAATCCTTTCCAAAAGATCAACAATCCTTCCTGCCCTGGTAATAATGCACAGAATTCTGCCTTCATTTCTATGATTGCTTCTTCTGACAAAGGTCCATTGTTTCAAAATAGATGCTCCCTGAAAGGACAATCATTACTAAATTGAATGGATAGCGGTATTGGGCATTTCTGCAGCAAAACAGCACTTTCTTTCCAATCATGCAATCAAGAAAAATCTCTCTTGTACATCTCTGCAGCGAACATTTTTCTGACTATAGTGACTGATGTCCCTCCTACATTCACATCTTGTTTCTAATTAGGTGAGGAATTTTTGCAAGTGGTTTAATTTTTGACATGCCTTTTCTATATGGAAATCTACCTACCTGATTTCTTACAACAGCATGAGAACAAAATTGATTTCCTCTGGGAATCCCTCCA
The DNA here is from genome assembly GCF_001723895.1 of Crocodylus porosus. Classification (NCBI taxonomy): domain Eukaryota; kingdom Metazoa; phylum Chordata; order Crocodylia; family Crocodylidae; genus Crocodylus; species Crocodylus porosus. The sequence goes on along the minus strand of NW_017728918.1, from coordinate 68,229,397 downwards.
TCTCCTACTTTCACACATTTCACATACAATAGGTTCTCATTTTTTTATCACTGAATTATAGCCTGGCTTGTCTCTCAGGTGTTTCTGTTCCAATATGGAAAGCCTGTAGTAACAGTCCCAGTAATTTTAACTGAAACCTTCAGTTCCTTAAAGACCTGACTGAGAAAGCATGAGATTCTTCACGTGCTTAAAGTTTATTATGTGCTTAAGTGCTTTTAAGGTTGGTGCAGGAAGACATCTCAAGTTTCAATGTCCCCAAAGGTTTGCAGGATAATTCCGAACCACTAAAATTAAAAAAAAATCTAAAATCAGAATGCAGTTTTGCCTGGGGATATATTTTTACAATACTTGTCTGCCCTGGGTCTTTTCATAATATCCCATTTCATGTTATTACTGTTGAACTATTATTTGAAATCAAGTATTATTTGAAATCAGAAATAATCACAATTACTATTGCATTGTGCTACATGTTCCTTAAACTGGACAGATTTCTGTTTTTCATCATGATCTGTGATCTCAACACGCTGTGTTTCCATTTCAAAGCCAGAACCTAAGTACAGTTCTAGTTTTGAGAGTTGTTTTTTATTGTTATTATTTTGTTGATGGCACTGCTGACATTATTTTCTTCTTGTTGGCTAAACTAAATTTAAAGCATTGTGGGGCAGAAGGAGAGGGGGAGGTTAAAACTATGTCATTATCGTGACTTTTCTACTCCCTGGATATGGGCTAATTAAATTATTCAGCAATCAAGTGCTTTCTTAGGGAATTGCAAGTAGTCTATAGTCAATAAGTGAGTGATAATATATTAAAGTTGTTTTCCTTTATTTGTTTAAAAGAAGTGTCATTAACCCTAAAGCAGATTTTAAGGTCTAAAGCGTAACAGGGATTTACATATTTTCAGGTATGATTTTGCATCCACAAGTACTTTTGCCCACAATATTACTCCAGCAACAAGTTGTATGTACAAATGATAGTGAGTGGACATCTACCTGCCTGATTTGTGATATTTTGAAAGCAAGGGCAAGTATTGATACGTGTTAGTGAACTAATTTAACGCTCACTCAATCAAAACTATATTTTAAAAATGTATCCATATCCATCAACATATAAAAGATTGGAAACTACCTTTTTAAAAGAACCAATTCTTTTAAGCAAATGGTTTTTTGGAGGGGATGAATGTTTCAATCAAAGTTCACTGAAGTCTTTCTATCGCTTCCAATGGGCTTTTGATCTGACCCCATGCTGTTATTTTTCTTTTACAACATCAGGTTGAATTTAGACTTTTTGAATTTCTGTTGTTTGTAAAGAATCTAGTATGCCTTTAATAACTGCTAGAGATGCACTGTCCATGTAGATTCAGTATCTTTTGAGTCTTCTGCTGGCACTTTTAACACTATAGAAGGGCTTATTTAAAGCCAGTGTAGTACCTGTCACTTTTTCTACATGACAGCATGTAGAAATGTACTGCAAGGCATTGATTCATTTGAATATCATGAATGCCTTTTTTAAGCTCACCCCCCACAAAAAACCCCAGCTGAGTCAGTCTCTTGTACTTGTTTCTAACACAATGGAAGATTGTTACTGTTCCTAATGCTGAAGAAAGGTACTAAGGTACTTCTGATCCATAATTCATCCACCTTTTCTCATCTACTATTGAAAGTTTCTGACAATGGCATTGTGGTTGATTTTTTTTTTCTTTGAGGAAGTTGTTCCTTCTCACTGATTACAGCTTTCCAGCCATTGACAATTTTGCTAAAAAAGTAAAAGTGTTGAAATCTGGCAATAATGTTGACATTCATGTGGGTGAGACTAAACCTGTCAGATTATTACTCAATGAAGAAAGGCTGTTTGGGAGGTGAGACTTTAAATACAGAATAACATATAAACTACTGGAAAATAGGTAGCAACTCCCTTAAGGAGTTCTATTGGAATCCCTTTAAAAGTCATTTCTTTCAGAAACTCAAGAAGAAAGAATTAGTCTACATTTATTGCCTTGACAATTAGGCAAGAGAATTACAGTAATAACAGGATTTTAATATTAATCTTGTGTTAGTTAGGAATGGGGCTCTGTTGTGCTGGGTGCTGTAGACAGGGTCCACTGCTGATGCATTTACTATCTAACACCCACTCCTGCACTGTGATTTGTGTGAACAGACTGATGTACCGGTACTGAGACTGTCTGACGTAATTGGGGCTCCATGTTGGGGGACAGAAGAGGTATTAAAACATAAATGCCAACAGTGGCACAGAGCAAATTGGTATAGATGGTCTATGAATAAGCGTAGGCTGAAAATCAGAAGCGAGCTTCTATTAGACTGAGATTCTGTAACAGCTTTCCAGTTGGACTGCTGGGGAAAGGAATTAAAGGATTTATGTGACATAGCTGCTCGCCATAGCAAAGAACTAGAGTCAAAGACTTGGAACAGCCATAGCACCCTGGGGTGTTATAAGATCCTTTTAAGGTTGCTGCAGAATATCAGGTTCGCCAGACATCTTCATGATTCACAAAATAAGCCCAGAGATTTCAAATAGGAATCTACAGCATCAAAAACATTCTGACCTGCTATGGTCTTTCCAAGATCTTGGCAACAATAGAATTACTTTATTATATTTCCATAATCAAGAAATTAGTGAAAACTAAAAGCTGGCATTTTTGGAAGGGTGCCTTGAGTCTAACAGGGTGGGGGCAGTGCTTTGAGTCTAAAAAAGCCTGAGAACCATTGACTTAGAAACTGCCTTTTAGCAATATGTTCCAATGATTCGCTATGATGGTTGCAAATCATATAAACATTTAAAAATCTGTGCCTATATTTTTTAGAAAAACCTCAGTCTGCGTCCAAATTTTTCTCTAGGAACCTCGGCCTAGTTTTATATTTAGGCTACTATCAATTTCTATTCTTCCAAAATAGTTCCTGAGGCTATTTCTATTTTTGCCTATTTCTATTTTTGTACAATATTGGGAAAAATGAGTAGGGAAAGCAAAAGCTATTCTCACAATCAGAGGAGCTTCTGAATACATCTCATTCATGGATCCAAAAATCTACTAATCAACTATTTAATTCATCAGCAAAAGGTTCTACATTGCAAAATATGGAAATAATACCTGCAAAAGAATAAAAGTGCTTCAAAAATAAATCTGTACAGTGTATTTCTCTTAAGAGGTAATTAATATGTATGGGTTTCACTCCTTCATCCTTCATGGTAGAAGGCCTCCTAGGGAAGTGGTGGCCAGCCTATGATACATGTGCCATGGGCAACAGCTGTGTGTGGCATACACAAGCTCCAGTACTCGGTAAAGAGAGGCCCCAGAATAGAGGCAGGGGGACTCGAGCTTCTGGCTATGTGGAGCAGAGAGGGGCAGGGTGCTGCTGTGAAAGGAGTTGTCAGACGTCACCACCAAGAGCCATGTAAACTTTTCCCTTACTCTACAGCTGCTACCAGGGCTTTGGATCTTTACTTACCACATAAAACTATGGCCAGGGAAAGGTTAATCTTGCTCTTGGCAGTGACACTCCTTTTATAGCAGTGATCTGTCCCCAATCTGCTCCTCACAGACAGAGGCTCAAGTCCCCCTGTCTGCATTTAGGTGCCCCAGCGTGAAACTTTATCACTGTAACGTGTCTATGCCCCGCTGGGGCTGACCCAGCCCCAGGATGCAGAATCAGAGCCTAGACTGAGTCACTCCAGGCCTTATAAGCCCCAAGCAGACATTAGTGAGCTGCTGGAGAAAACCGACTGCCTTGCTGCGTCTCCTGGCCTGCTTAGCACCCTTTAAACCTGGGCCTTTTTCCAACCCGAATCCTTGCCTAGCTCCTGCCTGCTGTCAGCCAGGCTGTAGATGGTCACTCAGCAAATTACTGTAAGCAGGTCAAGGTCACACCACGTATCAGTCGAAATCTAGGACTTTAGGCAAAGGGTCAAGGCAGTATCATAGTCAAAGTAGATCAGAGCTGAGAGGTCCAAACAGAGCAGGGGCAGGGACTGCGGCGAGGCTGGAATCAGGCAGCAGCAAACAGGAGCAGGGCAGAGGTCTAAGGAGTGTACGCATGCACACACACACCAGCAAGGGTGCAGGGACAAGTCCCACAGGAAGTAGGAAGGGTTTTATACCCCTCCCATCAGAGGCTCACAGTGCCTAGAGGTTCCCCCTGATCCCTTGACTCCTTGTTAATATCCTCATGGGAGGAACTAGGCTGGGTTGGGGCTGCTGTCTGACCAGGTCTGTGGTGGTAATGAAGACCCAGCCTCTGTCTGCTGGCCCAGCCAACCTGAGTTTGAATCTCCGCAGTCCTAATGCCTAGCCACTCCCATCCTGTATTGCTCCATGCCTGCCTTGCCTCTTTCTGATTATTCATGTTTCTAGCTCAACCAGTGGCTCTCATCAGCCATGAACCTATCGTGATCCTGGCTTGATATCTTGGACTCTGATACCCAGCTTGATTTCTACTCTCATCACATACCCCCTTAGACCCATGTCCTAGGTCTAACAATCAGGTACGGCTGGGGGCAGGGAATCAGAGGGAGGCATTGGGACTTAACTTGTGGCATGCTGCTAGTCAAAAAGGTTGGCCACCCGCTGTCCCAAACCACACCAGAGCCATTGACATAAACCTTATTAAAGATGCAACAGACTTCAGAACAAAATCTTCAGAAAAAAGGAAGCTGCACCTTATGTATCAATCATCACAGCCTGGTGAATGTCAAAGCCTCTGCCTCCCAAGCGAAGGGAGAGGGATATTGAAAAGAATGGGGTAACAGAGAACATAATTAAGGAAACAAAATGCCTCCCTTTGATAAATGCTATTTAAAAAAAATTGACGTATGGATGGAAACCTAAGGTGAGTCAGTGCAGCAGAAGGAAAGATAGTTAATTGTTAGGCACTGTTTTCCTTCTTTTAGTTGGGGGGAGGAGGGGTGGTTCTGATTATTATTTTCTGAAGATCCTGGAGCAAGCACTGTCCACATTTATAACACAGTAGGAGTGTGTAGACTGAGCTTTGTAGTCTGATTCAAGAACATAAGTTTCCATGACTTCCCTGAATAAGTGAAGTTTAGTCGTGCTGGGCTTGCTACAAAGTCCACCAAACCAGTTGGCTTTGAAACAGCCCCTCTCTGTTCTTCATAAAATTGCTGTCTATACAATATATGATTGAGCTGATTCCAAGTTTGTTCATTTCTGTGCTGGAAGCCTCAGAACTCCTAAGAAATCTCAGTTCTGGGGGGTTGGGGAGGAACAACTCTGAAATTGAGATTATTGGGTAACATACTTAATCCTTGAGGCAGCCATGGTCAAGAATTTTAAGAGAAATATGATTTTGAGTGTGCAACTTACAATACCTTAAAGAATCCCAATTTATATTTATTATATATGTAGCACTTACTTTCTGCAAACCAGTGTCTCATGGTAGACATGAAAAGATTAACACATGCAGAATCACGTTACTTTTGAAAAATCTTAGCACAGGGCCAACACTAGTAGGTATAAACATACTTAGCTCACTATCTGACCACTGTCATAAATTTAGTCCATGAAGGGAGACTTGCTTAAATTTAAAATGACTAGCTGGTCAAGAGAAACCTTCTAGCTTCTGATTGCATATTAACCCTTCTGACACACATGTCATTCTACACCTCTTTGCTTTGGTATTATATGGACTCATTTTACAACATTGAGAAATCAGTCCATTATCTGGTTGAACCAAATTTGTTCACAATTACTTATAATATATCTATTTGTAATGTACAAAATGCTAATTTGTTGCTGTCACAGCCATGTTTATGTTGAAATCTATAGTAGGTAAGTCCAGTGATTCTGTAATTAAATCAACCTTCAGCCTTTAAGAAGGCTTTAGCTTTCATGAGTCTGCATTGTCACCAAGGATATGCCAGCAAATATTTTCTTTTAGGCTGAAAGGACAAGAAGTACTTGCAGTCTGTTCCTGCTCATTGTGCTTCTGGTGGCCAAATAAAGCACACTGAAAATATCATTCATATGGCCATACAGATTACTAATAGCATTATACCACCTGTATCATTTCATCAGAATTAAATATAAATCAGTCAGAAAGCCTATTCCAGATAGATATGCTTTGAAACTTTGTTCTCCTTGGAAACAAATAAGTTTATTAGCTGTAGCTGTAATACAGTATGGTTTGTAATTAGCAAACTATAGGGTCCAAAAAGTGTAATGATTCTACAAGGGTAGACAAAGATTCAGCACAGGTACCTCCCATTAGAGACAGGGAGAAAAACAGAAGGGAGAAAGGGATTGTCTTTACTGTCATTACCAGAAGTCTGTTCCTCCTCATAGTATACCCTCTTGATCCAGGATACCCTGCCATTTTAAGTTGTAATATTATCAGATCTCATGAACTCAGCAGGATCAGATCTGATCTGCTCAGTAATAAGATGTGGCTTTTACAAAGACAATCCAGTGTACTTCACCAATGATTCAATGGGCATTCTGTTTTTTCTGCAATTCACCTAGTGCTAAGGGCACTGAATTGCTGAAAGATTGCATAGTCTTCTCTCCGTCTCACACTCAGAACCCCACACTCAGCCAGCTCCCTGGAACTGTGGAAAATGTAAAACCATGACCTCACCTCCTTTCCACTTTCTTAGGACTATTTCTATCCATGGAGTCATAGGAGGAACAGTCGCTGCATTTAACCCCCACCCCCAACCCTTCCCATTGTAAAATCAGGTAGAAATAAAAACTGCCTTAAAAATAATAAGAAAACTTTTTGGTTTTGGGGTGGACCATATGATCATTATCCCCAAATTCTGCTCCATAAATAAAATAGACTCTACCTTGGATCCACAGAACCAGAACCGCTCTTCTATCTGTTTTATTGTAAAAAGATAAAATTCTTCCCAAACCTTGTTTTGCTCTAGTATTTATATTTTCAGTGGGCTTATTCTAGTTCAAATTTTTGCTAAAGTAGATTTCAAAGTATTTAAAAGAAGACACTACCTTTAGTTTCTATTCCTGTAAAAAACTCTTTTCATTCTCAAAAACCAATATCTTGGTTTTAGCTGTGTTAATTTCTAAGCTATTTCAATACTGCTGAAAGGCCTCTAGTAACCTTAGGAGGAGGCCTATTTGAATTTGTGAAATTATTAATGCATCATCTGCATAAAGCAAGACAGGTCATTCAAAATCATGGGTGTGTGGGATTGATATCCTGTCAGCACCTGTTTTAGATCATTCAAGAATAAATTAAAAGGTAGCAGAACAAGCAGACATCCTTGTCATACCATTGTCTTACTGAACAGGGCACCCGCCAATCCCATAACACACCCTAGCTACTGTGTTTGAATAGTAAGAAATGTTTAATTGTAAAAGAGCTTTATGCATGTAAGTTATTGCCACTTCCATAATTTTACTTCATCTGTGGCAGTGGTGTTCAACCTTTTTGTGTGGTAGACAGGAGTGGTGCAGGGCTTCTCTATGAGCCGGACTGGAACCCACATTCCAGGATCAGGCCCTGTGAAGTCTCCTGGGGACCCTGCACTGCCTTCTCTGGTCCCCTGCCACCAAATCAAGGTACCACACTGCCTCCCTACAGCACCACACCACCTCCCTTAGTCCCCTGCCACCAGATTAGGGCCCCATACCACCTCCTTCTGCCTGGCACTGCCTTCCAGGATTTGTACCACCTCTTTCAGCTCTACAATGCCTCCCTTGCCCCATGCTGCCTCTTCTGCTTGGCCTTGCACTGCAGGACCAACACCTATACCACCTCCAGACAGCCCCTTTGTGCCCAGATCAAGCCCTGGGCCCCAGGGCACCTCTGTACACTAATAATCATCATTAAGGATCTATTTAATTTGTGGCAAGACAAAGCAATTTTTGCAGCTTGGTCACAGCATGAAGAGGCAATTTTGTGGGCATTTCCTGCAGGCCCTGCCCCTTGCTGCTGATTGTCGGAGAGGCATATATATAATTTAATAGTATATTCCACAGAAAGTAAATTATATCATATACCTTATCATATTATTATAAATATCAATATTAAATATTAAATTTAAATCTAAATTTAAACATATTATGAATATAAGTGTGTATATATATGAATTTTAACTTGTATCATTATAATTATTATATGCAGCATTCTACAAAAGTTTAGAAATAGCAATTAATGCTAACCTTAATAGAAATAATTCATTTTAGTTGTTAAATACTAGCATGCAGCATTCACCATCAGCTGAAGCTGACATCCTCTGTCTCTGTGCTGTGAAGATTTTTCCAATCATTAAGATCGTATTTTCTCCATCCACTGAATTGGTTGTAGTTGTAAGGCAGCATTTTGACAAGTTGTCAAGACATGGGAACTAATCAGAAACAGAATCCCAAGACTCAGTTACATTCAAAGGCAGCTGGCATGCTTTGACAAATTCATATAAGCAGAGCATTCATTGTCATGCTCTTTCAGGCATCCAGAGATTGATTTAATTAGCTGAGGGTCAAAACTCAGAAAATGCACCTGATTTGGGTCAAAAATGTGAACAGCACTAAAACAAAGTAGGTAGTCAGTTGTTTAAATCAAGGTGGTAGTGACTGATCACACTTGTAGTACCGATTTAATTTTGCAGCTATTGCCTAGAACAGTTCTTGTCTCTGCTGGTTTTTCAGTTTGGCAGCCTGAAAGTTGTTGTGATGTCATATCTTGTACCCAGTTTATCACATCCATCAGTTTGTTGTATGCTTGGTGAATCAAAACCTGCGAACTTTCCAACCAGAATAAAAACTCCATGAACCAGATCTTATTTTCAGCCACAGGACTTGATCTTTAGTTTCGCCCTGTTTTAAGAGATTGCATAGTTTAACCATGCACTGTATGCCACATGTGATCTCAAGCTCATCGCACACAAATTGCTGGTAGTACTTAATATTTTTAGGCATGTAATGTACTGTGCTAAACCCCAAATTCCATCTTGTAAGCACTGATTTTGGTGGAAGTGACACAGTTGCATTTAGATCCCTGCTTTGATTGGTGATGGACTCCCTGTATCAAAGGTTATGGCCTGGACAATGTTTGAATGCTTTTAAAAGAGGAAATCAGTCTATCTACATCAGGAAAATGTGTGCACCAGATATCACTAAAGAAAGAATGTGTGCATTGCAGGTAGCATGAATTGTGTTGGGCATCATTCCATGAAGCACATGAGAAAGCTTTGGACATACACATTGCGTTAACAGACAGAAATGCTGAGATCTTATTAAATTCTAAGCCATAGTTTACAACAGCCTTCACTACAGCTTGTGCAACACTTGAAAAAATTGATATATGTGAGTTGAACTAGCCCCATTTGAAAAACAGGCAGGTCACAGTCTTTCCAGCTTCCAAGTACAAATAAGATGTGGAGTGCATAATCATCCTGTGCATCTGCTGCATCATCTGCTACAGCTGAAACCGATTCACATCCTGCCAATGCAGACTTTGTAGACTGAACAGGAAAAGTAGTTACTCCTGGTGAAGTGTGTTTCTACACGGGAAACTGTCAGTATTTGGTATATGCTTGTTGAAGTACTCCCTTAGTTAAGAGTTATCAATTTATTCCAAAAGTATGTTGGCAGCAATGAATGCCTCTATTAGCTCAAGTGTACCTTCTCTTCTTGTTAAACTGCTTTCAGTGGTTCTTTTAAATACCAAGGACATTGTTGTTTGGTTTTTGTTCCGACATTCAGCCTCTGCCAAAGCCTGTTGCTTTATATGTAATTTGGACTCTTTCTGAATATATACACATATACATACACACACACACATATCTGTATACACACACACACATAAATTTATATTCAGAAAGAGTATGAATATATATAAGTGAATTGCTTATAGATATATAGAAATATGTGTCTATACATCTATATCTATAAGCAGTTCGCTTTATATACTCTGCCACCTGTCAAAAAGGGTTGCTTGTGCTCTCTCTCATTCTCTGCTTGAATAGGACCTAGGTTGAGGTGTAATGGTAAAGAGGACACAAGAAATAATAGGAAAAGGCTTCTCCAGGAAAGCAAAAATGCAGTAGTACCTGCTGGAGGCAAGGATTGAACCTGCAACCTTTAGATTGATAGGTCAATGGGCTACCAGTTGGGACAAACAATACTGTTGCTTTCTTAATACATCCACAGTCATATTTCAAAATGAACAAAACAATTTACCATCATCTGAATGTAAGGTTCCCACAGAGAACTGCATTACACAATCCTGAGCTTCAACATATTTATCTTTTTAAAATTTCTTTTCATTCATTTTCAGACTGCAGAATTGCATTTAACTCCTTAAAGGATGGCACTGAAACATTTTCACTTCACTGACTGGTGCCTCCACTTAGTCTACATCACTAGTAGACAGTGGGTGCATCTACACAAGATGCTTTGCTTGAGATTAAAGCCAGTTACTGCATAGCAAGTATCACCATCCACACATTCAGATGCTTACTGCACAGTAATTTGCTCTATTTATGAGTAAATTTACTACCTGTAAATAAAAGTAGCCAACAGTTTCTGTTGCTTACTGCACAGTACAGCACTTGTAGACAGTCAATTGGGAGCAATGTGCTCTTGGTTAACTGGGCAGCATGGAGCAGGAGATTGCTCCCTGCCCTGCAGAGCTGCGTGCTGCCACAGCAGAATCCATCACCAAATCCTGGGTGGGGACAATGTCCCCCTGCCCTAGCAGCAGGGAGCTCCCAGGCCCCACTTCCTGATCATGATTGGGGAGTGGGGGCTGGGAGATTCTTCTCTTCCAGCCAGGGCCCTGTGACCACAGTGCCCTGACTAGGAGAGAAGAATCTCCCAGCCCCCACTCCCCGTTCACAAAGCAGGGGCTGGGAGCTCTCTGCTGCTAGGGCAGGGGGACATTGTCCACTTGCAGACTCTGGTGGCACAGCCTGCCCCAGCAGCAGGCAGCTCCCAGAAGCAGGGAGCAATGTTCTGGCCCCATGTTCCCTGCCAGCCCCTGGGCTAGAACCCAGGGGAGCCTAGAGATCCTGGAGGCTGGTGCAGAGCCACAAGGAGGATCAAATCTGCTGCCGCCCTCCTGCACGTGTAGAGTAAACTGATCCTACATTATTTGCACATGTAGATGTGCCCAGAAACCCTCAATCACATGATCTATGGCTGCAATGACTGTTACATTGTCTTTGCATTGTTATAAGCATTGGGACATTCTAAAACAGCATATCATATGAATGCTGTTCATACACTGGGGTGGTGGTGGGGTTGGGGGGGTAGGTTGATTTTAGAAGTAATTGCGGCCAGTGCGATATTTCCTGGTGATTATGGACAACACAGTTTCTGCAAAGACCACAAAACCTTAATCATCATGCTATCTGGGCCACATGGTTCCCCATCAGTTTAGAAACTGGGCAGCAGGGGGCAATTGTTTCCACTGCTCCCTTGATGAAATATTTCTGGGCTGGTTGGAACCCCTGTGGGCTAGATGGCATGGATCCACAGGCCAGATCTAACCTGAAGGCTGGGGAATGAGCACCTCTCATCTATGGAGACAAAAGCTCTCTGGAGACTTATGAAGGTTGCATACAAATGTTTTTGTCTTTTGACATATTTATATGCTAAATAGTGCAACATCAACCAATGGTTCATGCAAGAAAAGCCTTCTCTAAAACTGGACTGCTTCTCTCTCAAAATACTGTTTTCAGAAATCCATGTCTGAAGATGAAAAAGTAAATGTCTCCTAAGTATTTTGGAAGGAATACACATAAGACTAAGGGGGTGTTATGACACAGGATCTCTTTCTTATCACCATTTTTAAAAATTGGGACTATTATATTTTCATTCCAGTGCTTTGGATAAATGCCTTCTAAAATCAGGGGTGGGCAATTATTTTGGCTGGAGGGCAGCTTAATGAGTTTTGGCAAGCTGTCGAGTAGCCCTGCCCCTTGACAGGTACCCTGCCCCCTGGCCGCCATCTTGGGACCAGAAGTCCCACCCCCTAACCCATGACCTTTGCCACCAGAATTCCCTCCCCTTGCCCCCAGAAGTACTCCTTTTGAGAAGGGGGTTTGCCATGTTGGAACTGGAAAAAAAAATTTATTATAAAATGTAAAACCTTGATAATAACATATTTTAAAAATATATTTTTGTCCTGATTTATGTGCGTTTTTGTGGTGTATATAAAGATGACTCAAAATGAGGTCTTACTCTTGAATATTGTAGGGGAGTGTAGAGGGGTGGCAGGGGGTATGGGAGTGGGGTGTGCTTGGAGGGGTATGGGTGCATGTGTGGTGGGGTGTGTGCACATAGCAGTGAGCAGAGTACCCCCAGTGGTGCACTGATGCGTGTGTGGGAGGAGGGTATGGGGGCGGATGTGGGTGAGTGCAGGGTTTGTGGGGTGTGTGATTATGTGTGGGGGAGGGTGTGCTTTTAAAGTTTGTGGGAGTGGGTTTGTGGGTATGGTGGGGTGTGAATGGGACCCCTGTATGTGCCCCCTGGAGCCAGTCAGTATCCACCCCTGTCCCACAACAGCTCAGAGCCCATGGGCCCTGTGGCACCTCCCCATCACCACCAGCAGTGAGCAGCCCCACCTACACCACCCCGCTCCAGACTCACCCCCAGCAGAGCAGATCAGCTGGAGCCTATGCACAGTCCCAACCTGCCCCTCCCTACCCCATGACTGCTCTGAACCACCTGCCCATGGTGCATCCTGCTGCCCCCTGAGCATGCAGTGAGGTTGGGGTGGCTCCACAGTTGGACTTCCTTTCTAGACAGCTCCTTCCAGCTACCACTGCCACTGGCCCCAGCCCCGCTGCACAGACCCGACCCTACATGCCCTGCACCTGCTCCAGGCTCACCTGTCCAGGTTCAGCAGTGGTGGCGCAGGACAAAGGCTGTTGTAAAGTGTGAAGGGAAAGCGGCCACTCCCGCTCCCACTGCCAGAAGTTCCCTGCTACAGCCACCCAGAGCCCATGCTGAGCTGCCCTGTGTCTGCTCTGTGCTGCGACTGCTGCCCCACAAGGCAGCCCAGAGACAGTAGTGATGGTGGAGTAGATGCAGGGCAACCCAGGGTGGGTTCCAGGCAGCTGCAGCAGGGAACTGCCAGCTGTGGGAGGGGAAGGGGCTGCTTTCCCCCCATGCTGAGCAGCAGCTTTTGTCCTGTGCAACCACTGCTCAACTCAGATGGGCAAGCCTGCAGCAGGCACTGTGCAATGCAGGTCACTGAGGCCGGTGGCAGCAGCAGCTGGAAGGAGCTGCCTGCCACCCAGGCTGCCTAGAAAGGCAGTCCAGCTGTGGAGCTGCCCCAGCCCCACTGTGTGCCTAGAGGGTGGCAGGATGTGCCACAACTGGACTATGCCTGGGCCAGAGGACCAAGGGACCTGCCGCCGGCTCGACAAAGACAAGGATCCGGCCTGTGGGCCGTATTTTGCCCACCCCTGTTCTAAATAATATTAAAAATTGTGGTCAGAATTGGACACCACCAGTCAGTGAATTGCTTAAACATTTCTGGAGGGAAGAAAATCAAGGCTGGGAGCTTTTACATTTTTCAATGAAGATGTATATGATCTTACTTGAGATTCAAAGGTGAGAAAATAATCTGCTTGTAACTTAACAGATAAGATTCCCTTTAGAGAGAAGCCACCATTTCCTTCACTATCTTTGATTAAGCTCTTAAACTTATTTTTAAAAAATAAGGCCCATATATCTTCAGGAATATATATATCAGGAATTAAGCTGAAGTGTTTGGTCCCTTTGGCTATAATTTGCCCAAAACATTGCTTATTATTTTTCCTGTGGCTACCAGCTCCTCCCATAGCCTCATTTGATATTGCTTCTTTTTATGTCTATAAATGTTTTATGGTCTATTTTAATCTTCTTGATCTGTTGAAAGCTAGCACAGTCATTTTTAGACTTCTGTTCCTTCAAGGCATCTATTAAATCCTCTTTAGCTTTAGCATACTCCTCATCGAACTGTGATTTGTACCGTTGATACTGCCTATTCCCAGCAGAGATACTTCCTTTTGTAAGGGCATTTTGCAACTCTTGGACAACTGTTTCATACTGGGTACTTGTTTCATTGGGTTGTACCCATACAATTATAGCTTAAATATATATACACCCCCATTTTATGCTCAGATTTTAATTCACTTCAGAGGGGAAAGATGAAATCCATAAGGATTTAACTAAGCTGCATCATTATATAGGAGGAGAAATCATGTCATTAATTCAAAAATGGTGTGTTATTAGGTAATGTTCTACCCTATTATCTGGGTTAAACTAGAAATTAATTTTCATAATGAGAAAACTTTATGAATGAATACATGCACATCATGCCTAATCCAAAGCCCACTCAAAATCAATGTGGATTTTTCCATTGACTCTACCAGACTTTGGATCAGCTGAAAATGCAGAGGGTTGGACAAATTCAGACATTAGAAGTTAAACGCTTATTTTAAAACCTGTATATGGTATGAAAGCCAGGAAAGTGACTGTCAGCTTGCAATAGAAGGTGGCACGTTGCCTATCCTCCTGCCTGAACAGTGAAATGACTCTGACTTACAGGCTGCTATATAAAAGTATAAATATTCCAGTTAAAAAAGAAAAGCTTTCCTTTCCCTCATGTTTTTCACTTCTGTATCCTTTAATAATTGAGATTGCTACAATGTGGTCACAATGAATTCCAGGCTCCACAGCAATAAATAGCAGTGTTTGGAAGGCTGCACATCGTTAGATTATTATAACCTTTAAGTAACAGAGTGCCAGCTCATAATGATCCTAAAGGTATGTGTATAAGTGCTTAACAAAATTTGCTTACATTCCTCCTATTAAACTAGTAATTCCAATAGAAGCTCCATCTGTCTATATAATGTCAGAACATAAAAACGATCTATTCTCAGCTAAGTGTATAAGACACCAGTAATAATTTGCTGCTTTGTTAAAGTAAAGCAAAGTACACTTTGAATAGGCTAGCTCAGGTATCCTACATGGCTTTGCATACTATACATATACAAATACTTGGAGCTTAGGCTGTGCCATTGACTTGGTGTCCCTGAAGCCGTGTACTATCTGTTTGAACTTTCTGAATATGAGGGTGATAAAACATTGGAACATGCTACCTAGGTAAGTTGTGAAATCTACATCCCTGGAAATCTGCAAGAGCAGGTTAGACAGACACTTGGCTGGGATGGTTTAGTCAGGGATGATCCTGACTTCAAGCAGGGTCTGGACTAAGTGACCTTGTGAGGTCCCTTCCAGGTCTACTTTTCCTGTGATCCAGAATTTATTCTTTGGCACTGAGAATATTCAGCCAAAATGGCACAGATACTAGTGACTGGTAAAATGAACTGTTAGTCTGGAAATTGTTTTTTAGATACAAAAACTAGTACATAAATATTGTATGTTTATGCACAAGCAGATTATTTTGAGCCACTTGTTTTCTTTTAATCCACGTGTAGATGCTTATTATCATTTCCTTGTACTATGGGCTTCTTAAACTGTAATTTGTCTGTTTTCCAAGTTAAAATGGACAAGAAAAATGTATGCATAGATCACATTATAGAACAATCTGTATGACTGTGCTACAAAAGATTTTTGATCCCCTGACCATAATAATGCAAATATTTGGGAACTAAAGAAACATAAGCAGCTCATTAACAGAAGAGAAAGTATCAGCCGCCAGACCTAAACTAGTTCAGATAGTTAATTGTTTGAGCCCAGCCAAATATCACAAATTAGAGACTATGGACATCTCATCCTGTTCAAGTCGAGGTAGGTTTTTCAAAGCCATTCCACATAAAATCAATAGGGTGTAGGGCAACTGTACTAAATTTATCAAGATCAGTAAACTATACTAGCAAACCATATTTGGACTATGTACAAATTTAATACTAAACTATTCTTTCAAAATCAAATTAATGGTACTTGCAAAACCTCAAGTAAACAGCTTACTGCAGAAGAACCACATAAGGATTGGCGCCAGTCTTCTGGACTGTGGACAAAGTTCCAATCAATCATGCAGAAGGTTTACACTGCTGTTTAGGGTCACCTCAATATGCCTGAACCCCATTAGGCATCATCTCCCATTTATACCTTGCCTTCCAGCAAATAACAAAGACAATGCCATGTATTTCCTGTTCCTTGAGCACAGTCCTTCTAGAAATCAGTACATCTGCTACTTCTCTCTTCCTGTACACTTGTTTCTAATTATAGGCAGTAGAAAGAGGAAGTGGGATACAGAAGAGCCATTTCCAGGAAGAGGATGTTGTGGGATTGGTGCAGTTAACTCTGTCCTTGTGGGTTGCAGCGCTCCAGTGATTTCTAAACTCACTGCAGGGAGACGTGGGCTAGCAAGATATGGACATCTGATAGTAGGCTGGATTGCCACTAGGGTTGAGTTAAGAGGTTTAATTGCATAGATAGCTAGCATGCATGGGCTTGAGTCTGTGTCTAAGGTTGACACCAAGTAGCAGCTGGAGTTTCAGGGGTCATGGTACCTGCACACCTACACTGATGCGTGCAATTTCTGAACAATGAATCCACCTCAGTGTGGTCCCACCCACTGGTTTTGATTCTCCCCATACCCTTCCCTCCCAAAGCACAGAGCTCAGCTCTTCAGGTCCAAAAAGTATGTCTACACAGTGACTGAAGTGTAACATAAAGGTAGCTCAGCAAACTATAAACAGAAAAAATGGGTACTAATAGCAGGCAAACTGCAGCAGAGCAATAGGGCTCTGGATCTGTGACCACTAGGGCTGTGCAAAGCGTCACTGGCTGTTTTGACTCATTTCAAGCTCAAAACAGCAAAACCAAAACAAAACAAAGGGCTTTGAAACAGCCTCCTAATTGCCTCATTTGCCCTGTTGCACAGGTTCAGGGGGGACCAAGTGGCTGCCTATAAGTACATAAGGGGTGTACATCAGGATCTGGAGGAACGTCTGTTCACCAGAGCGCCCTGAGGGATAACAAAGACTAACGGTCATAAACTCCTCCAAGACCGTTTTAAGCTGGACATAAGGAAAAATTTCTTTACTGTCCAAGCCCCCAAGGCCTGGAATAGACTACCTCCGGAAGTGGTGCAGGCACCTGCTCTGGACTTATTCAGGAAGTGTTCGGATGCTTACCTTGCTGGGATCCTTTGACCCCAGCTGACTTCCTGCACCTGGGGCAGGGGGTTTGGACTTGATGATCTTCAAGGTCCCTTCCAGCCTTAACATCTATGAAATCTATGAAGGTGATAAGGAACTCAGAATAAACTCCTCCCTTCATAGCCATGAAAGATGTCAGAACATATTCCGAAGAAATGTGTATTGCATTTTAATGAAATTCTCAAATGTATGTCATTACAGTTTTATTTTTGAAATTAGACAAGGTGCCTGAAAAAGAAAGCACACATTTCTTCTGAGACTTTGGACTATTTTCCCTGAAATGCATATCTGACTTTAATGCTTAGAGCTGTTCACAACTAAAACTTCCATTCTGTGGAAGCAGTTGACATTTCCAAATATTTTTCATTCCAAAAAGTCCAATTTTAAAATTTTCCTTCAAAATGACATTTCTGAAAAATGCCACTGTGCCCCAGTAATGCTAAATATCTTGATCCCATAGAAATACTTTGATTTTTTTTCTCCTGAATAAAATTTTGTCAAAATCAACATGTTCCCAAGGAATATTTTGAGGTTGAGAAATGAGCATTTTTTCCAGTGGAGTAATGTCCTGTCAGAATATTTTCAGGCTTTTTTAATAATGCCCAAGCAAAGTCATTTTTATAGCACATGAACCTGTCTTTTGCTTTCACAAGTAGCAAAATAGTGTAATGTTCTTTAGGATAGTATGACTGTGACAACACTTGAATTTTAATTAAAATCTCCCACAGTTGTGCTAAGGCTAGCAGAGCTAGTGTAGTCAAGGCCTATTCTATCCTTGATCTTTGACCAACCTCCCACTGACAGAGAACATCTCACAGATTAATTGAATAGACAAAAATCTATATCCTTTCTTCCTGCTGTGGCAATGCAGAAGAACAACACTGCCACTGAAAGGAGACAGAAAGCTGGTGCTTCTAATCTGCCATGCAAAGGAAACAGAAGTGTGTGATCCAATTTGCTATATTAGCATTAATCAGGATTCTTTCCTCTCCTTATTAACTGCCTGTTCAAAGATTAGCTGCACTTGGTCAGATGAATTAAAAAAAATACCTGAACAAAACACCTTAATTTGAGCCAGAACTCAAAGCAGGATTATAACAAGCTGAATACAAATGAAGCTCTCACAAAATTGTCAATGAAATCCTGGTATGGCTATCAAATGAGAGGCTTTGAACGTTACAAAGCTGTGGCAAGGAGCATGAACACTCTTTTTCACTGTTCAGTGATAATGGCTGAGACAGCAGATGC
This sequence comes from Crocodylus porosus, assembly GCF_001723895.1. Taxonomy (NCBI): domain Eukaryota; kingdom Metazoa; phylum Chordata; order Crocodylia; family Crocodylidae; genus Crocodylus; species Crocodylus porosus. Next base: position 68,211,040 of record NW_017728918.1, on the reverse strand, counting down.
TATGACTGTGGTAATGCGACACGTTCCCTAAAAGAAATGGCAGATCCATGAAGAAAGGGAAGCAATATAATGAGGGTGCTTACTCCCACAAGCTTCACCAGCAACTGCAGAATCTAAATGTACTGTTACAAAGAAAGCTATCCAAATATGAGCCCCCCCTCGCCCCTTGTGTGAAGTTTGTGGCAGATTGTGAGAGCTGTGAATTCATTTCTGTCTAATCTCAACAGGGCATTAACTGTCTTTGAGGGGCAATTTAATTGCCAGCATGACTATTTTATAGATAAAAGAGAAGTGGGACATACAGTAAGTCTGAGGGGCAAGGGTGCAGGAAGCCCATGGGAAATTCAGGGACCCAAAGAGACACATTGAGTAGCTCAGGAATAAACAGAACACTCAAATTGTTACTCAATAGCCTTAGTTGGTCATCTGTCAGAAATACCCAGAATAGGGCAGGTAGATTTGTGAGCTTCAGGTAAATCTGTCCATGAGCAAGACACAAGAGGTAGTAGCAGTGACTGAAAAGAATGAGGAAGAACATAAGTTTTCTGTAAAACCTTTTAGCTATAGCTTCTAAGAACACTTTGGATTTTGGTTTTCCAAAGAAAAATTTAATCTTTTTGCAAAATGCAGATACAATCTATGAACATTTTCTTTTAATTGAAAACTTGATTTACCATCAAAGAAAGTTGTTATGAGAAATCTCTCTCTCTCAGTTTTGATAAGCTTTGGCAATGAAGTTAATTTGGGGTGGGTTGAAGTATTTATCAACATTTTTGTCCTCCTCTGCTACCCAGTTCCCTTTCCTCCTCGGTGTCGCTGCCAGAGGAGTGTGGGCCAGTGGGAAGAGAAGGGGACCCAAGAAATGATCCAGAGACAGGAAGGTAGGTACCAAGGAGCAGGGGATCCAGTAGTTCATAACTGGAACAGGAGGAAAAAGAGGAGTAGAAGACTCCCAGCCACTAGGGGAGGGAAGACATAGAACAAAAAGCTACAGATATAGACAAGAGTAGACAAAGTGCATAGGGAGAATGAAAAATAAAAGAGTCAAGTGGCAGAAAGAAACCATCAAGGGAAGCATAATGGGAAAATGAAAACCAAAGTTTGCAGGCCAGTAAAGAGAACAAAGCCTCTAGCTATGCTTGGCTAAGTGCACCTACTCTTAGAAACAAAATAGTCCCAAGCCCAGTTAGTATTTGAATAGAAAATGACAGGGAATGAATGGTGTTGTTGGAACAAGCTAGGGGCTTGGCTTCATTCGGAAGATACTCACCCACGCAACAGCACAGACTTCATCTAAACCCACTGCTGCTTCTGACTGCGGAAAAAAAGAGACCAAGGACAAGGGAACTGTAAGGAGTGACCGCCTCTCTCCAAACCCTGCTGCCTCAGGAGACCATAATTGTCACTCCCAGTTTCATTTAGAAATGTGGGCAGGTTTCCTGCAAGTATGAACTCCTTGGGCACTTCTACATGAGACATTGACTGCACCATAGCCTGATATTACTGCACAGTCATGTTGCATGGCAAAAGCCAGGCCAAGATCCTACTGCACAGTAGTATTAGGCTACTGTGCAGTAGCATCACTTAAAAGGCATTTCCTGGTGCTAATTCCAGTTACTACACATGAATTTAGTACTTGCTTATATAAGTACTAAATAAATGCTCAGTAACCACTGCACAGTATCATCTCATATAGATGTGCCCCTTGTTAGGAACAGCTTTATCACAGATTGAGCTGTGTTTATTTTGCTTGTTCCTACAAAGGGAACTCTACAATTTTCCAGTGTAAAAAAAAAAAATCAAAATGACCAAAGGGACATTTGGGGGCAACTTTAGGTTTTCAACAGAAAAGGGCAATTTAATTGTTTTTATTGAACCAGATAAGATCCCATTACATTCTTCACAGCCAGCTGTGCTGGTTATTTTTCATAAAGTTTCTTCCGTCAGGTCTGGGAAAATTGGAGGAATCTAGTGGGAAGCTCCCTGAGAGAATTCCCATCCATCCACTTACTATTTTCTGTTTCAAGCGACTTTCTATCTTGTGCATTTTCTTGGGAAAACCTGTAGCAGTACTGACAACACCGAGAACCAAAAGTCATGAGTCAAGCCCCCTAAATCATGAGGCTGCCTTTATAACCATAGTAATAAGAAAGTAATAAATAAAGGATTCTTTGGTATCCCTCTGCTGGATTCCATGTCTTGAAGTTTTTAAAGATATTCTCTGCAAGTATTGCAGCTAGAATCTTCTTTTTGTCATGGAAGCTGAAATTCTGATGTAGTTACAAGACTGGAGCTGGAATTTTATAGAATCATAGGGCTGGAACGGACCTTGAAGGATCATCAGGCCCAGCCCCCTGCATGAGCAGGAAAGACATCTGGGGTCAGACGACCCTGGCCAGGTAACCATCCAGTCTTCTCTTGAAGACCTCTTGGGTAAATGATTGCACCACCTCTGGGGGGAGCTTGTTTTGCAGTCTGCACTCCCTAGTTGTAAAGAAGCTTTTCCTAATGTTCAGCCTGAAACTATCTTCCAGGAGTTTGTGGCTGTTGTTTCTAGTGTTCTCCCAGGATGCCCTGGTGAACAGTTGTTCACTGAGCCCCTGATGTATCCCTCTGATATAGCAATATGCCACAATCAGGTCCCCTCTCGGCCTTCTTTTCTTTAGGCTGAAGAGTCCAAGATCCCTCAGCCTCTCCTCATATGGCTTGCCATGCAAGTCTCTGATCATGCGGGAGGCCCTTCTCTGGACCCTCTGAGCTTTACCATGTCCTTGTTGAAATGTGGACGCAATACTCCAGCCATGGCTGCACCGATCTTGAGTAAAGTGGGAGAATCACTTCTTTGGATTTACTGGAGATGCATCAATTGATGCATGCCAGAGTTTTATTGGCCCTAGCAGCCACTGCATTGCACTGATGGCTCATATTCATGCTGGGGTCTATTGTTACCCCCAGATCCCTTTCATCTGTAGTGCTGGTCAGCTTAGTGATTCCCAACCTGTAGATGTGCTAGGGGTTCTTCCTTCCCAGATGCAGCACTTTGCATTTCTCTATGATGAACCCCATTTGCTTCTGTTCTGCCCAACATGCCAGCCCATCTAGGTCTGCTTGTATCTGCAGCCTATCTGCAGGTGTGTCCACATAACCCCATTTCTTGGTGTCATCCATGAACTTGGCCAGTGGGCTTTTCACCCCCTCATACAGGTTGTTGATGAAGATATTGAACATCACTGGGCCAAGTACTGACCCCTGGGGTATGCCGCTGCCCACATCTCACCAAGACAACACCAATCCATTCATTTGGACTCTGTGTCCTACCCTGCAACCAATTTTGCTCCCACTTCATAGTCCTGCAGTTAAGCCAATATCACAAAATTCATGCAAAAAGGGTGGGAGCTGGGAACATTGTGGAAGTATGTCAGGCTGACAGAGTAAGTGAACTGAATACTACACAACCACAGAGGTTCACAAAGCCTGACACTTTGGAAAGGGGAGAATTTCCAAGAGGATTTTTTGTTTTTTTAAAACACGGTTTGGTAATACTTGTTGCCCCCATATATAATTGAATGCTCTTGTTTTAACATCTTTTTCCATTATTTTTTCTGTTCATATTATTTTCTTCAAAATGTCACCACCTCCTAACACAATTCACACGGGAAGTGCTGAACTCCACAAAGAAGCTGTCTGAGAAGCCATCCCCTTGATACATAGATAGATTCACTGTCTCTCATGACATCTGTTCCCGTTTTAGCACAAGAATTATCCTCTTGGGTCATACTGCCCTCAGTCACTTCAACTCTGAAGCCATATCTTTTTTTCCATCCCAGAATTTCCTCCTCCTTCAGCAAATTCTACCTCTACTCCCCACTTTTTGCCTGCACCCAAGCCACCAGTCCAACTGCCTGGCAGGGATGGATCCAGGGGGAGCAGTAGCATGGTCATAGCATACACAACCCAAATCAGGTGAGCTCACTGCCATGCCAGCACAGCCCCAGCCAAAGCTCTGTACATGCTTTGACTTCTGAGCTCACTAGCGTGTTGGCAAAGAGTCTGGCCAGAGCCCTACTTTCATGCAACTCCAAAGCCCAGAGGGTAAGCGCTGCTGCTATTCACCTTCCCCTTCTTCCTCCTACCCCCAGTGCTGAATTCAGCAGCAGGAGAAAAGAGGGGACAAGTGGTGGTGGCGGCACTGGTACCCTGGGCTCCAGAGCTGCACAAAAGCAAGGGCTGAGTACTGCTACTACTCATTTCTTCTTTTCCCCTGATGCTGAATTCAGCAAAGCAGGGGGTGGGGAAAAGAAAGAGATGGCAGAAAGCAGCTGCATTTACCCCCTGGGATCTGGACCTGTGTGAAAGGAAGGACCAGAGCCTACACTGAGCTCACAGCTGGTCCATGTTCTGACATAAACTTAGTGGCAAACAGGATTGTGGCAAGGGGGGCTGCAGGTACCCCCTGAGGTCTCTTCACTGTGCATGTGCCATACAGCCAAAAAGAGGGGTGGCTGAACCTTGGCCCACCCCCACAGATCAGCCCATGCAGCCTGTCATAAGACCTCCCCACCCACATTACTCTGACTGATATTAGACTGTTCTTGACCAGAGCCTACAAAGTTGAAGCGTCTTGCTGCCTTCAAAGGTACCAGATCATCACACCCAAACTATCCCTTGCTGCCTTAAATGCCTTGGTGATCACAGGTCAATGATACATTTTCTTGTGTACTATTGGGCATCTGAAGCACTCAAGAGGCTTTCTGCAAGGACATGGAAAGTCCTTTCTGAGCACAAGACAACAACCACTGTTCCCAAAATGAAGATACTTACAAAAAGTCTTCTAAAGAATGACAGTGCCAGATATGCTCTCAGATTACAGCTAAACAAAAGACATAGCTGATAAAAGCCCCTACTGGCACGAATGGAGCATATTGTATTTGCAGCCAGCTTAGTTGAATCAAATTGTAATAAAATTTAGAAGTGAAAGGCCTGGCATCTCATTTGATTGGTCATACTTGCTCTTAAATGCTTGCAAAGTACTGTTTTCACCATGTCTACAAAGTAGACTTACCGTGCCCAAAAGCAGCACCCTTAAGAACACTACAACGGTCCAAACAAGCTGCCTCCTAAACCAAAGCAGGTTAACAATATCCACCTGGTACTTCCAGAAGGCTAACTGGCACTGCTAAGTGCCAGTGCCAGGTACCCTGCCCCTCAGCTAATTAACTCCACTACTACCCAGTATGGATATGGTTACATTGTTTCCATGTCAGAAGGTATCTAATGTGGAACAACTAAGTGAAGTAAATTTATAATTTTGACATGGGTTTTCTATTTACTGTCTGGTCTTAGAGAATGATTCAGTTTAGACCGAGGAAATCCTGTGCAGGACTGATGTCAGTGACAAGGAGTTGGAGAAGCAGGTAGAGTGTACCACAAAAATGTGTAATGCAAGCAAAACTTTAAAATTAGCTGACTGAGTGTTTGCATTTAAAAATAAGCAGCACATTGACTATTAAATTATTCGTGAATGCAATTACAGACTGCAAGTATAGAAGGGAAACAAAATAGAGAACTTTGAGATATTTGCAAACTGTGTACTCAACTGAGATAAAATAAAACTGGATTTGGACTTTCTGATAAACCCTGAGAGAAATTCTGTTTCCTTTTATTAGCCTATTTTCACTATTCTATCTAAATTGCTGTGTCAGCAGTTACTACACTTGACTGTGTGCAAATTTCTACTACTTTTGGCACGGCAGCACTCTTTAACCGGTTTTTGCATCAGGTTGTTGGTGTGTGGTGGTCCACAACAAGTTTCAAAGTTGGCCACTAATTTCAGGCATTCCAGATTTTACTGAACCAACTTAAGACACCTTCCCCATGCCTCTTTACAGGTGCAGAGCACCTGTAGCTCTCATTAGGCAACATAAGAGAGGCTGCAGCATAAAGACATCTGAGCTAGCTCAGGTATTGGCAGTAACGTAGTTGTAGCACCTGAGAGCACAGTGCAGGGTAAAGTAGCTTGTAATGGAGCCTGCCTCTCAGATTCTTGGCTTCAGTAGATTACCTTTTACTCCTTCCCCTGAGGCTTTGTGGCCTTTTCTTTTTAACCAGGAAATTTTTTTCCCCACAAGTTCTAGATAACTGAAGATGTTTCTTCTTGTGCAGTGTTATGTTTTTACATCTGCTGTCAGTATCAAAGGAGAGAGATGTAGGGACATTTATAAATTTGTTTTTGTTTATCCATAAAAAGAGATTATGAATGAAAAAAATCCACAGGTGTATGTTAATTGACTGACGTACTACCTACCTGGTGATGAGATGTTAAAGTATCTAATGGGGACCCTAGCAAGTACAGACAGAGCTGCACTGGAAGGACTCCATTACCTTCTCTCTAAAAGGACCTATGGTAGAGTGCTGCGTGACTATGCAGGGCTACCTGAAGGGAAGTGTTCATCTTTCTGTAAGACCATCCAGGAAATGAGTGAACCGATTCATAGGGCAGTGCCACAAGTAGGCTGAGATGACATATTCTCCTCTAAGCCCTTGTTTCACTGAATCCGGACAACATGGTCAGCCAGCTCTCAAACCATCTAGGTGAGAGAAAGACTTAAGCAAGAGCCAGCTGTTTGCTGGGTAATGCATACAAAAGTTGGAAGGGCTGAGAGCATTGGCAACACATAGGGGGTGCATGTGCACCCCGTGAGTGTGGCAGTACACCCCCTATGAAAAGGCACCACTGACACTGCTGGCAGTGCCTGTGGGTGGTCGCTGCCCACCACCCCCGTCCTCACTGCTGATACCGCCAGCGGTGTCTACGGGTGGTCCGCGATTGTTACTGGCCAGTGCCAGAGGCATTTTTTGGGTGGTCACCGACTGCTGGTCGGTGCTCACCCCCTCTCCCCTGCTGCTGACAGTGCCATGGCTGCTTGTGGAAACTCCCTGCTTACTGCCGCCACACTCCCACCTCTGACAGTGCCGCTGCCACCTGCCAGAGCTCACCGTGCCCCGCCAGCCTCTGGGGGCATGTAGCGTTCATAGTTGAAGCGATCAGAAGAAATGAAAGCGGTGTACCTGCCCCCTCAATTAAGAAGGATGTGCCCCTCCTCTGTCATTTACATTTGCATCTGCTTGTAAAACTGCTTGTGAATGCTCAGAGAGCATTTTGGGCAGGTTCCTATTTAGTTTACATACCCAAGTGGCACTTAGGCAGCTGCATAACTGCTATTTTTGGCAGTTTGTGATTGTATTTCACACAGTGTGGATGCATAAATTTCCACATTGCTACTGAGCATGTGCTATAACATGCACTCTGGGTGGGTGTGTACATGGGTCCATATACCAGTGCAACCCAGGGGGGAAGGAGGGTACAGGGGGAGGATGGCATTAACCCTGGACACTGATTTAGAGAGGGCACGAGAATGCAGTAGCCACTGCTGCCAGTGCGGTCACCGTCTCTGCCCAGGGCACATAAAGTGGTATATGTGATCAGAAACCAGTTCAAATCTGTAACACAACAGAAGTTCAGTGCACATAAACTGCTTTCAAAATGGCCCAAATCAGTTTAAGATAAACCTGGATGAGCATAGTATCAGACCTAACTGATTAAGTTAAACTGATTAAGTTTAACTGATTAGGTTAAAACAGTTGATTGAATTCTTGTGCCAATCCCATCCAGATTCAAGTTAACTCACAGTCCCACAGCATCCCAGGATGCTTTGCATCTCCCCCACAAACCCCTCCTTCACGGGGGAGGGGGCAGCCTAGCCATGGCCCAAACTGTCTGCTCCAGCAGAGCAGGGAGGAATTCTTTAGCGCCCCCCAGCTTCTAACTTGGGCCATTGCAGGCATGTGGCTGCATTTCCAAGATCAAAAGTGAATGTCTGTTCACTTGCTTATCAGTTCCATCTATGTAGCTGAAACTAACCTGAAAAGATTGAATCAATTCAGCCTCAGGCTTTTTAACTGTCTATATTTAGCCCTCACGTTTTAGCACAGTGGGAGCCAAACTTTTTGGCTGTTCTACCACAAATTAGACCTGTATCATCCCCACTCTGATCAGAGCACCGGATCTGCTGCTCTGCTTTCTGCTCTGATCCCTGTGCTCCCTGCCAGACTTGTTGCTTCACTTTCCACTTCCTGCCCTATCTGCTATTATGTTGCCTATCCCCTCTCTGGTCTGTTACATGCCACATGCAGAGGCTGCTTGCCATTTGTTTCCAAGAACCCCTTTCCATTGGCTTCTGACAAAGAAGTTGCAACCTTTTCTTTCAAATGTAGATCTTGCCCAGTTGTCTGTGCTCGTGTCAACTACAGAATGAGTTGCAGTAAGTTTTCTGCATGGGCAACACCAGAAGACCATAGTGCAGGATACAGTTAGCCATTTTACTTGTTAGCATCTGTCATCTAGATCATATTACAACTTGGCTCCAGAAGCCAAATGGCTTCCAGTTAGTATCTGGACCTAGTTCAAGAAGTTAATTTTAATCTATAAACAATTTAGTGACAGATATCCTAAGTTTCTCATAAGCCTCCCCTTCTTATCATACACAAAAAAATTGAAATCATACCTAAGGTAATGTCTGAAAAGCACAATATTTTCAGTGGAAGGCATTCAGCCTTCTTTTTGAAAGTTAATGAGACTTAGGCACTTAAATACCTTTGAGGTTTTGGGGGCCTTTATCAATAGAATTGTCTTCACCGTCAACTTACTCTGTCAGAAGAACCGAAGCTGGTTTCCCTGCTGGTCCCACAGTCAGGCATATTTATTTACCACCACCATCTGAGTTACATGATTTGTACAATTAAATTAAAGGTTGCATGTGCATCTGTTGGTCTCCTGTAACAAAATATAAACACTTCTTGCTTTTCTTTCTCCATATGGCTTGACCTAAATAAATGTAATGCATCAATTTCAGATACCAGTACCAATTTTTTCTTGGCTTTCTCTGTAGGTTAAAGACTTCCTGGTAGGCATTGTGTTTTTCTCCTGTTCTGCCCAGGAAGATGGGACAAAAAATAATAAAGCCAGAAAAACAAATCCTCTCAGGTAGAGGAATTATGTATTAAAGTTCCTAGAATTAAAAAAGGAACAGTAGATAGAATGAACCTTTCCCTTCCCAGCCTCATTGCCCTTTTTCTCCTTTCTCATTGTCTTCTCCTTCTTTCTTAGCTGTTCTTCCTGTGATTCTACTCCCCTCATTTTTTCTCTGTGGCCCTTTTAATATTTATATAAGGACTCCATTGAAAAAAACTATGACAACTTCTGCCTTTTAGGACTCAGCAAATAATACATTTACTCCAGTGTAATCTGTCTTTCCATTCATATAAAAAAGGACAGACACCATACACTTCTTCACTAGCATTACTTAGGTTCAGAATTATACTTGTGAAAAATTCAGGGATTAAACCACACCAGTATAAATTAGACAGCAATTATATCAGTGTACTGTTTTCATTCTCATGGCAAACAGGCCATTACCACCTCTCCTGTGATAAAAGCTATTGCCCCAGGATGGTCACTCATCTGTCCACTCTAGATACTGATGTAACTTACACTGCTGTACAAAGTCAGGCAGAAGGCAGGATAGAGATGTACCTATAAACTAATGGAAACAGAGATGTATATTGGAGGCACATCTACACAAGACACTTTACTGAACAGCAGACTAATTTGCTGTGCAGTAACATGTCTCCGCCTAAACATGCACAGCAATTAGGGTGCAGTAGACTAATTCATGGCACTACTGGATATTCCTATCAGATACATGTGGTATCAAGAAGCACAGTAAATTACTTCACTTAAATACATGTGTAAATGGTGATGTTTGGATTAGTTTACTCCAGCTCAAATTGAGCCAGGGTATATTCAGTCTGTAACAGAGGCTGGGGCTCCCTGTTCCTTTAAGATGCAAACAGCCCAGCCAGGGAGCACTGCAGGCTAGGCAGATTCAGCAGCTGCTGGTTGCAGAGGCAACAGGGCAAATGAGGCAATTAGGAGGCACTTGCAGGCAGCCTGCTGACCAGAAGTGAGCAGGGCCCTGGGAAAATATAAGCCCGGGGCTTGGGCTGGCAAGCCAGGCTAGCCTTGACAGCTGCAGGGTTAGGAACTCCTGCCCAAGAGAGTTACCCAGGGATGCTAGACTGATTGTTTTGCTGCCTGCAGGAACAGTGAGGCTCAGGGAGCTCACAAGGAGCTCAGGCTAGGGGGTATGCCAGGCCATGGGGTGGAGGGAAAGTTGCCCTCTTACAGGGGCAGAGGGCTGCTTCCACTGTTGCTGTTTACATTATAGCCCATGGCCTTATGTTCTATTACAGTTAGACTAATGGTTTGGGTTAAGACTATAGGGGCAGTATATAGAGGTCCCATTACTGTCCAAGGGATATACAGTAACTCTGAGCCCTGGCAGGGGCAGGCTGAAAGCCTAAGGAACTAATACTTGAACCCAGAGAAGACAGAGTGCAAGGCCACAGAGCCATGCAGAAACTAGGGGCCCAGCACTAGAGAAGTTCACAGCCTCGCAGGGGCCTCGGGCCCAGCAGACAGAGGCCAGGGGCCTGGTGACCAGAAAGGACAAACTAAAGCTAGTGCCTCAAAGCCAGGTCTGACAGAGTGGGCATAGGCTAGAAGGCCTAGCCAGAATAAAGGGGTGGAGGCTGGGGAGGCTGAATCATCCCCAACAAGAGAAAACAATATTGTAACATCAGCAAGGCTTGGGGCTGGGTGGGAGCCAGTGAGCTGCACTTTAACCCCTCGCGGGCTGGATAGGGCCTACAGGCTGCCAGTTGGGCAGCCCTGAGTTATGGTACATCATTTATTTGCAAGAAAGTCCATAACAAATCATACATACCCCATTTCTAATTAACTACAGATAGGAAAAAAAAAAAATCTTGTGATAAGCTATGGATATTTTACTTCTGAAACATGATGTTTAATTAATTTTAATTAGCTGTAGTTAAATATAGATCATATCAATACAGATTTGTAAAGTACAGAAATATAATGAAAACAACATGATGAGATGATGTTTTTAAGCCTACAGTTCTTGGGCTAATTCCAAACAAGCACCAGTAACAGGAATCTCTTGTAAATCAGTTATATGTACACAACAAATAAAAGGAGTTTCCCCATCAGTCCCATGGCTATAGTTTTCATTGGATACAGGTTAGAAATGAATCCCTCATGTAAGTCAGGCATAGATTAGCAAAGCCTGTACAGACCAAAGGCAGTAACAGAATTCCCATAGACTTTAATGAGATCAAATTTAGCCTTTTGGCTTTTCACTATCTCTTTAGATTATGGAAGAGTTGACCCAGTTGAGATTACTATATAGAACAGGGGTTGGCAAGCTATATCCCACAGGCCTAATCCAACCCACCAAGAGGACTGATCTAGCATGGGGGAGTTGATGGCACAGAGCTGTGCCATGTTGCCCATCCCTGCTGCAGGGCTCCCCTCTACAGCCTGCTACTCCACCATGTCTGTACTTCCCTTGCTGCAGAGGGGTCAGGAATCCACACTGAAGGAAGAGCAGATGCAGTAGAGTGAGCGCAGGGAACTGGCTGCTGGGATGGGGGATTGAGACTTCTAGCCCTCAGTTACAGCCAGCTCACAAGCTCCAGCCCATGCTGGCCAAAGGCTACAGAGCCCTGATCTAGAAAGTTGGATTTTTTAAACATATCTTATGCTTTAAGGCATTGTTCCCCCTCCTACCAAGATGATACAGACCTGTCCACTAACACTGTCTGGGTTTAGCCCCTTAGCCAGTTCCCAACCCACCTGACCATGGACTCTGTCAGCCCACAATCCTCCAGTTTTTTTTTTTATAAGAGCATCATGGGAGACCATACCAAGGGCCTTTTTAAAATCCAAGTGTATGACATCAACCACATCTCCCACATCTAAGGAGTTCATTACTTGATCATGGAAGAAAGATATGACCTGCCCACAATGAAACTACATTGGCTATCTTTCAGCATCATGCCTTCTGCCAGTCTCTCATAAATGGATTTCTTGATAATTTTTTCCAAAATTTTAAGTGGTATCAAGGTCAGCTGACCAGCCTAAAAATTTTGCAGATTCTCCCTCCTCCGCTTCTTAAAGATTGGCACCACACTGGCCCTTTTCCAGTCTTTTGGGAGGGACCTTTCCTGAACACAAGTCTTCAAATACCTTCACCAATGGTCCCGCAATGACTCCAGCAAAATTTCCTCAACACTCTTAAGTCTAGTCCATCTGGTTCTGCTAACTTGAAGGCATTCAGATGCTCCAAGTGCTTCCTCATCTGTTCGACACTGACTGTTGGTTGGCAATCAACCCCCCGCATCCATCCAATGGCTGACCAGGCAGGCAACCATCATTTGTATGCAGGAACATTGCTATAGTAGCAAGAACACCTGTATTTTAAATAAAACTGCTTTTGACCACACTTTTCTATCAAAATATCTTCATTTATCCTTGTTGACTTATTTCCAAAGTAAAGTGGTGATCTGTGTTTCCAGTCATGTCCTGCTTCAGTCCGATATATATGCTAAACATCTCTCATATGTAGTATTGCAATGCTTAATCAGCTGACAATCTTAGCCGGCAATCACCAAACAAATATAAAATGGGTTTTCCAAAACAATTTGAATATATTAAAATCTGAATGAAAAAAATTGTTTAATAGTACCTTCTCTTAGTCCTGATACCCAATCTGGATCAAAATATCATTTATAATGAAAAGCGGTAATAGTACACTGCAATTTGCAGAGACACTGATTGTACAAAGGACTGAGAAAGCAAATTCCTCATACATGCAGCCTGATATTAACTGTGAATCCAAATGTCTATCTAGTTCATTCAAACAGTATGAGACTATTTAACGCTGAGCAGTGCTTTCCCGAAAAATTCCAGACCAGCTGGTACTGCTCAGCCAATTCCAAAAATCCATAATGTAAATCACACATCTGCTGTGGTCAATTCAGGAAGCAGTACATGAGCACTCACCCTGGCATCTATTTATGGAACTAGAGACAGAGATTAGAAGACAGAATGAAAAGCAACATAATTCTGAGAATGTAAAAAAGAACAAGAGATGATCTACCAATTATATACAACAAATTATAGCATAGCATATCCTATTAAAGACAGCAGGAGAACAACTTTCATTAAAAAAAGTCTAAAAGAGACATTTTCACCAATTTCATCTGGTCTTTACTTAGTACCACAACCATAGAAGCATAAGGTGATTACAGTAAATCATCAATTAGGTGTACTCCAAAACACTGTGCATTTTATTGCTGATTACTGATCCCAAATTGTTGCTGACCAGTGTCATGCAAGAAATTATAATCTTTAGAATTAACAAGAATAAAACTAGTTATATGAAGCAAATTGATGGATCTGGCATTAGTCCTTAAAGGCCTACTCACAAATCCTAAATTACCACTCACAAATCTAATAGGCATATGCAGTAATACATCTCCTGCTTCACTTAAATATTCTCTTTGATTGTATGATCATTCATAAGTGCCTTTGAAAAAGTTCAGTGATCCTCTGGGAGTGTGTAACACTGACAATGTTCAGTATTAATTGGCAAAGCCTCCCCATATTGTTCCTTATACAAAGTACAATCAAGAATGTTCTTATTCTGTTTAAATCTGTTCACAGGTACTAGAGGCAACATCAATAGTATATATTTAATCTATGGCAGGGGTGTCAAACATGTGGCTTGTGGGCTGGATGTGGCCCTCAGAGCCACTCCATCTGGTCTTCCAGGTTACCAGTAGGTCACCAGTGAAGATCTGAGGCCATGGGAGACAATAGGTGTGAGATAGTTGGGGTGGGGGAAAGCGGGGGAATGTCGACCTGGTGATACTGTAGCTGGCAAAGGCTGCCTACATTTTACCAGCTACATGCTATCACCAGGTCAATATTCTCCCACCACCCCACCTGTCTCATGCCTATCATCTACCATGGTCTCTCCTTTGATCCTCACTACCATACACTTGCATTTTCACAGATCTGAATTTTGCATATTGGCTTCTATTCCATTCAGGAGAACACAAAACTACAGCAGACTCTCCCTATGCCTGAAGAAGAGTGTTTGTGCCTGAAAGCTTGCAAAGAACATTTTTCCCAACTATTTACTTTGTCTAATAAAAGATATCACATTTACCCAAATAATTTTTTCTGACTGAGAAACCATGAATTTGATAGCCAGTGTGACTCACGGGACCAGCCCATCCTATCCTGCAGAACCTGTGGCCACAGGGGGTCCCACAGCCAAGGGACACACTGAAGCCGTGAATGCTCCAAATCATTGCCATAGCAAGGGGGGGGGTGCAATTGCCATCACTCCATGTTGCCACCACCAGCTTCACATCTGGCCACTCACCATCCCTGCTTTGCCCTCCACTACCAACGCTGCCACAGGCTTCTTCAGCCGCTCACCACCACACCCCACCCCCACTGCCAACACTGCTGCTTCTTCATGCCAGGGGGCCCCAAAATCATGGGCCAGTCCTGGTGACCCGCTCTGACATCCAGGAGGAAAACTTAGAAATATATATATATATATTATATCTATTTCCCCTGGAAACACCAGAAGTAGCTTTTTAGCTGAAAATAAAAGGCACATGAATATTTATAGAGGGAGTGTGATGGCATGGACCAGCTAGATCCTGGCAAGGAAGGGATTAAAGAGAGCTGCTGGGCTGGATTGGCCCTGCCTGCAGGAGTGGTATAGAAGAGTGGAGTCAGGCTCAGTGGGGAAAAGCCTCCCTGTGCTAGTCAGCCAACCTCAGAGAACCAAGTTATGGGGATTTCCAGGTCAGCATGGGTAGATTGTAGTACAGGGACCAGGGAGCTGCTCTAGTGCCTCAGTACAGAGAGAAAGGTAATTTTATACACTAGTTTCAAATGTGTGCTAGCTCTAGGGTTCCCATTCTTTCAGCTGAAAAGTAACACTTAAACTCCTACAATGGAAGAGAATTTCAGGGACTGATAACTATTTTCCAAGTCTCAGGTCCCTAAGGCTAATTGCTTGAGGCTTTTGAAATAAACATAAAGAACTGAGTGAGAGTGAAATACATAACCTCTCAACTATATAATAAAGCAGTGAAAGGAGACGTGAAACAACCATGGTTTTTAAGAAAAGGTCGAAGTATGTGGAAAAAATTCCTTTAATTGGTCACAAAAATGGGGAAAGGCAGCAACATCTTTTCTCTGCCTGATTAAAAGGAAATGAAATACAGCAACATGACGGAATAATGGCAACCTCCACTTGCAGCTAGCCAGAAAGCCCTGAAGTACATGTGTCAGCCACAAATCTCAGAATCTTATATTCAAAAGTGAGGGTTCCCCTCTCATAGGTCAGTGAAGCTCCAATGACTTAAATTTAATTATCCTTCACTTACATGTACCAGCATTTAAAAAAATGGACCCACTTGAAAGAATGGAGAGGGCTGCCTGGCAGAGATAGTTTGTCCCAGCGGGGCCACTGTAGGCTCTGAGGGCAAGTGAAGCGGCTTTGGAGGCAGCCCTGTTGGAAGTGGGAGGGGTGATGTAACCCCAGCAAAGTTTTGAAAGAGAGCCCTTAGCAAAAGCTGGGGAAAGGCTCTGGGCTGGGATTGACTGAGAGGCTTGGATAAAATTGGGGAGCAGTTTTCCCATGAGGGGGAACAAGGGAGAGAGTGGGGCGGAGGGAAAGAGTGGAAATTGGAGACAGAATCTCAACAGAGGGGTTCCTGGGAAAGCCCCTAGGAGTGCCCTGAGGAGCAACAGAAAAGGCCCCCATGGGAGAGATACAGTATCCAGTTCCTCTCTCCAGCCCAGGAGCCTGTGGAGGAAGGGTCAGAGAGGGGCTGATAGTGTGGAGACTCCAATCCAGGAAAGACCTGCCTGCAGCCTGGTGAAGGGCACAACAGAGCCGGGGGGGAGGGGGACTGCCAGAGTCTGCCCTGTTTTCCCTGAGGGGTGTGGCTCCAGGGGCAGGAAAAGCCCAGGGAGGGGCTGTATTTGCCAGGCTGTGAGGCAGGAGAGTTGTTACAACTTGCAGTTCAGATACTGCTCCCTGCTGAGCCAGGGAAGGAGGTGAAAGGCAGGGGAAGGCTGTCTTTGCAGGGACTGCAGAGGAGGAGCCACTGCCCAATGCCTGGAGACCCTTGCTGCTCAGAGACCCCAGGAGCAGAGAGATGGACACCAGCACCAGGGAGCATCCACAGACCACGTGCAGGAACACAGACAGTTCCGCTCCCTGAGACACCCCGCCGGGGCAGTGCACTATGTGCAAGTGAGAGACTGTGTAAATAATTTCTTGAAGGTTTATTAATTGGTATATCGATGTGTTTATTTAATGGTTATTTGTTATGTTGTAAATCATTAAATCTTGTAAATAGTTGAGAATTGTCTGCGAGGGTGCTTGATTGTAAGGGGAGGCTCTCAGCTCAGGGGCACTGCAGCAGCTTCCTAGGGGGACCAAGCAGGGCTACTGGCTACTGGGTACCCCAGGATCCCACTATTCAGGTGAGGGCACGTGTTGTGTTGCGCTCAGGGTTACATACACAAGGTCAGAAGCAAAAAAAAAAAAAAAAA
>NW_017728918.1:68166662-68187302 GCF_001723895.1 Crocodylus porosus | reverse complement strand
GACAGGGCTCCAACGGGCTGAACGCTGTGATGAACGTTGTGCCATTGTTCAAATGTTGCCCATACCCCCTCTGACTCGGTCTATTGCCTCAGCATTTCCTAACCCGGCAACCGAGTTTTAGCCAATTAAGTTTCCATAGGCCTCCCATAGTGGGACCGGGGAATGTACGGCCCGAGATGCCTAATAAATTTACTTTTGCTTAGAGGTGGGGGGAGAGGGGGGAGGAAAAGTCCTTTGTAAAGCCAGATTAGAACTGGTCTGATAAATGCTGAGCTGGGTGTGTTGGTTGATGAGCATTTGGAGCACAACTTCCCTATCATGCAGTGCTCCCCTGCTTCGCTGATCCCAGAATTCACTGCAGTCTCTGCTTCAGGTTGTCTGTTCTCCATCTCTCATGTAAATGAATGGTCATCTGTTCCCATCTCAGATGCAAATGAGACCTAGGGCAGTTGTTCCACTTTTGTCACCCTTATCTGGAGGGTTTTAGGTGTGTCTCTCACTGCATCTTAATCAATTTCTGTTTAGGTAGAGGACGGGGGGTGATTCTTTGTGAGTCACACAGTCTGTGTCCTGTGTCAGGGTTCCCCAAGAACATGGAGCTGACAGGTAACACTATTCCCATCCTCAACACCTCCCCCCTCCACACTAAGAGCAGCTTAAGCACAGTAAGACCATGGAGTATGGCTCCATGGTCTCTCTGCACAGCAACTCCACACTGAGAATGGAGACCCCTGGGGTTAATCCCCAGCAGCTCTGCTCTCAGCACAGAGCTACTGTGCAGCAAGACCAGGGAGCCCAGGGAAGAATGCTTCCCTAAATTCCCAAGTGTCACTGAAATTAAAGCAGCAACTTCAAGCTGAGAACAGAGTCACTGGGGATTAGCCCTCAGTGGCTCCACTGTCAGTGCAGAGCCGCTGGCTTAATTGATGTAACCCAGGCATTCTCAACCAGGGTGCCATGACACTGGGATATCTTGAGGCCTTTCAAAGGTAACACTGTAAAGTTTACAAACACAATGCACAAGATAAAGCTAGAGATCTCAAATAAGAATCCACAGAGTTAAAAGCATTCTGTCCTGTTGCAATCTTTCTGAGTTCTTTGCAACAGAAAAATTACTGCATTATTTTTCTATAGTATGAAAATGAGTGAAAACTAAGAGCCAGCATTTACCGAGAGGCATTGCAAGTCCATCAAGGGGTGGTCTGAAGGGTGCCTGTCTATTGAGGGGTCCTCAAGTAGTATCTTGCCAAAGGGATATGCATATGGCTTACTGGAGCTAGAGGGGGAGACAAATAGCTGCTGGAATGACATGGCAGGTATTACACAGACAGACAGCAACAATAGGCCAGACAGTAAGCACCTACCAAAGCCATGCTCAGCTGTTACGTGGAACTTGTCATCCAGCTGGAGCCCTTGGAAAGTATCATGGCATGAATGCATAATAAAGCATTTGTGGCATTTAGAAAATGGCTGATGTATAATATGTTTAATAAAAAAGCACAGAGAAAAACTAGCCCACGGAGGTTTTGTAGCACAAGAAAATGTAAGCTCTGTCAAAGCCGTCTCTAAAACCACCATCAACTGCCAACCTTGGGAATGGTATTACTGATATTTGAAGTAAATAGGACCATTGTTTTGCAGTCCTAGAACCAGAAGTGTGCTTTAATTCTGTACATACCAGGTGAAGATGCTGTTGAAATCTACAGTACTTCAGCATCTGATGTCCCAACAATCAGATGGCCTTGATGATTCTAATAGAAAAACCTGAATTACTGCAGCTTACCAAGAAATACATTGCAAAAAGACCACTCTTTCCAAGAAGAAAAGAAGAAGAAAACAAATCAGTCCTGAAAATGTGAGGCTGGAGTTCTTCGTAACCATATCAATAATTATAACCAGGGATCCTGGTTTTCTCCGATTTTAAAAAAAATCCCCAATTTTTGGTTTAAAAAAAGTGCCCCAAAATCCACATTTTTCCATGATTAAAATGAAACACTTATATATATAAGTTGGGTTTCATTTAAATCACAGAAAAATGTGGATTGGGGTTCCTTTTTTTTAACTGAAAATTGAGAATTTTTTCAAATCAGAGAAAACCAGGATCCCTGATTATAATGAACATAGTTCCATCTTTTAGAAGCCAAGCAATATATGCTCAGGGAAGGGAACAGGTTCACTGCACAATCACTATGAGTTTTGAATAATACCGATGCAGAACATGGGAGAGGGGTTGACGGTGGGACATTAAAGACTGCAAAACTGGATCAGAACTGAGCCTTTCAATGAAGAAAAGCAAGAAGAAAAGGCATTGAATCCCCAAAGGCGCATGCGTGATCTCTCTCTCTCTCAAATACGGTGTGTAAAAATTGTAATGACAGGGAGCTAGATCCAGACTAGCCCCAGGGATGCCTCAGTTTACCTACAATCAGGGCTTATAGTACAGGATATATTTTATTAGACAAACAAGATTTTTGCAAAAAAAAATCTTTGATTGCCAGCTTTCAGGCACAAACACCCTTCATCAGGCATCAGAGAAAAGATTGTAAAAGTTCTCCTAGGTAGAAATGAAAATTCATAGTCAATTTACCTATTGCATTGCCCAAAACGTAGGCATGTGGCCTCAGAGAAGTGATCCAAATTGACAGTGCTTGACATTCAGGATCCTTGTGTGGCGAGCCAGTAGGGGGTGCTCCTGCACTGAGCCACCCACCTCACTGCACCCAACCACCTTCCAGGCTCCAAGTGCCTCCCTAGGGGTGTCTCGCGTCCCGCTGCCCCCCTTCCTGGAGCACATTCGCTAGCCTGGGGGTAACATAAGCTGCCACCACCCCGAGAAGGGACTGTCTCAGCCCTGTGTCCTCAGGGAAACACAGGCCTAATAGTCCTACGGGTACTTGACCCAGTTCAGGCACTTGGGGCACTTCCCCAAATTGGGGGCCAAAAAGGAAAGTCTCCCTTAGTCCACAGACATAATTTAGACCCACCCCTCAATAACTCTCCTACACCGCTCACAAAGGAGAACATTATTGATTACAGGGGTAGGGTGAAAATAGGGTACAAGATAGAACAATATCATAGAAATCCCATAGAACAAAACAGTCTGGCTGAGGTAGCCTTTTGATCACGCATATGAGTTACTGCCAGCTATATATCTAACCAGATCTCAAGTAGCTTACTCATAAGCATCACCCAGAGGCTGTTGGAGACTCCCTCTGGAGGCAGGCCGTTCCTAGCTCATGAGTTATGGGGGAGAAAGCCAGTTTCAGATGTAAAACTCCTCTCTGAGTCCCCCGCATGGCTGCTGCACCCTCCTCCTGGGCAGTCTTAACTTATAAAGCTCCTGTGACCTCATTCACCTGGTCCAGCGGAGGCCAGCTGCGGTTGGCTGTCGGCCAACCAATTTGAAATACATCACTAGTTGCCAGGCAAACTCTAGCCCACCAGGTAGAAGCCCTTCACCCAGGTAGCAGATACCAGTCACGTAGGCAGAGGGAGCAAGTTTCCCCTCTCCCTCAGGAATGTAGCCAGCTCAGGTTACCTAAAGAGATTGGGTAAATGTGCACCTCCTCTGCTGGGCCCATCCTAATCACATTGTCCCAGAGCAGAGATTTTGGGGAGAACCAAAGGTGGCTTCCTGCCACACTTTGTATAGGTCATAGGGACAGGTTGGCACCTGCAAAGCGTTCTTCAGAGGGGCTCCTAAAGCTAGCCTAGGAGAAGCACTAAGTGCAAGGAGGTGTCTGAACTCCAGCCCCTCCCCAATTTTTAGGCATTTAAGTCAGATTGCCTATTAGCCACCTCTGTTCCTCTGCTATCTACAATGTCTTCTTTGAGTAAGCACTGGTACAGAACTGCCACCCACCTTTTGCATAATACCTTAGTATGGGGCTGTCCAACTTCTGAATGGCTAGGAACCACAGACTTCTATCATGAGCTCTGCACATGCTCGACCCTCCTCTCACCATGACAATATCCCTGTGCCTTGAATGCTTCACTGCATCAAGTGTCCCTCCTCCACCACAGAGGGCCGGGACCAAGAACTTCTACCTTTGCCCATACAAGAAAACTATGGGCTGGGCCTGACTTTTAAAGGCTGCAGTCCAGGCCTGTTGCCTGTGGCTTGAGGGGATTGGCTGCCCCAGTTGCCTCACTCAGCCCAGCTGCCCTGGGCTTGCTGCAGATAGTGATTGTGCAGGGGATGAATTGCCCTCATCTCCTGATTGGGACTGACTGGGTCTAGGGATCTTGCCTGGCCTGGCCTCATTACACATGCATCCCATGGGGCATCAGATGGAGGACAGCCCTGCATCACTATATAGAACACATCCCCTGGATGTTGGAGGCCTGGTTTCTAGGTCCTTAGCCTGAGAAGATTCAGATTCATACCTCCCTCTTCCCAGGAGAGTGCCCCAATGACCAGGTTCCAGAATAATTGGAAAGGTACCATTCATCCCTCCTGTTGAAGCTGGGCCACTGGGCCTGAGAGTGCAGGAGTCATGACATTAGAAGAGGAGCCAGCAAGAGTATTACTCTGCATCCCAGTGGCTGGGACAATCCTCTGGGAAGATGAGACTTGAATTCTGGTCCCTGCTGTTATGTTTATTTCTGTTTTTTAGTCAATGTCTGTCTAATGTAAAGTGAATAAATGATCCCTGGCAGCAGGCATTAGAACTCACAACTTTGCCTTCCTAGGGGACTGCTTTCCTCACTGGGATGTAACCAGTTTTCAAATTATTTGTTTTCTTCCTGGCCCATAAATCTTATATTCTTGGCAGCCCACTGGCCAAGCTTCAACAGCAAAGATAGCCCCACTCCTCTATGCTATAGCTCTGGCAGGTAGACACAGGGCCAACCCATCCTATCCTGCGAAACCTGCAGCCAAGGAGCCCCCTGCAGCCGTGAACACTTGGCCACTTTGCATTGCTGCCGCCACCAACTTCACGTCCAGCAGCTCGCCACCCCTTCACCCCCACCACCGACTTCATGTCCAACCGCTTGTCACTTCCCCCCCACTCCACTGCCGACATCATTGCTGGCTTCACATCCAGCCCCTCCACCCCCCAGCCCCCCCGGACTGCAGCCACCACCACCAGTTTCTTCATGTCTGTGGGCCCCAAAACTGTATCTTGCAGGGACCCCAAAAAAATTGTGGGCTGGCTCTGAGTAGACACATCCCTTGAAATTGGAAGATGCCAGTTTGAATCCTAATGAGGGCCTAAAACCCAGGTCCTCCACTTCCTGGGCAAATGCTCTAGTCACTATGTTCTTATATAAAAAAGCAGCAGCACCACCAAGCTGAATTCAATCATGGCTGTAAAATTTAGGTATACTCGAAGCACACCTAATAGATCAGACCTTTTCAGTGACTTCAGTGCTTCCCCAGCCTCCATAAGGATTGCAACTATATTTAGGCAAGACTTAGATACCAACATGCTCCAGCTAGATCACTTTTGAGCTTGTGCAGAAAGTCAAGGGTATTTGCCTAGGGAATCTTATAATCTAAAATGGTGACAAATAAACCTAGATGCCCGGTGCATTTTGTGGCTGGGCCAATATGAATTGCACCTCAATTCCACCTAAGTCCCACTTAAGCTGCTGTGGACCCAATCTGGATCTGGTCCAGGATATTTTATGGATTGGTAAGAAAGTGAAGGCCTTTCACCTTTAACTTACTGATTTACCTGCACAGGACAGTACTGAAGCAAAAGAATGGACATAAGTATACTGGTAGCAGCTACAAAGGGGGAGCAGGCGCAGGTGTTCAGAAGCATGCCACAGCTTTCATGCTATACCTGTGCATGAGCTTGGAGTGATACAATTGAGTTGAGTCACCCCAAGTTTGACCCCGGGTGAAACATGATTAAAGCTGGAGTAGTCGTGTTACATTTGTGACTGACATGTTACATCCTAACACCTGTGTGCAGCTGAAGCTGTAAATCCGCTGCCCCTTTTGAAGCCTTTACAATCCGCTTGCCCCTATACCTAGTCATTATCAGCTAATGGCTGCTTAATGTCCAGTATCAAATAAGTTAGTAAACTTACTCCAGTGCCACATTAGCAAATCTGTCAAGACAACTGACACTTTCGTTGGCTGCCACAGAAGACAGGCCAATGTCTGAACAGACAGAAAGGCTAAATAACTCTTATTTCTCTAGATGTCGTTCCTTCAAAATGTTGGCAGAGCAGGGTTAAAGTTTGCACTGCAGAGTCCAGGCTGCATCTGCCCTGAGTTCAGAGAAGAATTTAATTGCTACAAAAATGTAACTTCTTTTGCAAGCAAGAACAACTACCTTAGCATCTTTTAAAAAGGTGTACAACAACTGTTACTGATTGAATCCCTTTATTACATTTTCCCAGAACTGACATTTTCAAAAAATTGACAAGAAACAATTCATACATAAATCTTGATAATTTACATAATGAAAGTGACAGATCACTTCGCAATCAAAAGTCTAACTAGATTTAAAGATACTTCAACAATGTCAACAACTGCTAGAATTAACCAGACACCATAAAAAAATGGTAAGAATTGCATTGACAGTTATTCAAAGGGATGCTGACCAGTGATAAAATCTTAAGCTTTTGAATGGCATATTTATATAAAGTGTATTCTTGAGCATGCATTTCTGAGCATAATAAGGTTCTCTTTAATAACTGAGGTTCCTTTGTGTTATTGCAATGCCAGAAAATAATCATCATCAACTTGTGGTTGACAAGGCTATGAAGATGGAGGTAGCCAACAAAAAATTCAGAGTAGAGTGAGTAGACTAAAGAAAGCCTTTTATTCAGTCCCATATTCATGGACACAAAAACAATGAGAATGTAGATTATTGCAAATAGGGTAACTCATGTTTCATATTTAACTGTGACCATGTGAAAGACCGGTCTTATGCTCCAGGTCATATCCCAGACACTGTTTAGATCCTCTGGGGAATCTTTGTCATAGGTTTTTACATTTGCCTCTTGCTGTTGTCCACATTGGTGATGAAAAGTCAACTGGACTGTGTCATGCCAAATATTACTATCAGCATGTCCTCTATCGCTGCATCCAGATGAGTGCAGCCATGATGTATGTGGCACTGCAAACATGTCTGCAATACCACATACTGCACATTCAGCTGTTCTCTGCACTTCAAGGGAGCAGCACAAGGGGACGGGGGAAGGGGCAGGGGTTGACCCCTGGATATCCAGGGGTGAAAAAAACCTGTGCAAAAAAAAGCAGAGCGGCACATGCAGGAACAGTATGTGCTGCTCAAAACTGGAGCCTGGATGGCCAGAGCCACAGCCAGGCTCCAAGTGGCAGGATCACTTCTGCTGCAGTCCCAGGAGGCCCCCCAGAGCAGGATGTTGGGGCCTACCCCACCCAGGGTAACCTGCCACATGCCAGAGGGCACGTGGCATAGGTGTTCCCCAGTGACAAATAGCAGCAGCACAAGGTGTCCCATTGCTAGCTGTCCCTGGGAAACCAAACATTCACACTTGTGGGGATGCAGCCTGTATGGGTAAGGAGGTGGAAAGTCCTTTATATGCAAAGTTATATAGTGATATCCTAATCCTGGTGAAGATTGTTAAGAACTCTTCAAATACTGCATGCAGTTTGGACTCAACAAATGGTTCACAGTGACCATCGAGAAGGTCCAGTTGAAAGAGGAGATGGTCTGAGAGTTTAACTCCATGGGAAGACATTAATGCATTGTTTAGCAAATACACTGGTCCCTTTTTACTTTTAACAGAGATGCCCAAAACTGAAGATAAGTACTTCCCCTCAGAAACTGTCTGGATGACACACCAGAAAATCAGACTTCGTGCCAGGAAACAGATCTCTTTTGTCTGAGACTTTTGGTCTCTGTCCCTTTGCTTTAAGCAGGCAGTCTTCTCCTGTATCTTATATTTTTCAACGGAGAAAACTCTTCACGCTACGTCACTTACCTACGGCAGCATGGAAATCCTTTTCCCAGAAATAAACATGAATTAATATGAAGGCCTGAGTGCTAACCTCTTTATATACAACAATTCTGTCACACATAAGATTGTAAGTGGCCTATACACAATGTCAACAGGAACCAGCCTGTCTGCTAGCCCCCCTGGATGTAAAAATGAATCCACAGTTAGCCCACACAAGTCCCATAATAATGATTCTTATGCAGTTGGTATTATGAAGCTTCTGGGGATATCTTAGGCAATATTTATAATTTATATGTGTATTCCTCCTCTAAGTTCATCTTTCTGTTAAGAGTAACATCCATTACAATAGAAATATTTTGGAATCTCCTGCTTAATAATACATGCACAACAAGTAGTAAAACAAAATCCTTTCATTTGTTGCCTGGCTTCCCACTATGATTACACTGCTAAGATTATTTTATCTAATTCACAATAACCCAGCATCAGTCAACAATGAGAATTAATTTTGTTAGAGCCTTTTGGAACCTGAGCTACATCCATCTGCCAAGATCTCCATCTGGAACAAACACGTCTCTGCTACAAAGTTCAGAACAAAATCATAAAAACCTAAGGAAGAATCACATCAGTGAGATATGGTGTGAGAAATGTACTTCTATCCATAGAAGTTTATGAAAGAAAAAGGCCAAAAACTCATCCAAGAATAAGTCTTATCCAGTAAACATCTTTGGAGTGCAGATCATGAAAAGAAAGCAAAAGCAATGTAATAATACAAGCTAAAATTAAATTACTTTAACATGGGGGGAGGGAGTGGTATACAGTTTTGCAGTTGATAATACGATGACACCTAATGATGAACAAATACATTGCAGAGACATTTATGCTAATAAAGGCTTTGTTTATTTAGATGTCTTAAGTGTGTTTTTCTGCTATGTCCTTGAACTCAGCTGGTAGTTCAGTTGTGGAACTTGTTGCCACAGGAGGTTATAGATGGAGATAATACAGCCAGCTTCAAAAAGAGATTAGGCAAATTAATTGATTGTTTTAACTCATTTAAAGAAGCCAAAGTGGATGTGAGGATCTCTGTCGTTGTATCTCAGATTCTATAGCCTCTCACACATTTTAAGACTGGAACAGACCCAGAGATTCTGCAAATGATCAGCATCACTGCTACAGTTATCCCTTGGTCTTGTGTCAGACATCGTCAAGGTGGGGCTGCTGACACCCTCACTGCTCGCTCATGCAAGGAATGGTTCTCAGGCTCATTTCTTTCTTTCTATTCTTTGTGCAGACTCTGAAACCTTCCACCCCCAAAAATGCAACTGTCTGGTTCAGTTGGGCTTTCCCTTCCATGCACCTTTAAGGCTGCCTGCATCAGAGACAGGCACATTTCATTACACAGGTGCCTTACTATAGATGGTATCTCCTGCTTCATGCTATGAGAAAAAATTCCTTTCTCCCTCCCTCCTTTGTTCCTTTTTGTTTTGGGGGGTGCTTTGCTTTGCTTTATACCGAGACCTGCCATCAGAGTAAGCTGCTCTAAAATATTTTGAAAGGATTTTGAAAGCCCCCTCTTCAAGGGAGAAGGGCAACCTGTCTTGCACCTATCTTACCAGCTGATTGCATGTATTCTTTTCTTATGGATCCATATTAAAGTTCTGTTTGTGTCTTACTTATATTGATCTGTAGTGAGCAGTAAGTTACCATCTGTATGCTCATAAATGTTTGGAAAGATATGGCTTGCCATGAACAAATGTGGCACAGTTAGTCCTTAGATCCCCAAAGAGTAGATGTTTTTGGTACAAAAATAAATCTGAGATTTTTATTATTCATTTTCCAGTCCAAAATATTTTCCTACCAATTTTATATGAGCAATTCAAATACTCTTGCATAGCTGATATTTTCAAAATTCTGTGCTGCTCATTTAATATTTTCCCCATACTCCAGGATGTTCGAGATTCTTGGAGCGTAAAATGCCAGCTTTGTGGGTTCCTGTTAATTAGAATTCTTCTTCATGCATGACTGAAAATCCTGATCTACCTTCTAGATCCTAGAAGTCCATATGTATTCAGATGTTAATTGGTAGAGTCTTGTGTTTTGCAACAGCACTCTCATTTTCTTAAATTAGCAAATAGCTTAGAAGTTTTTATCCTCAGCTCTTTTTATGCTCCCAAGGAAGTTTGAGAATGACGTTTCTAATTGTTTGCTTAATATACTTAGGACATATCTCAGGGCACCAGCTGGAACAGAAAACAAAGCTACTGAGACGAACCATGTGTGTAAACCCAAAGGCTGGATTTACCTAACGCTCATCGTTTGACAACTTTCTCTATATTTTCAATAATTGAATAAAACTCTCCTTAACTGTATATTTAAACTGGAATTCAATTTCAGCCTTCAGTCATGCATATTTATATTGCTTCCTGTTCAGGCACCGTAGGGCTAAGACTCAGCTAGGAATAAAAATCATCCGTCCATTCTCACAGTTCTTTTCTATGAACTTGGGCAAGACATTTAATGTCTTTAAGAGCTAGATTTAAAAAAATGGATTCACGTGTGTTAGTCTCATGTAATCGGAACTGAAGTGCTCTTTTTTCTTATGTACGATTCCTCAAGGTGGCCCATACATGTTTCTGAGCACTGAAGGTCTATTAATCTGAGCACATATCTACTCATTTCAGCACTTAAGCAAAGCTAGTCTTCCTATGTATTGGAATACAAAGGTGTTGCACAGGCTCTGGGTGCATCCCATAAGCCAATTTTCTACCCACCCATGGACTGTGTAATAATCTACATTGCAACTGTTTAGTTTATTTATAAGAATTGGATGTAACACTGTGTCAAAGACCTTTTTAAAATCTAAGTAAATAACATCTACCTCTATTCCTTCATCCAAGCATTTTGTGACCCACCTTCCAGCTGGGCCCAGGGCACCAGCTGTGAGAGGTCCAGGCTGACCCCAGTCTCTTACATTCCCTGCTCCAGCCTTCCTGCCCACCACCCACACTCCCCTGACCCCCTGCCCACTCCTGGCACCACTCTAAAACACACACATGTAGGAGAAACTGTACAAACTTTATTAATAGAACAAACCCTCCATCCCTCATCCCGATTGAACCAATAAGCAAGTGAACAGACTTTCAGTTTTGATTCCATAAATGCAGCCACACACTGGCAGTGACCCAGGCCAGAAGCTGAAGGGCACTAGAGTATGCCACCCTGCTCAGCTGGAGCAAACAGCTTGAGCAAATGCTAGCCAACCCACCCTGTGAGGAGGAGGGTGCAAGATAGGTTCCAAGCATCCTGGGATACTGGGGGACTGTGAATTATCTTGAATCTGGAGGGGATCTGGCACAGAAGTTCAATAAATGATTTAACTTAATCAGTTAAGTCTGATACTACATCCATCCAGGCTTATCTTAAACTGGTTTCAGCCATTGTGAAAGCAATGTATGTGCACTGAAACTTTGTTGTGTTACAGATTTAAACCAGTTTCTGATTACTTATACTGGTTTATGTGTAATTTCTGTCCCTAGCCGAAGAGCTCAGGACTGGGGATCTACTTTGCTATCACTGATACATACAGTCAGACATCACACAATAGTAATTCAGAGATAGTGAGCCATGTTAGTCAAGCAGAAGGTACAGCAGTTTATCACCTTATAAACTAACTGCTTCAGAGGGACATGAGCTTTTGTAGGCAACAAATTACTTCAACAATTACTATGAATGAACAATATTAATTAGGATGCATACCCAGTTCAAGGGGGAGTGAATTTAGGCATCATGCCTAACGCTAATGAATCATAACTAATAAAAAATGTACAAATTAAAATTGTAGATAACTGAATAAATGCCTTCTGCCTCTAGGACAGAGGGGGAGCCCACCCTCTTCTGCATTTCCCATGAGGTAGCCTACACATGCCTCTACCTAACACTTTGACTGCTATGCACCATAAACCATAAGGTGCTGTAAATGTCTCCACTCAAGATATAAAGACACAAGACAGTTCTTCTTTCTGAATTCCACTTATGAGTCCATGTGCTTACATTTTAAGTGAAACAATGTAACTTTGGGGCAGAGATTCTCTTCTGCTATGTGTTTCAACAGTGCCTACCCTAGTCATAATGGGACCTATACCTGCTTCCTCAGCACAGAGAACAACTACAAACATGGGTTCCAGCTAAGGTTTAATGTTTTGAAACACAACACTGCTGTGTTTGGAGACAGTTTAATGTAAAACAGGTAGTACTATTCAGTCGAGTAAAATTGTTGTTAAAGGACTTTTTATAACCAACAGTAAGGCTTCAGTATTTACTAATATGTTCTAGTAAGCAGTCTGAGTTCTGATGTGTAATCATATCCATTTTCCCAGTTAAAGTAATTAAAGCTCAGAAGCCAGTGCATTGGGCCAGGAGACACCCTAGCAATGTGTAACTGCAACTTACATTTTTACCCCCCAACAATAAATTCCTTTTTGCTCCCTTGTTCAAAACTGGGCACAGTGGATGCATCTACATGTGCAGTTAATGTGACTGGATGTACTTTGGCTCAATATGAGCTGAAATAAGCTAATCCCAACATCACCATTTACATGTACATTTTACTGTAGTAATTTATGGCAGTGACAGGTACCACTTGTATTTGATGGGGCTCTCTGGCAGCGCAGAAATTAGTCTACTGTGCCCTAATTGCCACGCACATGTAGACAGTGACACTTTACTGTGCAGTAAATTACTCTGCTGCTGCACAGTAAAACATCTTATATAGATGTATCCAACCAGATAGAAGGGCCTTATCACCCATTTTCCATATAAAGTTAGTAGGAATTGGCATCTTAACTGCCTTAAACCCCTTAAAAATCCCAGCCATAATATATCACCTGGGCCTTCCTTATATGGAGACAACTTAATGGGTTACTGTAAATAATTTCTTTGTATCTTGCCATAGCCACTTCACTTTATATAGTGGACTTTACCTTTGAAAGCAGGCTGCATCATGTTGAAATGAAGCAAAGAGGTTCAGTGCAAATGACTTTCCCAAAATAACAACATGTCAATACACAGCCTTCAACTCTGCCATGATGTGCAAATATCTTATTACACAATCAAAAACACTTTTGAATAGGCTTGCTCTAGCATGTTGAGAAACAAAGTTTTATTTCATTCACCGAAACCAACAGACACCCCATTTTAAATTCTGATGGAAATGTGCTAGGATCAACTACAATGTTGGTCACACAACACTAATTTATTAATATTATCTGGAACCTCACCTCTATCCTAAAGTTGGGGGGCACTTATGCAGTTGTCCACAAATTTGCCTTATACATTGCTGATATGTTCCATAAAAAAAATTATTTTATATGTACCCCTCAGCACACCGTGCTAACTGCTGCCATGTTCAGTTATTCAGGACCCGTGGTGCCAGGTCACCTAAGAGTGGCCAGAGGCTCCCTGGCAGGAAGGACTCCTTTTACAATGGAAAGACCTTGCAGACTCAGAAATAACTATTTACAGAATTTAATTATATACAGGAGATAATTGCTATATGCAAGCAAACGCTGAATAATATCAAAAGTTTGAAACTATTTACAATGCACAAGGATGCATTTATAAAAAAATAGCCGTTGATAAATATTTACACTTAAGGTATGATCAAATTAATGAATACAAAACTAATAACTTATGCACTAGTTAAATACTCACTGTATTAAATCTCTAATTAATTATTTACAACTAATAGCCAGTCACCCCAACTTACGCCCAATGAATGGAAGTAGGGGCAGTCCCTCACTCCCCTCATCATACGCTTGCAGGCTCCAGTTGCCTCAGGCTATCCCACAGAAACCCATGGTCTGCAGAAGCTGTTTCCACTTCAGACCCCCGCAAAACACAAATTGTTCCCCACATATCTCTGTGCACTCCTCTCTGCCTGTGCACAGCCTCTCCAAGCCCATGGAGCTATTTACACAGTTGAGCCCCCAGAGGGAGAGCAAACTGCTGCTGCAAACCAGGCAGCACCTCTGGGCTCACTTCCCCCTTTAAGCACTCTGGCACACGAGGCTCCCCTTCAGGTCGTGCTTCTTTTTCCTGGCCACTAAAACAGGGGGTTTATCACACTCTTACCGACCCCGAGAGTCCAAGCCTGGCGGGGAATTGCTGTCCCACTCTCTAGGGGCTTCGCAGGGCTATGTCCCCACTGGAAGGAACATGTGAAGCTGGCTCATGAGCTCCACATGCTTGTTCTAGGGGTCTGATCTCTCCTGCTCGACCCTTCAGGTGCTCCGCTGGCCTTTGGCCTACTCACAAAGGGTTTGGCAGGCATGCACAGGGTGGGACAATGCTGCAGGCTCTTCCCCAGCCCTTTCACTCAGCGTGCTCCTCCTTTCTCCCACACTGGGAGAGACTCTGGCTTTAAGGGGAGCCACCCAGTCTATCTCTGGGCTGAACTCTTCCTGGGCTCCATAACTGATTTTTAATTCTTGCATCCCCTTGCTGGGGATAATACTGGGCTACAAGTACGGTGTCTCTGCGTTCAGGCAGAGACCAGTGTAGGACACTCAGAAGGTAAGTGCCCCTTAAACTGCCTGTTACATATACGTAAAAATCATGCCTAATCATGCTTAAAATCCCACACAAAAGGCATACCTGAACAATTTGGTTTCATTCTCAGATAAGGAGATGGGCTTTTGGGATGCGGGAGAGCAGCAGATGTGAAATATCTTGATGTGAACAAGGTTTTGATACTGTCTCCCACAACAGTCTCATTAAAAAAAGAAACAGAGAGTAGATGAAAGTACATAATTATAGATACAAAATTGTAGTAATCTGTGCCTCAATGTCTAGTTAGGAGGAAGTATCAAGTGAGATTCCCCAGGGAATCTGTTTTGGGTCCAGAATTGTTCAACATTTTCATAAATGATTTAGATGATGGATTAAGTGCATTCTTAGGAAACATGTGAATTATACCAAGTTGTATGGAGTTGTTGGATGGAGGATAGGGCTAGGATCCAGAATGGATAAACTGAAGAAATGGTACAAAATCAAATCATAAAATTTAACAAGGGCATATGCAAAATCCTGCACTTAGGATGGAATAATTGCACATATAAATAAAGACTAGGGAATGATTGGCTGGGCTGTGCTACTGGGGTTAGAGTGGACCATAAGTCAAACATAAGCAGTGTGCTCATGTTGTAACAAAACCCCCCAAAACAACAATATAGTGAGTTGTATCAACAGGAATGTCTTTTGCCAGTCAAGGCAAGTGACTCTTCTACTCTATTCAGCACTGATGAGACTTCACCTAGAGTACTGTGCCTGGTTTGGGGCCTCACGCTTCCAGAAAGAAGTGAATAGACTGGAAAGAATCCAGTGCAGAGCAACAAAAATGGTCAGGGGCCTGGGAGGGAAGACTTATGAGGAAAGGCTGAACTAGCTAGTGAAAAAAGACTGAGGGCAGATTTGATAACAGCCTTCAAATACCTGAAGGACAATTACAGAGAGGATGGAGATAGGCTTTTCTCTGTGGCCCAGGACAGGCTTAGGTCAATGGCCTCAAACTGGAACAGAGAAAATGAATGCTGCAGATTAGAAGGATCTTTCTGATGAAGCAGTGGAACAGGCTACCTAGAGAAGCTGTGAAATTGCCATCCTTAGAAATTTTCAAGAGTGGGTTGGACAGACACAGGTTGGGATGATATAGTTAGAGACAGTTCCACCTTGAGTACAAGGCTAGACTAGATGAGCTCATGATCCTAAAATATTAATGTTTCCTCTCACCTACAACCTCCTAAAGCCAAATCATGTCTAACATTTGACATCAAGAATGAAAATAGATACCAAATAAGAAAAGTGCATTCATTTCAAATCCTAAATCCATGAGGTTACATCAGATGTTTTATTATATCATAAACCATTCTAACATTGAGCTACAGGTTAGTAAATTCAAACAATATTCTTTTGTGACTTCCATCCACTTTATTTTATTTTAACCTAAAATATAGATTTACCAAAAATTAATTCTAAAATCACTAATGATTTTAATAACAATTTGGTGGCTAAGTGATTTTAAATACTTTTTAGTTGCCTAAGTGACCATAAAAATCTGACTCCTTGTCCCTTTTAAAAATGAGACCAATAGATTTTGAATATATTAACCCTTGACTTTTCTGCCTTTGGCATTCCAGTCACCAGTATCAAGCAGTGCCCAAAGCTCCAGTCTTGCCATGAGCTTCCAACAGATATACCCTTCCATTCCGGTTTACTGGGGCTCTGTGTATTTCTATGGGTCTACACACTGTACCTTATGGCAGAATCAGAGCATAAGAACATAGGAATATAAGAAGTGCCATACCGGGTCAGACCAATGGTTCATCTAGCCCAGTATCCTATTTCTGATGATTCCTGTTGGATCAACCTGTATTCCACCCTGATCCCACAAGCCACTGGAGACTTAAGCTGGCTGCTCCTCCACAGACCCATCACTACAGGTGTACATCTGGTGCATTTTATGAATGCCCCCAACACCTGCCCTTCTGCCAACAGAGGGGACCCTGATGCTCACATACCTCCAGTGTACCAGGTTGCAGTCCCTTTTCTGCCTCCTTAGGAGTCTCCTCCTGATGTTCTGGCTGCACATCTCCCTGCACCTTTTCTTTTATGCTCTTCTCATCCATAGCCTCACCATGTTCTGGGACCTCCTGGTCAACCTCCTTTTGACTCTAGCCAAACTGTCTGTTTATCAGACCAGAAAAGGGGCTGTGGTTGGGGGGGAACTCCAGTGACTGTGGGCCTGTTTTCCTGTCACTCTTCTGCTCACGTCTCTGGGCAGATAGTGTCCACTGATCGGTATCTACAGGTTCCTTCAACTCATTCAGGGGACAGCGGGCACTGGCTGGCATGTTCTGCTCAGTGTGTTATCACCCCCACCCCCAACACACACACTCCTTGGAACACTCATCATTAACCTATGCCCATCCCCCCGCTTGGAGATGTGCCCCAGCCTCTAATGGCCTCCCGATTAAGTGAGGCTTATAGTTGTCCTGGTGTGCCTAGGCCCATGCTTCTCTTGACACAACAAATTGGCCTATCTCCTACAATGACAGAAGTGGAATGCTATAGAGGGGGAACACTGAACCAGCTAGATCTAGAGTCATCTATCCCCTGTTCATTACCCTCCCTGGTATCTACCATTATCCACCATTATTGTTTTAGAGATGGCAGAGGAAATATATCCAACCATTCTGTTCAACAGCTATTAATAGATATAGTATCCATGAATTAATTTAATTCCTTTTTGATCCTGGCTATGCTATCTGCCTCTACCACCTCATGCAGCAATGAATTCCACAAGTTAACTATGTGTTGCTTCAAGTAGTTTCTCTTGTTAGCTTTAAACCTCTCTTCTACAAATTTCAGTGGGTGCACTCTAGGTTCTAGTATTCTGAGAATGGTGAAGAGCAGTTCCTTGTTCACTTGGTCCACACCCTTCATGAATTTAGAGATCTGTATCATAGCTTCCCTCAGCCTTCAACTTTCCAAATTAAAGTGTGTTAGCTTTTTGAATTTCTCCTGGTATGGCAACTGCTTCGTGCCCCTGATCATTCTGGTTGCCCTTCTTTGTACCTTTTCTAATTCTGCTACATCCTTTTTGAGAGGCAGAGACCAGAATTGTACACAATATTCAAGATGTGGGTGTACCATGGAGATGGATAACGGTATGGTGATGTTTTACATTTTGTTTTCTCTTCCCTTCTTAATGATGCCTGACATTTAATTGGTTTTTTTGGTTGCTGCTGCACAATAAGCTGATGTTTTAAGAGAACTCTGAGTGACTCAAAAGTCTGTTTCTTGAGTCATAATGGTTAGTTCAGAGCCCACCATTGTGTATGTATAGTTGAGCCTATTTTTTCCCACAAGTGCATTATCTTGCACTTGTCAATACTGAAACCTACTGTTTCAGAAGGAACAACAACAACAAAATCCCCAAAGAAAAACCACCCTGACAACACCAAAAACTGTGATATACTGAAAGAACTGAAGGAGATTTTCGCTTCTTAACCCTGGACTCAAAGATCTTCTGAGGTCCCTTCCAGCCCTAATCTCTATGAAATCTATGAAAGTGAAAACTATTTATCTAGAAGCCACAGATATGATTGATTTACCTTACCTTAGCTTGTATAACTATAAATTAAATATAAAGCCTCTGGGCCATATCCAGCCCACCAGCTGCCTCTGGGAGCCTGAGGAGGATGGGCTGCACCCCACACTGCTGCACTCTGTCACAGTTGGGGCTGGACCATGCAACACACAGACTCGTCCACCCCTACCACCCACTTGTCTTCCTGTTGACACTGGCTGTGCAGTCCTGACACTTTGGTAGCTGGCATCCAGGCCTGCACAGGACAGGACATGATGCAGCACACCGAGTAGCTGTCCCACCCACCTGTCCACCTGCTGCAATGAGATGCTGTTGCCTCAGAGCCACTAAGAGGTGAGTCCATGCCAGCCACAAGGTGAGGTGTTGGCCCAGGGCAACTGCCCTTGAATATCTTGGTGCAGCATGGCAGCAGGGCTCTGGGAACCAGGCTTAGGAAGACAGGCACAGGATTGACTTTTCGTCAATCCTCCTGGTCAGCGGTTGCAGTAAGCATCATGTCACCTGTACCATATGGGCCCAGCTACCAACAGCCACAGTGCCAGGACTGTATAGTGCCAACAGGAAGCTGCTTAGGGAAGGAGGCAGAGGAGGAGAAGGAGTCTGTAGGCTGTGCAGCTTGACCCAGCCCCGACCCTGGCTGCAGCTGAGTGGAGCAGCACAGGGCACAGCCCTCCCTCCTCAGGTTCCCCACACCAGCCAGTAGGCCAGCTAGGATTATTTGGCATCAGCAGCTCACTAAAAGTCATTAAGTGTCCCTCCAACTCAAATAATTGCCCACCCCGGTCTATCAGGTTACCAATATGGCACTCATCCACATAATACCAGAGCAATCAGGAGGCAACTACTCCAATTGTGGCTATAGCCAATCAGTCATTCATTTATTTGTTCTTTCAGAATTCATCCAACTCATTAAATTAACTTGAATGCCTCTGTGAAAGATTTATATTTAATTATTTTCCTCTCCAGCTCAAGTAGATGCTATCAGGAACAGCTGTGCCTTTTCTCTCCCGGCTGATTTTTCTGAACGCCTCTGGTGATGTTTAGCCATCTTAATTATTGTATCTTTGGCAACTGTGCTCAGAAAATAATTATTTCTGTGTTTATCTTTATTGCTTAAATGATGCTGTGAAGAGACAAGATGCCTTTTTAAATCCTTTAGTAATTAAAATTAATGCATGGTTTTCTATTAATTTAGATTCCTATACTACTTTTAAATAATTAGTCCAATATGTATTTTTATGCATCTGATGGATGAAGTTGTGGATAAAACTGAATTTCTACCCTCAAAATATTGTGAATTTTGCTGATGATGATGGTGTTAGTGATGATGAAAAGTGGGAAAGATAAAATTTTCTATAGAATGGAAAATTTTTAAAAATCTGTTTCAGAAGAACCAAAATGGAAATCTTAAAGATTCCCAGGCCAACGCATTAGCTAGCAGCCCAAGAACTAGGCAGCTTAGGGAATGGCCAGCTGGGCAGCTCTGGGAGCTTACTAAACACGCTATTTGATAGATGAGGAGTCTGGAGAACCCTAGAACCAGAAAACCATACAAGGTATTAGGAAATAAGGTGTCCAGAGACTGCCTGCCATGGGTTTTTCTGAGGCCTCCACCCAGATGGAGCACATGGTGGGGTCAGTGGCCCCCTGCCCCCCTGTCTGTGGGGAGGGCTCGATGAGGTCCTGGGGGGGTGTGGAGCCTGGTGGTCCCCTTGCCTGCCCCTCCTGTGCACGACTTGAGGCCCTGGAGGAACAGGTGAGGGAGCTCTGGGCTGAGGGGGATCAGGGATGCAGAGGATGAAATTGATGCCTATTTCTGTTCTCCCCAGGCCTGGCTGCCCTCTGTACAGCCTCCACAGGAGACGCATCCAATGCAGGAGTGGCCGAAGGTATCCAAATCCAGAGCTGCTAGGCCTAGAGTGGTGGAAGCTCCCCAGGTTCACCTGGGGAACAGGTTTGGTGCCCTGGCAGCTGTTATGGAGAAAGACAGGGAAATCGCCTCCAGCACGGATGATGCCACTCCCCACATGGTAAAGAATGGGCAGAGAGCGAACACCAGCAGGAAGAAACGCCGGGTCCTTGTCATCAGAGACTCCATCCTACGAGGACTGGAAGGTCCCATCTGTCAGCCTGACCCCATGGTGCGACAGGCCTGATTCATGCCTGGGGCTCGGGTTAGAGACATCACAGAGAGGATCCCAGCCTACATCTGACCTGCAGACCAGTACTCCATGGTTGTCATCCCAGTGGGGATGAATGACGCAGCCAGGGGCAACCCTGACTGCATTATGAAGGATTTCAAAGCTCTGGGGGACAAGCTTAAGGAGACAGGGGTGCAGGTGATATTCTCCTCTCTTCTTCCAGTGAGTAGGTGCATTGGCGAGGTCAACTAGCACTTACGTAGTTCGTGCTGCCAGGCAGGCCTTGGGTTCTTTGATAATGACCCATGCTTTTGGGCAGGGGGCTTGCTGGGGTGGGATGGGCTTCACCTCTCTCCTAAAGGCATGCGTGTCTTCCCTTCCAGGTTGGCTGATCTCGTACGGCGAGCTTTAAACTAGCATTGCTGGGGGAGG
>NW_017728918.1:68165077-68166467 GCF_001723895.1 Crocodylus porosus | reverse complement strand
AGGGGCTATAGGCTTTACAGGCAGGATAGAGAAGGAAGGAAAGGCAGGGGTGTGGCGCTCTGTCAAGGAGCAATACATATCTTCTGCCAGCAAAATGGGGTCAGAGGAGGGGCAAGCTGAAGTGCTCTAGGTCAAGATAGAAGGAGGCTGTGGGGAGAGGTATTTAACAGTGGGGATCTACTACAGACCCCCCAACCAAGGGGAAGAGCTGGACCAGGAATTTTCGGGCCAGCTTGCAGAGGCACTTAAGGCAAGGGATGTAGTTATCATGGGTGACTTCAATTACCCGGACAACTGCTGGGAGGAACAGTCAGCCAGGTCAGACCATTCCAGGAGATTCCTGGCCAAGATACAGGACCTCCACTTAATTCAGGAGATGCACAGTCCCACCAGAAGAAATGCCCTGTTGGACCTGGTCCTGGCCACAGGTCCTTGACCACCTGGGTGATAGCAATCATTGCTTGCTGGAATTCACCATCTAGCACAGGGTGTCAAGGGCCTGCAGCAAGGTGGTAGCCCTAGACTTCAGGAAGGCCAGCTTCAATGAGTAGAGGAGATTAGTGGGCGAGGCGCAGGGGTTCTCAAGAGCAGGGGAACTCAGTATTCAGGGCGAGTGGTCGTTCCTTAAGGAAACGATACTCAGGGCCCAAGGGGTGACCATCCCAACAAGAAGCAACGGGGGCAAGAGTGCCCAAAAGCCCCCCTGGCTCACCAAGTGCGTCTGGAAGGTGGTGTACAACCGGTGGAAGGGGGGTGCTATCTCCAAAGAGGAGTATACCTCCTCTGCTCAGGCTTGTAGGGGGGATGTCAGGAAAGCCAAGGTAGACATAGAGCTAGGACTAGCATCCAAGATCAAAGATTATAAAAAGTCCTTTTTCAAATCTATAGGGAGGATGAAGAAAGCACCAGGAAATGTGGGGTCCCTGCAAGATTCTCTGGGCAATCTGGTGGTTGTGCCAGAGGAGAAAGCAGAACTCTTTAACCAATTCTTCACCTCCATTTTCTTGTCCAGGGACTGGGACTTCCCCACCGTGATGCAAGACAGACTCAAGGGGAAAGCCTCCAGACCTCAGCTTGGGGAGGACCAGGTTAGAGAGCTTCTGGAGGTGCTGTACGTGTTCAAATCAGCAGGTCCAGATGCTGTCCACCCCAGGGTGTTGAGGGAGCTAGCAGGGGTTATTGCAGGGCCTTTGGCATGGCTTTATGAGCACTCGTGGTGCTTGGGCCAGGTGCCAGATGATTGGAAGGTAGCCAACATGGTCCCCATCTTTAAAAAAGGAGGAGGGAGGACCCAGGCAACTATAGGCCTGTCAGTCTTACCTCAATCCTAGGGAAAGTCTTCGAGAAGATCATCATGGAGCACATCTGCAATGGGCTGGCCTCAGAGATG
>NW_017728918.1:68149567-68162707 GCF_001723895.1 Crocodylus porosus | reverse complement strand
GTTAGGGCGGCTAGGATCTGGAACCAACTTCCAAGGGAAGTGGTGCTGGCTCCTACCCTGGGGGTCTTTAAGAGGAGGCTTGATGCCTACCTGGCTTGGATCATTTGAGCCCAGTTTTTTCTCCTGCCCTGGCAGGGGGTCAGACTTGTAGATCTATAAGGTCCCTTCTGACCCAACTTCTATGATTCTATGATTCTATGACTGGCCAACTACTTCTCGCAAACAGGGAGGAATTGGTTGAGAATGTGAAGGTGGCAGGTACCTTGGGTGACAGTGACCATGAAATGATAGGATTCAAGATCCTAAGGGGAGAAAAGAAGGAGAGCAGCAGAACAGTGACACTGGAGTTCAAGAAAGCAAACTAACAGATTCAGGGACCTAGTGGGCAGGATCCCATGGGTGGCAACTTTGAAGGGAAAAGGAGTCCAGGACAGCTGGGTATACTTTAAGGAGGCATTATTTAGGGTACAGGAGCAAGGTATCTTGATACAATGGAAAAATGGGAAATGTAACAGGAGACCAGCCTGGCTAGACAGCAAGTGCTTCAATGAGTTGAAACTCAAAAAAGAACCCTATAATAAGTGGAAATGTTGTCAAAGTACTAGGGATGAGGATACGAGGATTGGATGGACATGCAGGGATAAAATTAGGAAGTCTGAGATACAATTTGAGATGCAGCTGGCAAGGGACATAAAAGGCAATAAAAAGGGATTCTACAACAGGAGTGGTGCCAGCCTCTTTCTGGTGTGAGGACTGAGGTGGGCTAGACAGAAAAGTTGGGGGGGCTGTGCTATACTGAGGAATGGAGGGAACCACCTGTCACCAGATCCCACGGCACAAGAGGTTTGCTGCCTGCCCAGAGCCTGTATCAGGAACATCATGGGAAGGATTCCTGACCTCATCCAGCCCTCTGATTACTATCCCATGGTCCTCATCCATGTGGGAACACATGATGCAGCCAGGAGTAGTCCAGACCATATTATGAGTGACTACAGGGCTCTGGGAACCAAGCTTAGGAAGACAGGCACAGGATTGACTTCTCGTCAATCCTCCTGGTCAGCAGTTGCAGTAAGCATCATGTCACCTTTATCAGAGAGGTCAATCCACGGCTCCGGAGTTGGTGCCATCATGTGGGTTTTGGCTTCCTGGACCACCATCTGCACTTCCATGCAAGGGACTTCCTGGGACACAATGGGGTTCATCTCTCCAGAAAAGGTAAGAGTCTCTTCATTTACAGGTTGGCTGATCTCTTATGTCAGGCCTTAAACTAGGTTCAACGGGGGATGGGGAGGGAGAAGATGGAGAGAATCTAGGACCTACAATCTACGAGACATGCAACAGAACATCTCATGTAAGTAATAAGTGACCCATTGGGCATCAGAATGGGGGGTGGGGGGCAAAGGCACCATTCAGAGGACTCAAGTGCCTCTATACTAATGCTAGGAGCATGGGGAACAAGCAGGAAGAACTCACATTCCTGCTTGCAAACAATAACTTTGATTTAGTGGGGTTAATGGAAACCTGGTGGACCCCTACCCATGACTGGGCCGTATGCATTGAGGGCTATAGGTTGTACAGACGGGACAGAGTAGGGAGGAGGCTGCTCTCTATGTTAAGGAGTGTTATACATCTACCCTATTCAAAATGGGATCAGAGGAGGACAAAGTTGAGGTATTGTGGGTTAGGATACATAGAGGTCAGGGAGAAAGGGACTTGGTGGTAGGGATCTGCTACAGACCACCACATCAAGAGGAAAAGTTTTTTGCCTCAGTGTTTCTGAACAAGGGTCAAGACAAGTCTCCTAATGGGTTCTTAGATGGGCATCAGAGGGATACCAGCCCACCAACTGTTGACGCTGATTTGGTGCAGAGTTACTTGGATGGACTGGATGTGTTTAAGTCAGCAGGCCCAAATGAGCTGCATATGAGAGTACTGAAGGAATTGGCCAGTGTCATATCAGAACCACTGGCACAGCTGTCTGAGCACTCAAGGTGCTTGGGTTGGGTCCCAGAGGACTGGAAAAGGGACAGCGTGGTCCCTATTTTCAAGAAGGGGAAGAAGGAGGATCCGAATAATTATAGGCCAGTTAGTCTCAGCTTTATCCTTAGACAAGTCTTTGAAAAAATTATTAAAGATCATATTTGTGTGAGTCCAGCAGGAAAAATAATGCAGCAGGGCAACCAGCATGGATCCATAGCAGGTAGATCATGCCTGGCTAATTTGGTTTCTTTTTATGACCAGGTCACAAAACGCTTAGACACAGGAGTAGAGATGGATGTCATTTACTCGGATTTTAGGAAGGCCTTCAGTACGGTATCTCATCCCATTCTCATAAATAAATTAAGAGGCTGTGACTTAGATGATTACACAGTCTGGTGAGTGGCAAATTGGCTTGGGGGTTGCACCCAGAGAGTAGTAGTAGAAAGGTCAGTATCAGCCTGGAAGGATGTGGGCAGTAGGGTCCCACAGGGCTCAGTCCTTGGACCAGTACACTTCAATGGCTTCATCAGTGACTTGGATATAGGCATGAAGTGTACTCTATCCAAGTTTGTGGATGATACTAAATTGTGGGATGAAGTGAATACACCGGAGGGTAGGGAACAATTGCAGGCAGACCTGGACAGGTTGGAAAAGTAGGCAGTACACAATAGGATGCTGTTCAACAAGGAAAAATACAGAGTGCTGCACCTAGGGCGTAATAATATCCAGCACACCTACTGGCTGAGAAATTACCCTCTCAGCAGCACAGAAGTGGAAAGAGATCTTGGAGTCATACTGGACTCCAAGATGAACATGAGTCATGAGTGTTCAGAAATCATCAGCAAAGCTAACTGCACTTTCTCATGCATCAGGAGATGCATGACAAATAGATCCAGGGAGGTGATACTTCCCCTCTATGCAGCATTGGTCAGACCACAGTTGGAGTACTGCATTCAGTTTTGGGTGAAGAAAGATGTTGATAGACTTGAGAGGGTCCAGAGGAGGGCCACACATATGGTTAAGGGTTTGCAGGCCAAGCCCTATGAGGAGAGACTAAGGGACCTGGAGCTCTTCAGCCTCCACAAGAAAAGGCTGAGAGGTGATCTTGTGGCCACCTACAAATTCATTAGGGAGATGACACAAGGGATCGGAAATACTCTGTTCATCAGGGCGCCTCTTGGGGTAACAAGGAACAATGGTCACAAACTGACAGAGAGCAGATTTAGGCTACATATCAGGAATAACTTCTTCATGATAAGGGTGGCCAGAATTTGAAATGGGCTCCTAAGGGAGGTGGTGCTTTCCCCTACTTTGGGAGTCTTTAAAAGAAGGCTGGATAGGCATCTGGCTGGGGTCATCTAACCCCAGCACTGTTTCCTGCCCAGGGCAGGGGGTTGGACTCAATGATCTATTGAGTTCCCTTCTGATCCTAACAACTATGAAAAATACAGGCATTGTTTTGGTCAACACAATGCATTGAACTGGGGAACCACCCTAGCATCTATGAATCTTCTGACCAAACCTACTTATTCATTTTTTTTTAACAATACCCAGTTAAACATGTGTTTTATCTATGTTATCTGCAAAAGGAAAATAAAAATATATACTGTATGCAAACAGACAGGGCCAGGTCAGAAGCACTGCACCTTTACAGGCTGTGAGTGGGAGCAGGGTAGGCTCAGCTACATGGGGCAGGTGGTGGCTGCCCAAGGGCGAGTTGGGGGGCTTGGACAGGGGTGGCACTGGGAGGGGTAGCTATGGTGGGGGGCAAGGCAATTTTGGGGTGGCTATAGCCCCCCCAACTCCCTAGTGCCGCCTCCATTCTATAGGTATATCAAAAGTAAGAGGAAGACCAGAGAAACCATTGGTCTCTTACAGAATGAGGAAGGCAATCTAATTATAGTTAGTGAAGAGAAGGCTGAAGTATTTAATGCCTTGTTTTACTTCAGCTAAATGGGGTAGAGGTATCAGATAACAAGTGAAGTTGGCAGAAAAGACAGGGAAGAATGCAAACGGTCAAGATTAA
Source organism: Crocodylus porosus (assembly GCF_001723895.1). Classification (NCBI taxonomy): domain Eukaryota; kingdom Metazoa; phylum Chordata; order Crocodylia; family Crocodylidae; genus Crocodylus; species Crocodylus porosus. Next base: position 68,158,701 of record NW_017728918.1, on the reverse strand, counting down.
TGGCAGAATGGGTTAGGGATTACTGAGAGAAGCTAGATGCTTTCAAGTTGGCAGATGAAATGAACCCTAGGATAATGAAGGAATTATGATTCTATAAGGCAGACAGAAAATTTGGCTAGATTGTTGGACTCAAAGGGTAGTAATCAATGGTTCAACATTTAGTGAAGTGCCCTAGAGGTCAGTCTTGGGGCTGGCCCTGGGGCTAGCTTTATTTAATATCTTCATCAATGACCTGGAAGATTGCATAGAGTGCATCCTCAGCAAGTTTGGAGATGGCACCAAGTTGGGGAGAGTATTAAATATGCTGGAGGGTAGGACTAGGATTCAGAGATACCTCAACAAATTGGGGGACTGGACCAAAATAAATCCCATGAGGTTCAATAAGGACAAGTGCAAAGTCCTGCACTTAGGATGGAACAATCACATGCATGGGTACAGGCTTGGAACCAGCTGGCTAGGCAGCAGCTCTATAGAAAAGGACCTGGGGATTACAGTGAACAATAAGCTGAATATGAGCCAGCAGCGTGGCCTTGTTGCAGAGCAGGCTAATGACATCCTGGGCTGCATTAGTAAAAGCATTGCCAGCAGATCAAGGGAAGTGATTCTTCCCCTCTATTCAACACTGGTTAGACCACATCTAGAGTACTGTGTCCAGTTTTGGGTCCCCCACTACAGAAAAGCTGTAGACAAATTAGACAGTGTGCAGCACAGGGCAATGAAAATGGTTAGGGGTCTTGGGAAAATGATTTATGAGGAAAAGCTGAAGAAACTTGTCTTATTGCATTTGGAGAAGAGAAGACTGAGAGGGGAGAAGACTACCTGAAGGGTGCTTCATCCTCTTTCATCCAAAGAGGATAAAGCTAGACTGTTCTTAATGGTGGCAGATGACAGAACAAGGAGCAATGGTCTCAAGTTGCAGCAAGGGCAGTTTAAGTTAGATACAAGGAAAAACTTTTTCACTGGGGGGTAGTAAAACACTGGTACAGACTACTCAGAGAGGTTGTGGAAATTCCATCCTTGGAGGTTTTTAAGACCTGACTAAACAAAGCCTTGGCTGGGATGATCTAGTTGGGAATGGTCCTGTTTTGAGAAGGGGTTTGGACTAGATGACTTTGTGACATCTCTTTCAGACCTACTTTCCTATGATCCTATGTCCAGACTCGCTCCAAAAAAGGTAACTTTGATGCTTAACTCCTATCTAAGCCCCACTACAATTCAAAAAGAAGATGCAGCTCTGTCTCTGTCCTTTGAGAGAACCTATTTAGTAGGCACGCTTTAGGCCTACTTAAGGTCAGACCCATCACAAAATGCAGCAGGAGTTGCCTCTGGGTGGTGATGCTGTCCTCCTTTTATACAATAGTCTAATGGTCAGAGCACTGGCCAAATAGATTGGAAATCTGGATTCCAAAACTTTCTCAACCTACCAATTTTCCAGACCCTATCTCCCTCTTCCCAGGAAAATGTCGTATCTACCAGGCTCTAGATTATGTTGGGATGGAGACACCTGTTGAAGTCATAGCTCTGTTATAGAGAAGGCATAGAAAAGCCCAGAAATCTGGCAGGAACTGATTTTCTATGATTCTATGAAGTGGCTGGGGTAATAGCAGAGCCATTAGGTATGCTCTTTGAGAACTTGCGGAGGTCCCAGATTACTGGAAATGGGAAAATATAGTGCTTATCTTTAAGAAGTGGAAGAAAGAGGATCCAGAGGACTATGGACTGGTCTGCCTGACCTTGATACCCAGAAAGATCATGGAACTGGTCCTCAAGGAATCAACTGTGAAGCACCTAGAAAAGATCAAGGTAATGAAGAACTGCTGTCATGAATTCACCACAAGTAAGTCATGCCTGACCAACTTCATTTCCTTCTTTGATAAGATAGACTCTGTAGATGGAAGGAGAGCTGTGAATAAGATATACCTTGACTTTAGCAGGGCTTTTGACACTGTATCTCACAGCATTCTCATTAAGCTGAGGAAATACAGACTAGATGAAAGTACTGTAAGGTGGATACATAACTGGTTGGATCATTGTGTTCAATGGCTCAATGTCTAGTTGGGAGGAGGTATCAAGTGGGGTTCCCCAGGGGTCTGTCCTGGGTCCATTACTATTTACTATTTTCATTAATTATTTAAATAATGGGATCAAGTGTACAGCTAGCAAATGTAGAAGTGACACAAGGTTGTGTGGTGTTTCCAATTCTCTAGAGAGTAGGGCTAGGATTCAGAATGACCTACACAGGCTGGAGAAATGGTCTGCAATCAATCAGGTGAGATTCAACAAGGACAAGTGCAAAGTCCTTCACTTGGGATGGAACAGTTGCATGCATAAATACAGACTGGGAGATTACTGGCTAAACTGCAGACTGCAGAGAAAGAAAGAAGGGTTGCATTAAAAATAAGATAAATATAAGCCGACAATGTGCTCTTGTTGCAAAACACACAAACAAACAAAAAAACCCAACAACATACTAGGCTGTATTAACAGAAGTGTCACTTGCAAATCAAGGCAAGTAATTCTTCCACTCTATTCAACACTGGTAAGGCCTCACCTGAAGTACTGTCTCCAGTTTGGGATGTCACACTTCAGGACGGTTGTGGACAGATTGGAAAGAGTCTGGGCCAGAGTAACAGAAGTGATCAGGGGTCTGGGATACAAGACTTATGAGGAAAGGCTGAAAGAACTAGGGATATTTAGCCTGCAAAAGAGAAGACTGGGGGTGGGGGTTATAACAGTCTTTGAATACCTGAAGTGTGATTACAGAGAGGAAGGAGATGTGCTATTCTCTGTAGCCATATATGACAGAACTAGAAGCAATGGCCTCAAGCTGCAGCAAAGGAAATTTAGATTGGAGACTAGGAGGAATTTGCTGACGATGAGGGTGGTCAAGCGTTGGAACAGACTATCTAGAGGAATTGTGGAACCTCCATCCTTGGAATTTTTCAAGATCAGGGTAGAAAGACACTTGGCTGGGATGGTTTAGTCAGGGATGATCCTGCCTTGAACAGTGAGCAGGACTAGATGACCTCATGAGCCCCCTTCCATCATTTTCTTTCCTATGAGCCTATGTTACGGATTTCTGCTTACCTGGTTTTCAGCACATTTCCACGGAGTGTTTCAATTGTGTTAAATTAATATTTTCGAATGAAGAACAGTCCAGTTAAAAGCAACTGACCAATTCTGGACTGCCAGAGGTTATTTTATCTTCATTCTGTAGTGGACATTCAGGGGCTGTCTGGTGCCACACATGTATAAGCTCACAGACATAGCGGTTCTTCATGCAACTCTGAGAATATTTCATATGGTAAAATAGGAAGAAGTATCCCAAACAAGATGTAATTACTGTACTCAGTAGTGCAGAGTTTTAAATAGTAAAACATAATTATGCCTCCAGCAATCTCTCTCTCACAGGACTTCTTTGCATATCATTTTCTTTATGCTTTTGCTCAACATGTCAAAATTGCATTTGATTTTAAGAAACAAGGTTCATTTGTCGGCCACACAAGGATAATGTAATGCCACACACCTCTGTGCTGTTAAAATTTCTTAAAAGAATTTCTGAAGACTTCAGCCTTGGTTATGAAAATACCAGCACATGCTGACTTTGCTCTGGGAATGGTCCCACTGAAATCAGAGGGGCCAAATACAAGCTTGTCAGTGGCATACATGCAGAGATAGGCAGGGGAGCTTTTGTGAGCATGTCTCTACTGTTTTTGTGGAGTTGCAAAATGAAGCTGCCTTGAATACACCTCAAGCTACCATTCTCCAGATCTCCATCTCCAGCGTGTCTGAAAGCAGTGGTGAAGAGCACTCTCCAGACAGTTACTTTGCCGCATCATTTCAAGTTTCGGTGCCTATGGAGCAGAAGAGAGTGGTTGGGGTGTGTTCCTCAGTGACATTCTTGGGAGTGCCACCCAAGACATAACTGTGGTGTGCAGGGCAGATACACATGGAATTCCTCAGTTGGCAGCGGAGGACAGTGGCTTTATCCTGGCTCACAAAGGAACAATGTGGTCTTGGCTCACATGGCCCTGACTATAAACAGCATCCAGGTCCCCTTAACTATAAACAGATTTTACACCCCAGTTTTTTTCCCAGATATGTCCTATTTTTCATGTGATGGCAGCATTTCCCTATAACACCCTGTGGGTGAGCCAGTTCCAGGACAGCAGCCAGGGTGGTCAAGTATATCCCGCAGCTACCGGCAGGCAAGATGGGGCATGCTTCCTCCCCGCCCCCACTAGCTATACTCACAGGGGCTGTAGAAGCAGAAAGAGCTGCCAAACCCCCTGCGAGAAGGGCAGTTATCCCTGGGCTTCCTGCCAGGTGGGGGGTAGCTCTGGCCACCGGCCACATCCTGCAGGGAGAGGGCAGCTTATCTCACCCGCATTACCCCCAGATATTACTGAGACTCACCAAACAGTCCCTGGAATTTGTGGTGCTGTCCAAAGGGTGGGAGATGGCAGCAAGGCTTGTAAAGTCTTGGCACTGTCCAAGCACCTGGCAGCTTTTGTCCCCACTGGGGTCCCTAAAAGCTCATCACTGGGCAGGCCATCAGGGAGCCAGGTCTTTCTTTCCCTCTTTTCTCCTTGGAGAGCAGAGAACTGTGGGACACCTGGTGTCCTATGGACCCCAAGACAAGCATACAGGCATAATAGAGGGTGCTAGAAAACTGTCTATGGAGAAGCTGCTATTTAGAAGAGCTAACATTTTTCTGCAATAAAAAAATCCCTTGACCACAGATATGGCACAATTGTAACATGTCCATGGTCTATGTCAGAAGAGATATTAATCCAATCTAATCAGTACAAAAACCTGTTCTGGTTCCTAAAGGTGAGCAGAGTGAGCACTGCTGTTGTGCTCACCAGAATGATGGACAAAAGGCAAATGGGTTTCAGAGAGAAAGAGGGAGAAGAAACAGAGCTCAGTTGTCCTTCAAGATGTTCTGATGCTGCAAATGGAAATGTGCAATCCAGGAAGGGCACATCTTGGGCAAAACTTCTCTGAAGCTGGTGGGCCTAACAGCCTCCCTTCCTTCAGAATAAACATAAGAAACAGATGTGTTCCTCCCTTGAGTATGACGGTTAAACAATAAAAGCCAGTGACCTAGAACAGGCCACATGCAAGAGCTAACCAACTTTGGGTGGGTTCTCTGGCAGCTAAAAGCAAATGCAGAGAGATGAGTGGTATTTTGAGTGTGGGTGGGTGAGAGGGTGTAGGGTGCTGCAGCTAAGAACACTACAGAAGGCATCAGAAAGCCAAGGCAGAGGCATACCTGGGCACCTGAATGCCCTGGGTGGCAGAAGTACACAGGAAAGTGTCAGTGGCTCCCCCTTCTTTAAGCTGCTGAGCCAAGGACAGCTAAAGCAATGCTTATAGTAAGACCATCAGAAAGCCAAGAGAGATCATTCTGGGGGTAAAGTTCAGGCTAGAAAAAGGGACTCGAAATGTTATGTAAAGAAATTGTCTCCTACTTTGTTCCTACAGCGTTCAGGGAAACAGGATTTTGTATAAATTTGTCATAAATATAGGAAAAATGTTGGGTCTATCATCAACTGGAAGCAATCCCAAATATTGACTAATATTGATCAAAATAGGAACCTCATCTCCTGCACCTAGTCTGATGCCTTCTTTCTTGCACTTAACCATAGCTCCCTTCCTTAATTCCATCCATTCAATCTCTTTTACCTTCCTTAACCCCTGTTTCTCAAGTGTCATAACCTCCACACATTAGCTATAGAAAAAACAACATACAGTAAAAGCTGTGTTCTCTCTTATCTGGCACTTTACCAACTGGAATGCTCTATTAACTGGCATGCCGATTGACACAGCAAAAGTGAAACCACCTGCCAATCAATGTGGCAAAAGCAAAACCAGAAGTCCCACTGTGGTACTTCCAGTTTCACTGAGTCCCACTTCTTCCTCGTTTGCCATGGCCAGGGGCAAAGCAGCCTGTGCAGGGCCCACTTCCCTGTCCCCCGGCACACTGACACCAGGGAGTGAAAGCCCTGGTGCACTGGACGTGGCGGGAGGGGCAGCGGCCCAAACAGGCAAAGACGCCTCTCAGATAACCAGCATATTTGATTATCTGGCACCCTCCATTCCCCATGGATGCTGGATAATAGAGCTTTTACTGTATTAGTTTTCTGACGTTTACAGTACCAACTCCAGACCTGCATTCACACCCTGACTGCATTAACACATTGCCTTCCCCAATTTGTGTTATTGATTCCTTGGTTTTATGACTACATTTAGCTCTGGTCTGCGCACAAAGTTGTATAACTGAAGTTATGATTTTATGCCAGTTTAGTCAAGTGGGTGGAACTTCTGTGTGGTTAATCCTAAACTGATTTAAATCTGCCATATATTGGTTTAGTTTACATCAGTAAATACAGGCAAGCCCATTTCAACTGGTTTTAATGCAATGAGTACACAGAGAACTGTAACACTTTGTGCGTTCTTTTGTTATCAACTTATATTAAACTGGTGAAATGTGTGTGCATATAAATCTGCTTAATTAACAAGACAGGGAATCAGCTGCATTGTAAGGTGCCATATTTATGGTATTGTACTAATAATGCCTTCATCATATATTTGATTCAGATGATATATTCTATTCTAGCTCATTTCTACAGACTATATTTTTGTTTGATCTTTCATACTTGTATTTAATCTCATAAGTAAAGGACATCACACAGAGCACATAGAAGGCAGAGCTGAAAACAGACAGCTTCATAGCTAATTAGAAAGTTTATTTGAATGTTCTCTGTTACAGGAAGGTCATCATCATTTACTGTAACTGGAGATAATGAATGGAAATCTTTTTTATGAGCACTGATTATTCTATGTCCTATACAATGATATTCTCTTACTATTAAGAACTGTCCAATCTCTGTGTTACAACCTCAAAGATAGATTATACTGCATTTCCTTATTCACTAGCATTTGAATGCTTCTTTTGTATGGGCTTTATCAAAGTGTGACTCTCAGCTATAATGAACTCTGCCAACAACTGAATTGTATCATTAAATCAGATGAACTTCAGTAATCAGAGCAGAAGATGAACTGATTATATTCAGGCAGTTGTTACAAAGAAAGGGAAGGACACATATATGTGGAATGACTATAAGAGCAATCTCCCCAGGGATATTGTGCTAGGGAAAGGCAAGGCGGAACAGTTGTAAAGATTGCTTTCAGAATACTGCAACACTAAGAAGGAGGCGGCCCAGAAAGCAGAGTAGTTTCATTCATTTCCAGTGTAATCAGAAAAAAAAAATAGGAATTAAATCATTTGTGTTGTATCTACACTAGAACTAAGAGCTGTGTTAGCTAACATAGGCTGACACATGATTAGAAATGATAATCTAGATATACAATTAAAGCTCTGACCACTCAGGGTTTAATTTATCCTGCAGCAGTATGATGATACCCCACTGGAACACTGATTCTGGAGCCCCAGCAAGAAAGCTATCACCTACTGATTCATCCTGAGTCTTTGCAATACTTGGAACTCATGTACTTCCTTTAACCAAAGAGAAAGAGATAATAGTCATAGCCCTCCTAAACTTGTCTATTGCCTACAGAGGCAAACCCCCTGGAATACAGTATAGAGCACTGGGGCCATCTATACATGTGCTTTACTGCAGTTGCCTAATTGGCTCTGCAGTAAAGCATCACCATCTACACATGCAGCACTATTAGGCCAAAGTACACTAATTAAGCCCACTACAAGATAGTACTGTCCAACACTAGTACTATCCTATGGTGGAGTTATTTAGTGCCCCACAATGCATATGTAGATGGTGAGCAAGGCTGGCTAGGGCATGAGGGTGCTACAACACAGGGTCTTCTTGCCAGCTAGTGCTGCACTGTAGCACCCTTGGGTGTCTCCACACATGCAACCATGTGCGCTTGCAGCAGCTCAAATAGAAGTGGTGCAAATTTAAGCTGGGGCTTTTTGCCTCAGCACACGTGCTCAGACATGCACTTTGTTGTGGAGCAAATTGTGCCACTTGGGGCAAAATAACCCTGCCTGGCTCCTCACAGATCTTCAGCCTGTGCTGTCCCCAGCAGTATAAAAAGCTGCCCTGTCCTGGCCCCAGCAGCATAAAAAGCCACCCTGGCAAGTAGCTCAGGCCTACTAGCTCTCAGGACCTTCTGGGGCCCAGCCAATTGGTACCTGGGGACACTACCCCTTGTGCCAGTTGGACTGCTGAAGCAGTCCTGAGAATTCCCTGCACCCGCTACCCACTGCAGCAGTCTGTCAGTGGGGGCTGCTGCCTGGCTGTGACCTGCTGTGCACCTGCCAGACTCGGATGGGGACTGCAGAGCCAGTAGAGGCATCTTCCCCTCTGGGCCAGCTGCCAGTGGACTGCAGTTGCAGGGTTGGCCTTTGTGCAGCACTACTACCATGTGTGCCCCGCCCGGCCATCTGGGCAGCTATCACCCAGAACATGTTCCAGGTGTGTGGCCTGCTTTAAACTGTCAAAGCATGTCCTGCTGGCCCCATTTGGCCAGGAGGTCAGCCACAGCCAGATGGGTCCAAGGTGCTAGCTCTGAGCAGTCAGGGTCCTGCCACTTGGCTCCCTAGGAGAAATTCTGGTGTTCTGTATTGGAAAAGTGAAAAATCCCTGATAAAAAAAATCCCAAAATCACTCTCTAAAATACCCCCAAATCCATATTCCTCCACAAGTAAAACAAAAGACCACTATAAAGAGAGAGAGAGACAGAGACAGCGATAAGTTGGACAATGTTTTATTGATATATCTACAGTGTTAAAACAAGTCTCTTATCATAACAATAAAGTGAACCTTAAATACAGGTTTCATGAATTCATGAACACATATTTTGCTGCCCTCCCACAGGGTGATGGCCCCCACACAAGGGGTTGGGCCACACACAAGGGCTGAGGCCCCCCAACAAGGGATTCAGCCCCCCCCAACAGGGGGCTTGGCATTCTTACAAGGGGTATGGCCCCCCAAGAAGGGGTTCATCCCCCACACAAAGGGTACCACACCCCCTGCAAGGCCCAATATCCCCGCCACACCCCCTGCAAGGCCCACATGCCCCACCCCAACCCCCCAGTTGCTGGCCCCATCTCTCACCAGCTGCTGCAGCCCCCCAATGACTGCCCC
>NW_017728918.1:68146086-68149467 GCF_001723895.1 Crocodylus porosus | reverse complement strand
CCCTCACATCAAAGCAATATCTTCATGTGTGCTATATCACAAGTGCAAGTTTGGATGAATGCACTATAGAAAAATGTGAAGTTACACTTTCCTACAATCCAATTTTCACCTGTTTACCTAACCAGCACTTTGTAGCTTGCTGACAATGTAATTTGTGCCAGAGCAAAAGAGGCAAGTGTTCACACAAGGTGCTTGCATCTTTCTTCCCTCAGGGTTTTGGGATTTTTTTTCCTAGAGAAAGGTTAATATCTCTTCAGCTGTACTTTGTATGCTCTTGTAAATGAGTGACTAACCTCTTTAAAACCTGTTTTGCAATGTATTTATGTATGTGAAATAAATACGCAAATAAAGAAATAACAGCAAATAAAGGAGCAGCTCATCCTAATGGAAATGCTATTGATGGATTTTAATGACTTTCCTCAGAGGCTCAGTGGCTGACTGCTGGAGCCACCTCAGCTCCTAGGCAGTGTGCAGCACCCTGCCAAGCCATGCTGTACCTGAATAATGCAACAGCTGCCCGACACGGGTGCCAGGCAAGGGGGCAATTCCCGCTGCCCCTCCCACTGCCCTACACTGTGTGGGGGGGGTTCTGCCATGAGTGCCCGGATACCCCAATTGCTGCTCCTGCAGCTGGTGAGTGCAGGGCATTTTTTTTTTTAAGTGCCCAGAGGCTGGGCTGGGTCATGGGATGGGGCTGGGCAGAGCAGCTATAGAGGCTTCTCCCTTAGCTCCCCTGGCTTTGCTCATCTCTGTGCCAGCAGGGGGAGCTTCAGAAGCTATGCCCTGCTGCCACTTGACCAGCCAGTGCAGAGAGAGGAGTGCAATGCAGGTACAGCTCTCTTTGGGCGGCAGCAGATCATTGCTGGGAGCAGGGGCTCTGCCTTGCCACTGCTTGCCAGCCAGCATGGGAGGGTGTGGGGTGTGGGCGCGGCAGCACTGGGAGTGGGGGCTATGCCCTGCTGCCACTTGCCCCCTTGTACCAGGAGCAAGCTGCGCACACATCCCACCCTCCAACCCAGCTGGGCAAGTAGAAGCAAGGAAGAATCCCTGCTCCCAGCACTGCTGCACCCCCCACCCTGCTCCCCAAATAACACACCTCTCCACTCCAGCTGGGCAACTTGTCCCAGCCCCAACGCTTCCCTCTCCCATGCCCCTTCCCCAACCCCAACAGACTTACCTGGTGGGTGCAGCTGTCAGCTGTCAGCTGCCTATTTAGTCTATGGCCAAATCTCTGAATCAGCCATATCTTTTCCACACTGCACCCACACCATGGGACAACTGCTGTGCAGGTGCCAAGTGCAGGGGATAATCCAGGATGCCCTACAGTGCCCTGCACTGTGCAGGGGGCTCTGCCACAAGCACCCAGAGATCCCAGTCACCACTCCTGCAACCGGTAAGTACAGGAATTTCTCTTTTTTTTTTTTTTTTTTTTTTTTTTTAAGTGCCAGAACTGGGTTGGGGCTGGGCAGGGCAGCCATGGGCACTTCTTCCATGGCTCCCCCACCCAGAGGCAGAGGCAGGCAAAGCCAGAGGAGCCACGGGAGGACCTGCAGCCACTTGGCTGTTCCTGCCTCTCCAAATCACCGAATCTCTCTGAATCAGCACCAAATCTTCTGAAGCTGATTCGGGTAAATCAATTCAGGACAGTGATCCAAATCTCTGAATTGAATCACTGTCCTCTGAATCAGCCGAATCCAGATTGAATACTTCCCTATTCTCACAAGCCTAGTAATTACTGCTCTCCAGAAGACTCCAGCATCATATGTATCATCATTGTCTCACTGAAAAAAGGCAGCAGGAGCTCTTTAAAGCTTGTTAAATAGGCTTTAGTTAAAGTGCCCTGCTGCCATTTTTCAGTGTGGGAACACTGATATACATGATACCCCAGACATTTTAATTACAGTGGCTCTGGGAGCCACTCTAATTAAAGTGCCTCCTCCCCACCCCCCACCGGAGCACATGTATAAATGCCCTATGTCCTTTTTTTATTTTAATCCTAACTCATTCCTGATGCTTTTGAAAATTGGATGCTTATGTAAATCTTACTCCCAACAGCTGACAGTCTAAGATGACAATAAGACAGGAAAGGTTGAGAAATGGGATTACAATTACAAACAAAGGGTTTAATTCTACTTTTAGCAGCACCATGCAGGATTAACCCAGGGAGGGACCATTCAGTAAAGATACTTCACTGAAACATAATTAGCATTCAGTATCTTCCGTGCTCCAGGTGACAACATTTTGATAATGTCCTACACAATTTGTGTAGTGGGATCTTTTTGCAATGCTGACCTATACCCATATATTTGTATTTCTTTCCCTAAAAACCTGCCTGGGCATTGGGTTACAAAGGAAACTGCTTACACTGTACCTTGTGAAAGGGGCATCATGGACCTGTGCTGCCCCAAAAGCAGACCAAGGAACACACTGTGACTCTAAGGTCTTCCCCATAGTACATAAGGAGGCACAGAAAAAATGTTGTCAGCTCCTTATCTCTTGCCACTGTCTCCCCACAGTCTTTTGACTTCCTTTTTCTCCCTCACACTATGATTTCTTTTGCAGGTTGTCATAACAGCAAGTCACAATCTTGTCCCAAGTGATTCCTCCTGAGTTAGAACCTGTCTCTATTTTCACTGTATAAGAAAGAATGTTACACACCACAGACATTTCCAAGACAAGTCATTTTTTAAATCTCTTCAGCTGGAAAAATTATTATTTAATTTCCTTTATGTTGTCATTAAAAAAAAAAAACCCTCTTTCTTAACCTGAGTTAATCTGGCTAAAAGTGTCTGCATCTGTTATTCATTTACACAATGTGACTGCTCTCCTTTATTCTCCTCATCCAGGATATCACAGAGATGGCTACAATATGGCCCCTATCTTCACAGCATCACAGTTTTCAGAGGGTTAGGCCCTACTGGAAGCTTCACATGGGCTTTGAGTAGCCTCAGTGTTTAATCACTAAGGCTGTGTGAAGCTTTGGTCCCTGAGTCGATTTGGCGGAGATTCAGCCCAATTCAGTGGCTGAATCTCTGAATCCAAACCAAATCAGGAGACTGTTTAATCTCTCTAAATTGCATCGGAATCCCCCAAAATGATTCAGAAAGGTTCAGCGATTCAGATGTAGACAAAGCTTTAAATGTTTTTTCTACATGCCTCTAGGTAGCAGGCAGCTCATGAAAGCTGAGATGCTGGGATGCATGGAGTGTCCCACAGAAATGCACTGCGCTTGGCAGCAGACCCAAAGTGGACCAGAAGCACTTCTCGTCCACTTCTGGGTCTACCAGGGAGTGCACTGGGGAGCCCCCCACATGCCCCTGGCTTGGTGACTGGGGGTGAACCTGGGGTCCCCCTGTGGCTGATCACTGAGGCAGGGGTATG
>NW_017728918.1:68143734-68145856 GCF_001723895.1 Crocodylus porosus | reverse complement strand
ATTCGGCCAAATCGAATCAGGGACATTGATCCAAATCAACAAATCAAATCATTGTCCCTGATTCAAGATGAACTGAAATCCAGATTGAATAGGTCCCGCTTCACACACCCCTACTAATCACAGGATGGCAGGCCACAATGTGTGGCCATGCAGACAAGCAAAGGCCACAGGCTCAAGGCTGAGGTCTGACAATGGTATTATTCCAGTTCTACAGGCAAGGAACTGAGGCACAGAAAATCAAAGTCCAGATTTCCAAACATACCTCACTATGTTTAAAAACTTAATCCTAGGAGATTTCCTGAATCTTATACAGGAAGGCTGCAGTGGATCCAGAAACTGAACCCACATCTCACAAGTAATGTGTTAGTTTCCCATCCACTGGATGTCCCTAATTTTTTCCTCCTTCATTTTTCCTTCAAAACTTGACTTAGAAAAAAAATCTGCGGTAAACAATATATTCAATTAATACAGCCAATCCACAAGTGATCTGTGGGCATCTTATTATTTTTTTTCTTTTAAATTTATTCTCTATTAGGGATTAGTTGCTGATTGAGCACTTTCAAAAATTTTTTATGTTTTGACTGTTCACCAAGTCACCAATAGTATTTGAGGCAGTATTTGAAATTCAAATTGTGCTGGTTAGTTTTAAATGGGACTTATAGGTCACATGATATAATTTTTTTCCTCTGGATTAGACAAAGATCATTCTTAAAGGCTAGAATTGTATGTGAATATGTATGCTAGTAATTTTGAAATTGGTATTCCCCAACTTTTACTGTTTCAACAAGCATTCATGCCAATAAATTCATTCACTACATTTTCCAGGAGATTCAAATTGAGAGAGGAGATGCAAAGGGCCAGTAAATTTCCCTGGAGAATGACTGAAAACACGAGAACTAGGGCACTGATGTGTTGGTAGCTGTTCGTCTGCACCTGTCATGAGCCAAAAACAAAATCAGAGAGTGCATCTACACATTTATTAATGCACCATAGTTACAGAACATTAAGTTTAGTACTTGGATAACCACGTACTAAATCAATATGCAGTAACTTGTGCAACTGCACAGTAGCACTGGCACATCAGTTTTTAGTGATGCTAACTGCACCGTAGCCTAATATTACTGTGCAGTAGTGTATTAGCATGGTTTTTGCCAAGCACATTACTGCACAATGTTATTAGGCTACTGCACAGTAGCCAGAAAGCCAGGAGAAAGCAAGAGAAGGGATCATAAGCATGTCCCAGTGAGTGAGCAGAGACAGAGGTTGCTTACTGAGGCAAAGGACTGGCTGCAAAGGCAGGCCTCTGAGCCAGGAAACTGCCTCTCTTTCTTATTCCTACCTTGTTGAGGAAACCAGTACACAGTCTTTGTAAGTAAGAAGGATAACGCCAAGGAAATATCTTACTCAGTTGAACAGTTCACCCTCCTAACAGAAACAATGCAGCAAGGCTTTGACTACTACTAAACTGCTTCAACCACAGGACAATAACTGCATTGTGCAGATATTTTAAAAACATAATCAAAATAAGGCAAACTACATACAGGTTATTTGAGATCTAAGGTTGAAATGTGTTTTACAGATATTAAATTCAGAATGTATTAGGGACTTTCTAAAATAAGGCAGGCAGCAGGCAAAAAAGAATGTAAAAAAATGATGGAATGGCAGAACAACTTAACAGTATTCAATGTTTCCCATGAATAAAGAGAATAAATATGATCTAGACAGTTACATCCCAAGAGGTCTGAAAGGTTTTTGTAGGAAGTCACTTGGAAAATTGAAATTAAGACAGACAAGGGGGAAAAGTATGTTCATATGCAAAACAGGAAAAATCTCTGATATAAATAGAAATGTGCAAGAAGATAAATATTGGGAAATAAGCAGCTGGAAAAACTAAATAGGCAATGTCAGAAAAAATTATGTTTTGTATAAATGAAAAACAGTTGTGTCATATTATGGTTTCAGGCTACAAACGCAGCTTCTTACTTCACTCTTGTGCTTCTTGGGTCCAGTCTGGCCTATGGACTTTAACTCATCATTGACTATTAGGCATTTTTACTAGGGGGTGCATTGATAGAGATTTTTTGGCTGATACAGCTGACTGATTTTTAACAATCCATAGCAG
>NW_017728918.1:68125696-68143634 GCF_001723895.1 Crocodylus porosus | reverse complement strand
GTTCTTCCTCCCCATGTGCAACACCTTGCACTTATCAGTGTATCAGTGCACCTCTAATGTTTACTTATCCTAAGCCCAGCAGAGTCAGAAGATGTCAATGGACTCTGAATCAGAATTCTCAAATATGAATGATTCTAAATATTGCTTTGTGCCCGCCTGGCCTCGAACATCTGGTCACATGTGACTCTGGCTTGGATGTTCAACGGTGTTCACCCTACCATCCCCTGTGGACCATCGAGAAGATGTTTACTTTCAGTGTGGTCTTCCCCAATCTCACCTGCCATGACTTTGAATATTCTTTCAGTAAAGGGTCTGACCATTTGGGGTCTCCTGACAGTGGAACATTTATCCAGCAATCTTCTGTGAGGCTCCACTTCCCCTGTACCTCACCCTTACACCAAGCCTTGATGGGTCACAGTTGTCTTCCCGGCCAGGTTCCCAACCGTTGAGCCCCTGATTACTTCCGTGGGGTGGCCCTCCCTGCTAAAGTTAAGTAGCCTGAGGCATCCTGCCCAGGTTGCAAGGCCGCCACCTTTCCCTGAGGCTAGCAAACCAACCCAGGTTTTAAGCAACAATAAAGCTTCAAAAGAGCTCTGCCTCTCAGCCCCTCCAAAAGGGGGAAACATAAAACACAAAGAACACCACCGTTACACTGAGGGACCCAACTGTATCCTTGCTGGACCCCCCCTGTCTAGTTGCCAACCACCCACCCTTCGGCACTATGGGTAAGGGTCAGGCCCTATATGTAGCTGGGCTAGCCTGCAGACTCCACTACAACTCTTCTCCCCCATCACCCAGCTTTTTGCTTCTCAGGACAACCTGAAGTCCTCTAGTGAACACCTGTCCCCTTGTTACTCGCTGGATTGGCACCATGCCACTGGTGGCTATGCTTCAGAGCCCCTCACACTACCCTTGCCTCTCATCTCCCACCTGGTGTGCCCCTTTGGCTTTCCTGGTGCCCTCAATAGTCCCACCTGATCTGGTGCAGGGAGTTGTATCAGCCTTTCCAGCTCCTCTGTTGCAGCCACTGGTGCTGGGGCCTTTCTACATCCCTTTGCTCCTATGCCCAGGTTCCCAGTTGTGGGAAGCTGCCTCTGGCTCTCAGCTCCTCTCACAGCATCCAGCAGCCTCTGGCTCGCTGCTCGTGCTGGAGGGTTCTTCCCCACCAGACTCTTCTCACTCACATGGGAGCTTTGGAGAGCCACCTTCTGCTGGTGCTCTTACCAGCACCAATCTACCTCTCCCCTCATCTTCGCCAGTGGCCCATTTTATTTCCACTGGCCAATGATTGCCGATGACGTCACTGGCCGGCCACAGCTGTATAAAGGTGCATCTGATGATCCATGCAGGTCTTTCTTCAAGTTCCAATTTCACTGCAGGTCCTGCTGTAGGTAAGTGTTTCTCTTTACACTTGCTTTTCCCTTCTTTTCCATCTGTGGGTTCCTGTCCCTGGGGTTCCCCTTTTGTATTTTGGGGTCCTCCCTCCTGCTTTTCCCTGTGACATGCTTGATAAGAGTAAACTAAAATACAATTAAAAAGAGGGTTAGAAGGACCAATAAGCAGGTGAAATATCTAAGTAGCAAGCTATTATAAAAAATCCTGATCAATGTGAAACATTTAGGAACAGAAATTTAGAGGAATTTAAAATAAAACATAAGCTTAAGTGCTCTTCTATTTTGATTACACTTTTTTCTGCAGAACCCATAGTCCTTCAGAGATGAACACTTAGGGTAATCCCAAAGCTCCATGTGAAGCCAGTGGGAAAACTGCCATTGACTGAAATGGGTGCATCCACACATGCAGGCATGTGCACTTGCAGCAGCTCAGATAGAAGCGACACAAATTTGAGATGGGGATTTTTGCCTCAGCACACGTGCCCAGACATGCACTTTGGTGTAGGGCAAGTTGTGCCACTTAGGGCAAAATAAACCTGGCCCAAGCTCTCCTGGATCTGCAGCCAGGGGGAGCTACCACGTAGAACCAACACCTGTGCTGGCCCCAGCAGTATAAAAACCTGCCCTGGCAAGCAACTTGGGGCCACTTGCCCACAGGAGCTTCTGGGAGGAAGTTGACTATGCTCCTTCCCATCCCAGGCTGTTGCTGTTATTGCTGCAAGCTTAGTCTCAGAAGCTTCTGGGGAGAAGATGGCCAGGCCCTTTCCTGCCTCTGGCTACTGCTAGCTGCTGGCTTGGTCTCAGAGCTTTTGGGAGTGAGTTGGCTGCACCCCTTCCTGCCTTGGACTGCTGCTGCCCTCCCCCATGGGGGGGTCCTCTGCTGCATGCTGCTGCCCCCCCCCCCAGGGAGGGGCCCACTGCACTGTACCCCTGTTCTGGCCTACTACCCAGCCTGCTGCCAAGCCATGGTTGGGGGACAGCCAGGGGTGGGAGCCTGTGCTGCCTGTAAGCCCCTCCTCCCCCACCATCACTGCCAGAGCCTAAAGGTGCCTTGCCTGCCCCAGTTGCCTTGGCAGGCCACCCCCACCTTCACCTCTACCTCCACTTTTACCAGAAGCACTCCCTGATCCTGATTTTTCTTCCTGCCTACTGCTCTGTTGGTGGAAGCCTGAGGGGCTTCTGGACAGATCTTCAACAAACAGCCCTTCTGCTGCTCCAGCCATCTTTTACATCTGCCTCAGCAGCCTTCCCTGTGTGTTCTTGCCTGCATGTGGTAAGTCCTGTGGTCCACTCCCCACACCCTGGTGATTTTTGTGTGGCTGAGTAATCCAGCTTGAGTCTCCCCAGCCCCTGTGTGTGTATTTGTTTCCCCCTCCCCCACATTCTCAAAGCATAGGCCTCCTGTTTGTTTGTTGTTTTTCCTGTGGGCCTGTAGCTCAATCAGCTTCAGCCCCTTTCTTCCCCACTTCTCCTCCACAAGCCCTGCCTGCTTCTACTAGATTCTACTAGATTCAGCAGCCCCACTGGATATTTTGTTTTTCTTTATCATCTTCCCTGCCCTCATGTGAAACAATAGCAGGGCAGGAACTTTCTGGGGGGGGCAGATGCTACCCACAGAGCTTCCTGCAGCCTCCACTATGGGGATGGATCCCAGCCAAGCCCCCAAGAAGATGCATGCCCCTGCAGACTCCACCCTGGAGGCAGTCCGACCAACCTCCTCTGGGATGGAGCACCCTGCAACCTCTGCTGCAGGGGCAGGTGGGACTCTGATAAGGAGCCAGCAGGGCCAGGGGGTCTCCCCTTGAGTGCCCCCCGAGGGGTTCCCAAGACTCCTCTCCCATCATCAGGGACCAAGGGCAAGGGCAGTAGGAAGGGCTCCTCTTCAGCCTCCTCCACAGCTGGAGGTGGTCTAGGTTTGGGGGTAGGGCCCTTGGCCTTCCCACCAGTGCCTGAGGGGACCAGGTGCACTACATCAATCAGCACACCCACTCAGCCTGTCCCTGGCCCTAGCCCTGGCCCCACCAACATGCCCCCCCCCCCAGGGGGGAACTTCAGCCCTGCACAGGCAGCTGCAGGGTGACCCAAACCTGGGGGGAGCCTGGACTCTCCACTGCCAGCCCTTCCAGCTTGGGCAGCAGGCCCCCTTTCCAGCACTCGCCCATAGGCATGGGGTGAAGTGCTAACAGCCCAAGTGGGAGAACCTGCACTTTAAGACCTGGGTTCAGGCCCTGGCTTGAGTAGTGGGGGCCCCTAAGACCATGACAAGGGGGTCTTTTTCCTTGCCTTGGCAGTCACTGCACAAAAAGCAGTGGAGAGGGGGCTCATGGTGGAATGTGAATACATGATTCTCAAGCCTCTAGAAGAGCTGGTCCTTGGCTCCATGCCTCCCTATATCCCCAATTGAGCACTGATCCTCTAGTTCTAAACCCTGGGGAGAGTTATCTCCCTAGTAGTGACCCTCTCACTGGGGTGCCAAGACCCTGGCCTCTGCTACGTGCGCTTTTTTTCATCACCAGGTCTTGATCCAGCTGGCAGCAGAAGCATAGCTGGAGGCTGATAAGTGCCTAGCAATTCCTTATCAAAGTGCCCTGGTAAGGATTTTCTATACATGCCGGGGTGGGGGGGCTGCAGTGCTTCCAGTGGCTTGCTTCAGGATACTTGCATCATGAGTGCCCCATGGGCCAGCTGGGGAGGGCATCTACAGGTCCCACTGGCAAGAGGGGTGCCTCTACCACTGACACCCCTCCCCCCTCAAACCTCCCAGGCACTCTGGCCACAACTACAAGCCCCCCCATAAGCTCAAGGGACCCTGCCCCCCAACCAAATTTGGCAGAGTCTCAGGGAGGGCAGTAGCAACCAGGGGAGAGAGGAAGTGGGGGGGCTCCCCTGCCCCTAGTCATGTGTCCACCTGAGGACCACCCCATGGCTGAGTGGGAGCAGGCCCCCCTCTGGGCACAAAAACAAGAGGAAGGCTCAGGAACAGCTGAAGCCCTCTGACATGGAGGACTCCTCTCCCCCCTCCCAGGACCACTACATTGGGGGCGGGGGGAGAGAAAGGAATGGTCCAGCTTCTGAGGGTCTCCCCAGCTGTGACTGACACCCCACCTCCAGAAAGATCAATTGGGTGATCCCCACGGAGGAGATCTCAGGGCTCCTAGATAGTCCTGAATAGGAGCTCATGGAGGAAGCCCCTCATTCTGCTGACCAGAGCCTACTCCCTGAAACCATGCATGCCAAGTCTGAGGCCTACCCAAAAGAAGGCCTGACAGTGGAGCCTCCTCACTCTGATCCGGTCAATTTTTATAGAGGCCCTGGGGCTCATTGTGGTGAGTCCTGAGGGAGAAGGTCCCCTTTCCCAGGACCCTGAGGCAGATGCTGAAGTCACCCCAGTGCTTGACAGATCTCTTCCCTCCCCCTCCCAGAAAAACCTCACCTTCAGTCTGCCCCATAGTCCTGCACCAGAAGGGATCACAGTGAGGTTCCCCTAATCAACAGGCTGATCTTGTTGGGGACCCTGCAACCACCGTGCCCATGGTGCATTTGTCCGCTGTCATGTCCAGCTCCTTAGGGAGATGGACCATGGCTCCCACTTCTACATCCTGGTGACCAGACTGCACCCTCCTCATGGATCCAGGTGAAATGCACAAGTGTGTATGAGCCTTTTATGAAGAGCTCTTCTCCCTGAATCTGACCAACCCCAAAGCCTGTCAGAACCTGTGGGAGGGACTCCCAAAGGTCAGCTCAGGTGATTGAGACTGGCTGGAGGCACCTCTCACTTTGGCCAAGTTCCTGGCCACCCTCTACCTGATGTCTGGCAACAAGGAACTGGGCATCAACAGGCTGACCACAGAGTTCTACCAGGCCTTCTGGGATGTCCTTGGCCTGGACTTTGAGGCCTCAGCCAAATCCAAAGGAAGTGGGGAGCTCCCTTTGTTGTACATGGCCAGGAAGAAGGCTCTGGCAAGGAAGGTGCCTGGGGACTGTGGGGTTGCTTCCCTCTCACTAGTCCACATGTGCCTCTGAGGGGCATCCACTAGCTCTTTAGATGCCTTTGAGGACCAGAGTCCCCCTCAGGAGCAGTCACTTTCACATTTGGACCCTTTGGCCCACATGACACTCCCATCCTGTTTTTTGCCTCTGCTGTCCCCAGAGTTTTGTTGTTTCATTCATCCATTAGTTCCTGTACAGTAGAGGCTACTAGTTAGCTGGGTGTGCCTGAGGACCCACAGTAATTGAATGAGACAAATAGACAGGTGGTGCTGGCTCTGAGGTGATTGGGACCATGCTGTGCCTCACCATATGAGGGTTCTGACAGCAGCAGGTCCTGAGTACCCCACAGCTGCTGCTGCTGCAGGGGGGCCTGTGGATGACCCATGCCCCCTGACCAGCCCCCCAACCCAGACACAACCCTCCCACAGTTCCCCCCCCACACAAGCACAGCCCTCCCCCATACCCATGATGCCCCCCCACAGTCCCTACTTGCCCCCAACAGTGCCCATGTCCCAATCTTTGCCATGCTTCTACTTGCCCCAGTATGCTAAGGGTGCTTCTTGAAACCTGGCAGGCTTTGTGGCCTCACCAGAGGATACCACCCCTGCAGTTCTTACCCCCCTGTGGTGTAACATACATGTGACATGAGTTTTGCTTTCAAGAATTTGGGGTGCAGTTTCCCTCAAACCCCTGCACCAGTCTCCTTGAAGCTTGGTAGGCTTCATTCCCTCAGCAGAGACTACCAACCCTACAAGTTTAATCCAAGTCAGACAAAAAACAACAAAGTTATAGATATTTCATTGATTCCCCATTATACCCTATGGCTGGATGTCTGAGGCAGCTCCGAAGCTTTAGAGCTGCTTCAGCCAGATCAAAGTGGGAACCTGGTCCAGAGCTCCAGACCGGATCGCTGGCATCTGAAGCAGCTGAACCAAAGCCGAATCAAATGACTGCCTACTCGCACAGGCCTAAAAGACAGTGATGCCTACTGCACAGTAATTTGCTCTAATGTGAAAAGTACTATGACCTTGTAGGGATTATGGAGACCTGGTGGGACTCCACCTATGATTGGTCAGTGGCAGTAGAGGGTTACACCTAGTATAGGAGAGATGTGTGGAGAAGAGGGGTGGGGGAGTTGCTCTCTATATCAAAGATCAGTTCACCTCCCTGCAGATTGAGTTTCCAAACTAGGGCATCTTGAGACCCTCTGGGTCAAAATATGAGAAGAATATGGGGAGGGTAACTTCCTTGTAGGAGTCTACTATAGATCTCCCAACCAAGAGGAAGAACTTGATCGGGAATTCAATAGGGAACTGGTCAAAGCCATGCACTCCTGATTCATGATCGTCATGAGGGACTTCAAGGTTCCTGACATCTCTTGGGATGAGCGGATGGCCAAATCTGACAGGTCGCATAGCTTTCTCATATGTATCAATGACCTCTACCTAACCCAGGAGGTCTACGGGCTGACTAGGGAAAGGCATTGCTTGATCTGGTCCTGGCCAAAGGGAAGGATGTGGTGAGTGATCTGTGGATCAAGGGGACGCTTGGTGACAGTGACCACGAATTGGTCACATTCTTAGTTCACCAAAGAACAGGCAAACCTCTCAGTAAAACAGAAAACATTAACTTTGGGAAGGCTGACTTTCGCAAACTGAGAGAATTGGTCAGTCAGGCAATTAGAGGCCATACCCCCCCAGAAAAGGGAGTACACGAGGAATGATCATCTTTCAAAAACATAATCCTTGAAGCACTGGGGAACACCATACCATCTCACAAGAAATGCAGCCAATGGGAATCCCCCATGGCTGAATAAGGAAATGTTGAATCTCATTAAGCTCAAAAGAGTAGCCTACACCAGCTGAAAAACAGGAAGCATTACCAAAGTAGATTATTCTGCACTCACCCGCACCTGTAGAGAGCAGTCGAGAAAAGCCAAGGCACAAACCAAACTCAGGCTAGCTACAGGAATCAAGGACAACAAAAAGTCCTTCTTCAGATATGTGGGAAGTCAGAAAAAGAACAAAGATAGCATTAGGCCCCTGCGAGATCCAACGGGCAACTGACAGCTGACCCCCAAGAAAGGGCCAATCTCCTAAATGACTTTTTTACATCAGTTTTTCACCCTTCCAAAAGGATCACACTGTCAGGAATGGCACAAGCCAATCCAGGAGCGGGTGATGGGCCCAAAAATGATGTGGATCAGGTGAGGGAACACCATGAGAAACTGGACAGTCACAAGTCTGTGGGACCAGATGGAATGCAGCTGAGAGTCTTGAAGGAGCTAGCCGACATTTGCATCCCTTTTGGCAGAGAGATTTGAAAATTTGTAGTGCTTAGGTGGGGTCCTGGATGACTGGAAAAGAGCCAACGTGGTTCCTATCTACAAGAAAGGGAGGAGGGATGATCCAGGTAGCTATAGAACAATCAGTCTGACATCCGACCCTGGAAAAATCCTGGAGAAAATTGTCAAGGGATCCATCAATACCAGAGTAATGGAAGGCAAGTTTCTGAATGCCAGCCAACATGGCTTTGTGACTAGCAGGTCTTGCCTGACCAACCTCATTTCCTTCTATGACCAGGTAACATGTGCCCTGGATAAGGGAGATGACATGGACATCATATATCTGGATTTCAAGAACGCCTTAGACCTAGTTCCCCATGATGTCTTCATGGTTAAGCTGGAAAACTGTGGCCTTGATCATCATATGGTCCGATGGCTTGGCAACTGGCTGCAGGGTCAGACCCAAAGAATACTAGTTGACAGGAGCAAATCAACGTGGTACAGAGGTACCAGTGGAGTCCCTCAGGGCTCAGTACTTGGCCCACATATCTTCATCAATGATCTGGATTCAGGAGTCAGATGTGAACTGGCCAACTTTGCAGATGATACCAAATTATGGGGAAGGGAGGTCACATTGCAAAACAAGCTAGGAATACAGACTGACTTGGACATGCTCTCAAGGTGGGCTGACCAAAACCTGATGGCCTTCAATGCAGAGAAGTGTAAGGTGCTGCACCTCAGTAGGAAGACCCCCCAACATACTTACAGGTTCAGCAGTGCTATGCTCACTAGCACCACAGCTGAAAGGGACTTGTGGGTCTTGATTGACCACAAGATGAATATAAGCCACCAATGTGATGCTTTGGCTGGCAAAGCAAACCAAACTCTGGCATGCATTCACCAATGCGTCTGAAACAAAACCAGGGAAGTCATCTTCCTGCTTTACTTGGCCCTGATGAAACTGCAACTGCACCCAGTATTGGGCCCCCCACTTCAGTAAGGATGTGGAGAAGCTTGAGAGAGTCCAGAGGAGAGCCACTCATATGATCCGAGGCCCGGAGGGAAGGCCGTACGAAGAGAGGCTGAGGGACTTGGGACTCTTCAGTCTGGAAAAGAAAAGGCTCAGGGGGAACCTGGTGGCAGCCTACAATTACATAAGAGGGGTACATCCAGACCTGGGAGAACAGCTGTTCACCAGAGCTCCCTAAGTGATAACAAGGTCTAATGGCCATAAACTCCAGGAAGGCTGATTTAGACTGGAAAAAAATTATTTATGGTGCATGTGTCTAGGGTCTGAAACAAACTCCCCCCAGAGGTAGCACAAGCACCTACTCTGGACTCTTTCAAAAAACAGGTGGATATATTTCTTGCTGGGGTCACTCGATCCCAGCTGACTTCCTGCCTATGGTGGGGAGGCTGGCCCCAATGATCTCATGAGGTCCCTTCCAGCCCCCAATGTCTATGAAATCTATTAAATCTAATCTCAAGTAAAACGGCTCATGTAGCCATACCCTTAGAGACACCTTAGCAGGCCTGCTAGGAGTTTGACACTGGGGATTTGAGCTCTAGACCCTCTAAAGCTTAATGATATTTTTCTCCATTTCAGTTTAGACTGAGGTACCCCAAATCCATCAAGAATGTCACTGAGCTGCCAGGATACAGCAGCATAACTGAAGGGAGCAGGGGCACTGCCAGGCTCTTCTGGGTGGGGGCTGAGGTTGGCTAGACAGAAAATTTAGGGAAGGTGGGGGGGCAGAGCTGCACTATACATCTTCTGACCAAACATACTTACTTTTTTTAATAATCCTCAGTTAAGGTGCCACACGTCTGCAGGCTGTGGGCGAGAGCAGGGCAGGCTCAGCTGTATGGGGCAGGCGTCGGAGCCCTGGGGAGGAAGGCTGGACCTATGGGAGGGGTGGCTACAGGTGGGCCAAGGTGAATTATACAGTGGCTATAGCCTCTCCAAGCCTCACCTGCTGCCCCTGGAAGGGAGGTTGACCAGGAAAAGCATTACCTTTGCGGGGGAAAAGAAATCATCATGACCACAGCAGTGGCTGATTGCACCACTGCAGTTGGCACCACAACAATGGGGGCTGGCCCAAGTATTGTACAGCTGCCCTGGGAGCATTGCTGCCCAGTTACATCTCTCCCAGGATATACATACTCCTCCAAGTGCCAGAGACAGCAGGACTCCACATGCTATGATAATCTTCACACAGGTTGACATCTTCAGTCTCTTTCTCAAGCTCTATTCCTTCAGGGAAGAAAGCATTTTCTGTCAGTATGAAAGAGACTTGCCTATAAAAGGGCCAGGAAGAGAAGTGAGGGAACAAATCGAATCTTAGAGTGTGAAACTATGTGAGTACCATAAACATTAAACCCCCTTCCTCGTTACCAAAAAAAAAAAAAAAAAAACAAGTGAAAAAGGCACTTGGAAAAATTTATTTCCATGACTGTTTCAGATTTCATTTGTATTATTTCTGTGATCAGTGACAAGAGAGGCAGACTGTTGGCCTAAAGCCATCTGGCATGTCAGAGAGGCCAGTTTGTAAAGTATGAACAGATGTTCTTTTATATCAGGGTAAAGGAAGAAGGAAACTTTCCCATTCAGGAATGAGTGTCAGCTGACCCAGTGTAACTATTCCACCTGCCCACTCCTAACCTGCAGCAAATGCATCTAAACCACAGTAATTTACTTTTGAATGAAACAAGGGGGAATTTACTATTATTCAGCTTCCTCTTACTGTGCTTCAGGAGCTGACAGATTAAATAAAAGGTACCTGTAGATGTGCAGGGAGGCTGCTCTGATGCACAGTAATTACAGCACATTAGCGCAGACTCAATTAATTGAGTCTTCTGGAGCATGCTAATTGGCATTCAATGAGCTTTAATTAAAGTGCCCATGCTGCAATTTTGGAGTGCAGGGACTCTGATACACAAGATGCTGTGGGCACTTTAAGTAAAGCAGCTCTCAGAGCCATTCTAATTAAAGCGCACCCCCCACACACACACCTCGAACACGTGAAAATGAGTAGAGATTTAGCTCATAGGCAGTGGAAGGCTAACGGGTCTCAGTGCCCCCAAATGCGGGGCAGTGGGTAGGGCCACAAAGCAGCCCGACCGTAGGCTCTGGGCGGCTGCAACAGGCAGGCTGGGATGCGCACACACCCAGGATCGAAGCTCAGTGTGTGGATCACTGGCTGCCCAGGATGGCAGGCAAGTACCTGTGATTCTGTGAAGGGGAAGGGGCTGGGGGGAGGCAGACAGAGGCCCCTGCGGTGAGGGAGGGAGCGGGGCAGGGGCAGGGCTGGGGTGAATGGGGCCCTGGCCAGGCTGGATGATGAGATGATCTGAGTCCCAGAACCTTGTCCAGGTATGCATGGGGGCTCCTGCTGCTGTGCACACCTGAGTGGAGGCCTGGGGGCATGAGTCCCCTGCATCTCTGAGCAGGGTGAAGGCAGCTGCCACTTCACTTTGCACCCTGCTGCAACTGCCCCAGGAGTGGCACAACACCATGTACGTCCCAGCGCCAGGCTGTGTCTTGCTCCCTGCCTACCTGGCAGCAGGACACACGTGGCATCATGTGGTTCCACAGGCAACAGCAGCTGCAGCGAGGCGTGACGCTCAGGGACAGCCACTTCTGCCCTGCATACAGATCAAGGGGAACATGCTCTCTGGGCCTTTGCTGGGGAACGCACAGCAGCGGGAGCCCCCCATGCCCCTAGACAAGCCGCCTGGGCTCTGATTGTCCCACTACCCAACCCAGCCAGGGCCGCATTAGCCCCTGTTGCCTGTTCCCCATTCCTTCCCCGTTCCTTCCTAGGGAAGTGGTGCTGGCTCCAACCCTGGGGATCTTTAAGAAGAGGCTTGATGCCTACCTGGCTGGAGTCATTTGAGTCCAGTCTTTTCTCCCACCCAGGTGGGGGGTCAGACTTGAAGATCTACGAGGTCCCTTCCGACCCGACTTTTATGATTCTATGATTCCCTCACTGTTTGGGGCCTCTATCTGCCTTCTCCACGCCCCTTCCCCCTCCCTTCACTCATTTCCTCACAGACTTACCTGCTGGGTGGGAAGGAGGGTGTAGATCATGCACATGCTCAGCCCACCCCCAAGCTAATTTTTTCTTCCTCTGCCTATGATTTAGCTGCACTGTACTAAGATTCATACCATTGCTCAAGTTAATGGAAGTTACTTGTTCTTACAGCATGAGCTGAATTTGGCCCTTTCTAAGGGCAGGGCACTTTTTAAGGGCAGTGTATGCATAGTTCAGTGTAAATGCTTTGCCTTGTTAATTTTGTTTTATCATAGTTGACATAAATCAAGGTCAGTGAAAAGCATTTGCAAGCCTAACACATGGAAGGTTTGGGCTGTACATTCTTAGAGATGGATGGCATTTGTTGTCTTTATCTGACACCAGGAGCTTTTCATTATCATAGCCAAATTCTACTCTTGGCTACATGTCAATGGGAGTTGTAGGCAAACATTTGAGGGCAGGATTTGAGTGAGAACTGATGAAAAGGCATTTGCTCAAAGAGGAGGCCTTGACTGGAATTCATTTTCCATGTTGACAGCCCCCAATTTATCAACCACTAAAGAACTATTCTTTCAGTTTTCAGTAAGGTAGTAGTATAAAAAGAGCTAATCACTGTGAAAGGGCTGCGATACAGTTTGAATCTGATTTTCCTTGTTCAGTGGGTTCTTTTCTGGGTGTAGTGGCATGGAGAAATTGCTGCCTTTACTCCTGTTTTATAAGTGTTTTCCACAGTGGTCCAAAGTGCTGAGACCTTCAAGTAGACGCTTTTATTGTTTATTCATGGTTTAAACTATCCCATGTCAGTTATCCCAACTGCTTCTCCAGTTTTTCTACTAGGAAGAACTCTCACTCAGCTTTCCTGCAGCAATGATTTATAGCTCTTTTAGCTTGAGAAGAGATGGCCATTAGTAGGTGTACTGCAGCTTTAACTCACCAGACTCTTCAAAAATAGGATCCTTTCATATGGCCAAGTTTCATCACATTTATTTATGTTCAGTTTCTTCCCCTTACCTAGCTCATATCTCCACTAATAGGTTTGAAGTTCTATTACCCAGAGTCCCCTGATTTATCTCCTGTATTGACTGTGGTTTTCATCAGTTTTAGCCATGTCTATACAGTAGAGTTATCTGAGCTCCTCCTAGTAAGCTGCTTTCTAAAATGCTATTGTGCCTGTATAGGCACAGGAGGGCCAGTTAGCACTACTGAGGGCACTGACAGATGTCCAGCTCCCCACCATAACTCATGGCACTTCACGGAAGTTCAATGTTTGGCGGGGAGAGAGGTTGAGCTCTACTTTGGAGCCAATCCAGTGGAGAGAGGCTGCATGTGTGCAGCCTCTCTCCCCTAGTCCTCCCCCCTGCCTTCCAGCTCTAGTACAGTCTTCAGGATGGGAGGAGGGAGAAAGCAAGGGAGAGAGCTCTCTAGTCTAGGCTTTACCTAGGCTGCACTTGAGGTGGGGCCAGGTGGATTAGAGTCCCCTACTCCAAGGTAGGGGGCTCCAACACCACCCCCCTCCCATCCGCGGTGGGGCTGGGCTGATGCAACCCAGCCCAGCTCATGTGCATGGACAAACAAAAGTTGAAGAAGCTTCTCTACTTTAGAGTGCCTTCACCTGAACCCTCATTCCTAGGAGGCCCAGACATGGACCAGAACTCTCTCATGGAGGTATTATTAATACTGAAAAGACAATCCCTGTCCTCAAGAGTTTTCAATTTAACCTTAAGGCTGCCCATGTGAATCCAGCCAGGGACAGCAGTGCCAAAATGTTGTAAGTATTAGGCCTGTGCAAATAGGGAACTATTTGATTCAGATTCAGATTCAGCCAGTTCAGATGCCTGAGATTCAATTCAGGGATCCAAATAGTTTTTCCAGTTTGATTTGACCAAATCGCTTTGGAAGATTCAGATCCAATTTGGAGATTTGGCCTTAGAATATAATGGAGAATCAATGAAATATCTAGAACTTTGTTGTCTTTTGGCTAATTCAGATGACACTTGCAGGAGTGGTAGCTCCTGCTTAGGGCATAAGTCAGCCAGGTTTCCAGTTTAAAGGTGCAGGGGTTTCTGGGAAATGGCACCTCAAATTCCTGAAAGCAAAACTCATGTCATGTGTACGTGTTAAGCCACAGTGGGATAAAAACTGCAGGGCTGATAGCTAGTTCTTAAGGCCACAAAACCTCCCAAGTTTCAAAGAGAGAGGTTTCTGGGAAACTGCACCTCTGCACTTTTACCTGCGCTGCTACATCCTCATCCTGCCCCCCGCCCTCCCCCCCCAACCTGTCTCTCACCCCATGACACCTCCATTTCCATTTTCACTGACTGACTTTCTTGCCTGCATTGTGGGCCAGGCCAGCCTCTGGCTTCTTTACTATTCCTTCTATCCAGGACCAGGAGACACACCAACTGCACGTACTTCCTCAGCCTGACAAAGGGTTTTTCAACCCAAAAGCTTCCTAAGATATATTTTTCAAACTATTTCAGTTTTTGTCATAATAAACATATAAACACAAGATAAGCCATCACACATGACAAGTAACATATATCCAACACAACATCTTTACTTCCTGCTGTCAATTCCTTTATAAAAAGAAAGGCTCTGTGACAGTTCTGTCTGGATACTGCTGCTGTTGCTGGTGCTATTGGTGTTGAGCCAGCTAAGTTATTTTGACCTGCCGTCATTTACAGTGATGGGCCAGTTTGAGCCTGTAGGGGAGGATGAGGCCTCATGGGGGCACACTGCCATGTTGTGCAGAGGCCCCAGCACCAGGAAGGGCATACCTGAACACACACACAGTCCCACAAGCACCCATGTCACGAGTTTTGCCTGCCTGCAGCCAGAGGTGCAGGGCCCCAGAACCCAGACTCCCCCTGCACCTATCTCCTTGACAGCTGGCAGGCTTCATGGCCACAGCAGGGCCTAGCAGGCCTGCAGTTTTCACCCCCCTGTGCCTTAACACTCACACAGTGTCATCTATGTCATGAGTTCTGCTTGCCAGCAGTTTGAGGTGCAGTTTCCCAGAAACCCCTGCACCTATCACCTTGAAACTTGGCAGGCTTCATGCTCTCAGCAGAAGCTACCATCCCTGGAAGTTTCATCCAAATCAGCCAAAAAACAACAAAGTGATAGATATTTTATTGGTTTCCCGTTATACCCTACTGCCAAATCTCCGAATTGCCGATTTTTTTCTGAATCTTTTCTGAATTGATTCGGAAGCTCTGAATTGATTCAGAAGCCTAAAGCTTCTAGCAATTCAATTTGGATTCATAGATTCAGCCTCTGAATCATCCAGATCATCTCCGAATCTGAATCATGACCCGAAGCTTTGCACAGCCCTAGTAACTATGTGCTCGATAGGCATCCAATGGCTGCAACCCACCTCCCAACAGAAAGGTATCTACACTACCCTAATTGGCACTAAATTTTACTTTTTAAATTTGTTTTCACTAATGCTGCTCATCCTGTGCCTACAAAAACTGCATCCGTTAATCACTTTTTAGCAGATCCATATTAACTATAAGTAAAATATAATGTTCTATTTCTATGGCATAGAACTCATTAATTATTCCAGGATTTTTTTTCAATTATTTGATTAACCATGTAAAAATATTTCTGGTGAGCTCTTGTGGGGAACATTCATAATATAGTAGCTATCGTGCCCTCCCCCTCTCTCTGCACAGTTGCCTAACCTGCCTTTGAAGATGATTTGTGTCATTATTTATATAACTAATTTAAGGCCTAGGAGAGGAATGGTTTCCTATTTTACATTTCACTTGACCTTTTATCTACATTTCAGGGACTGGGTTGTAATTTATATAAGATTAAAGAAAGCACTTGGTAAAAGAAGACAGTCAAGCTGTTGTCTCCAGAGCAGTCCTTTCACTGCTGAGAACTTCAGAGTTCCTAATTAAATCTTTTACTCTTTCAATTTTTTTAATCCTCCGAGCTACCTGCCTTATATGTGTACAAATCCAAAGGATGAGCACTGCAGGGATCACTAGCAAATTTACTCTGTAATTAACCTTGTGTTTTTCCTTCTCTAAAGCCACAAGCATTTATCACAGAAAGAAAAAAGTAAAGAACGAAACATAATAGCAGCCACACCTTTATGGTGACCTTTTATGAAGATAAGAACTAGGTCTTGTCAGAAGGGTTTGGGATAAGGCTGTTTATAGAGAGGTTCTATAGAAGCAATTAGCAACTACAACACTTGCTAAGTAATTCAGGCTTCCTCCCCCTGCACAAGCTAATTGCTCATACTGAATCTCTAAGCATCTCTAATCATGGGTGTATCTAGAATTTTGAAAAAGGTGGTGCACATGGCATGATGCATCATCACATATGACACAACCCCTATTTTTCTCTAGTTAAGGAGAAACTAGATGCTTTTAAAATGCTAAGAGGCTAGCACTATATTATTCATTTTAAGATCAAGGCAAAATAAATATAACTATTGGAATGTGCACTGATTTGCTAGATTATATATCAAGTTTTAATAATACAACACACTAGGCAAAAAAATAGTTAAAAGATATTGTGTCATTAGCAAGGATTCTGGTTTTCCATTGCCCAGAGAAAAACATGGATTTCCTCCTTTACCAGAGCAAAATATGGATTTCTCATTTTAGCACAGCAACCCACACATTTTGAAGTTTTGCAAAGAGCTCTCTGCAGGCTGGGTAGAGTTCCAGCCTGCAAAGAAGCTGGGAGCAAAAGGAAGGTAGTCAGGCAGGGGGTGTTATGTGCATATATATGCACATGGCCCCAGGCAGGCTGCAGATCAAACAAAGAATCAGAGGAAGGGCACTCTGAAGTGCTTTGGATTAGAATACAAGGCAGTCAAGGGGAAAGAGACTTAACAGCGGGGGTCTACTACAGACCTCCCAACCAAGGGGAAGAGCTCAACCAGGAATTCTTAGGTCAGCTCATGGAGGTAGTGAAGTCTAAGGATATGGTAGTCATAGGGGACCTGAACTTCCCGGACATCTGCTGGGAAGAGCAGTCAGCCAGAACTGACTGCTCATGTAGGTTCTTAACCAGAATGCAGGACCTCCATCTAACCCAGGAGGTGCACAGCCCTACCAGGGGAGACGCCTTGTTGGACGTGGTGCTGGCCATGGGAGATGACCTGGTGAGGGGGGCTGTGGGTGCTCGACCACCTGGGCAACAGTGATCATCACCTGCTGGAATTCACCATCCAGTGCAAGGTGGCAAAGGCCTGCAGCAAGGCAGCAGCCCTAGATTTCAGGAGGGCAAAGTTCAATAAGCTAAGGAGAATAGTCAGGGAAGCACTGGAGGGGATGGGAGCCAAGTGTCCAAGGAGAGTGGTCGCTCCTTAAGGAGATGATCCTACAAGCCCAAAGGGAGGTAATCCCAACGAGGATCAAAGGGAGCAGGAGGGCACATAAGCCCTCATGGCTCACAAAAAGCATCTGGGAATGTCTTCTAGCTAAAAGGGAGCCATACACCCAATGGAAAGGAGGGGCCATCACCAGGGATGACTATACTGCAGTTGCTCAGGGATGTAGGGGAGCAGTCAGGAAGGCCAATGCAGAGATGGAACTGGGACTAGCTTCCCAGACTAAGGACAATAACAAGTCCTTCTTTAAATACATAGGGGGTAAAAAGAAGGTTCCGGGTAATGTGGGGCCCCTGCAGAACACGTTAGGAAATTTGGTTGTCACACCAAATGACAAAGCCAACATGTTTAATGATTTCTTTGCCTCCATCTTCCTAAGCAGAGCCCAGAACAGGACCGCCACCAGAACACCCACCTCCCTGCTGGGCCCCCTCGGGCCCTGAGGGAGGCACACCCGGGCCACAGGTTAGCGAGGATTTATTTAGGGCTTCTGGAGGGGCTGGACATATTCAAGTCAGCCGGTCCAGACGATCTTCACCCCAGAGTACTAAAGGAATTGGCTAAGGTCATTGCAGGACCCCTGACACAGCTTTATGAGCACTCGTGGTGCTCTGGTGTGGTGCCAGAGGACTGAAAGAGGGCCAGTGTGGTTCCTATCTTCAAAATGGGGAAGAAGGAGGACCTGGGAAACTATAGGCCAGTTAATCTTACCTCAATGCTAGGCAAGCTGTTTGAGAAAATTATTCTGGCACACATCCACGAGGGGCCAGCAGGGGATTTCTTGCTTAGGGGCAACCAACACGGGTTCATCAGTGGCAGGTCCTGTCAGACCAACCTGGTGGCCTTCTATGATCAGATCACCAAATCCTTAGATGCAGGG
>NW_017728918.1:68095103-68125596 GCF_001723895.1 Crocodylus porosus | reverse complement strand
GCTTGATCAGGGAGCAGCAGGGCAGGCCCTACAAGGAGAAGCTACGGGACCTGAACCTGTTCAGCCTCCACAAGAGAAGGCTGAGGGGGGATCTAGTGGCCTGTTACAAACTAGCCAGGGGGGATCAGCGGGCACTGGGGAAGTCCCTGTTCTCCTGAGCACTGCCAGGAGTGACCAGGAATAAATGTCACAAGCTGGCAGAGGGTAGATTTAGGCTGGATATCAGGAGGCGCTACTTCACAGTCAGGGTGGCTAGGATCTGGAACCAACTTCCAAGAGAAGTGGTGCAGGCTCCTACCCTGGGGGTCTTTAAAAGTAGGTTAGATGAACACCTTGCTGGGGTTGTTTGACCCCAGTAATCTTTCCTGCTATGGCAGGGGGTCGTACTAGATGATCTACTCAGGTCCTTTCTGACCCTAGAAACTATGAATCTAAAGCTAAAAAAAGTTTACAGAGCTATGAAATAAAAAGTAGTGTTGGGTATTTGACCAGCCAGATAAAATTTGTTCAATTAACTGGTAAAATATTGGTCAACATTTATAAAAAATATTACCAATAGGGTCAATAATACACTGAAAAAGCACAAATTTTCCATTAAGAAATATGCCCAAAAAACAACAAAAAATTATATTTCTATCAGGAAAACTACAAAAAAAGTTGTTTGTTTTTGTTTTGTTTTGTTTTTTGTAAAATAGCTATAATCTTTGACCAGTCAAAAATATGCAGTCAATTGACCAGTTAAATGACAATATTTGACCAGCTTACCAACACTAATAGAGTCATTACCAGGAAAGGCTAACAGACAGCAAAATTACAGAAGAAAAAATAGTTTGAATAGTGAAGTATCAAGACCATTAAATAGGAGAGAGGGTTGTTAACACCTGTGGAGTAGAGAGAGATTAGCAGGAATCAGGGAAATGGTAGTGACCCATATAATCTATTGAATCCCTCAGCCCTGCCTGAATAGAAATGCCACTGGCCCTTCAAGGCTGTTGGTTTTAAAGTTTGGGTGGAGCAGGAATCAAATGAGGGTACAAATACACCACTGTACCCCTCCCTTCACCCCCCACCCCCACCCCAGAACTGCTTCTGGTCCTCATCTGTTCCATTACAGCCCAAATTCCACTGCAGGTTAGAACAGTGGTTCTCAACCTTTTTGGAATCAAGGAACTTCTCCCTGGACTTGAGGCACCCGCTCCATACGTTTTGTAAATTGAGTGGCACCCAATTTCAAAAACGAATGTATATATTACAGGTTTACAACCTGGCAAAGGGGTGAGGGTATGGAAATGGGAGGTTGGCCAGGCAGGGACAAGCTTGAGCCTGTACTTATTTGCTTATCTCCTCACACCTTGTGGCACCCTTCAAAGGATCTAGACACCCCAGGGTATCCAGGCACCCTGGTTGAGAATCACTGGGCTAGAGTGTAAAAGCTGAATATGAAATAGTAAATAACACAACAAAAGCAGGACCCATGCACGAGTACAGATAAAAGTCTGAACTGTATTTTCTAGCTTCAGTTACATCCAGTGAGAATGAGCTGTTTGGTGTCCTGGTTTAATTATTTCTAATCTAGTTTTCAGGCATACCATTCTTCAGTTCAGCATCAATTATCTTTGAGTCAAAAAACTTGTTGTTTGCTGGTGTAACCCACTGATCAACATATTCCCCACTGTGCTTAATCCATAGAGGATGAGAGTCTGTTACAACTTTTAATGACCAAGCCTAATGTTTTAGTTCAGCCTGTAGAGACTTGTGCTTTTTACCCTGGTGGTTTCCCAGTTTAATGCACTGTGTTGATAAAAGCAATCACTGTATTTTTCATAGTTTCATAATTGTTAGGGTCAGAAGGGACCTCAATAGGTCATTGAGTCCAACCCCTTGCCCTGGGCAGGAAAAAGTGCTGAGGTCATATGACCCCAGCCAGGTGCTTGTCCAGTTTCCTCTTAAAGATACCAAGGTAGGGGAGAGCACTACCTCCCTTGGAAGCCCATTCCAGATTCTGGCAACCCTTACCATAAAGAAGTTCTTCCTGATGTCCAACCTAAATCTGCTCTGTCAGTTTGTGGCCATTGTTTCTAGTTATTCCAAGAGGTGCCCTGGTAAGCAGAGCATCTCCTATTCCTTGCTCCCCTCCCCCCTCAATGAGTTTGTAAACAGCCACAAGATCCCCTCTCAGCCTTCTCTTGTGGAGGCTGAAGAGATCCAGATCACTCAGTCTCTCCTCATAGGGCCTTACCTGCAAGCCCCTAACCATATGAGTGGCCCTCTTCTGGACCTTTTCAAGGTTATCCACATCCCTCTTTAAGTGCAGCACCCAAAACTGAATGCAGTACTCCAACTGCCTGACCAATGCCGCATAGAGGGGAAGTATCACCTCCCTGGACCTGTTCGTGATGCACCTGCTTTTATATTTCTATCAGTAAATATATGAATTTGTAACCTTTAATATATTTTGGAAAGTTGATGCAATATTGCCTTGAATCCATGACGCTTTCTTTTTTTAAATATATATTGACTATTCCATTCTACAATGCACAGTAGTATGACTTCCACAGGACATCTGGAATCATTTGCATTTTATCAAAATAACCTGCATGTTTTTGTGGGTTTTCATTAGAAACAAGGGTTTTACAACAAAAATGTAAATTCTTGTGTGAAAATTTCTATTTAGCCAGATCTAGTCCAGGATAATTTAATAAATTAAAATATATTTACCAAGAAGCAACAGCAGAAAATTTATTGTGGGTTCCAGAAAAGTACATTCAAATTATCAATAAAAGCATGATTCCACAATTGATTAAAATAATTCAGCAGTGTTATAGCTCCATTTTTATGAATAGGAAATACAAATCTAATTTTCATCTTATTGCATAAAAATACCACGTGGGAGGGAATCGTCAAGTGATAATCCTGTTCCCATTGCAGTCAATGGAAGTTTTCATAATACCTTCAGTGAGTACAGGATTAGACTATGATTGTGGCAGGAATAAGGTATTATAGCCGGACAACTGGTCATGGCCTAAGTGAACTAGTTGATGGTTCCAATGTTATTCCAAGGGACGTATCTTCATATAGAAATATAGCACAAATGATGATCTTCTTCACTGTCTCAGCTGAGACACTGAGCATTAATACACCATGGACACTGATCATCCCTGCTGACCCTAGATGAGGTCCCTCCCAAGTCAGAACTAAAGAAACCTGACAACAAATGGGTGCTTGTACACGACAGGAGTTTAGTTCTCAGCGTTTTATTCTATGTCCCCTAAATAGAAATGGTGGGTTTTCATTTCTTCTGTCACTGCATACAAGTGACAGCTCTTAAATATCATAAATCTCAGTGTGGTATTCACTGCAAATTCCTGCAGGGGACACCGTATAACAATCCACCCCGCTGATCTTTCTGCTACTGAATTACAGCCGGGGTGACGTCAGACCACTAAGCCCTGCTACAAACTGGTTGGTGATGTCTAGCTCACAGGTCACTGGACTGTACAGTTAACAAAAACTGGTGGGATTTCATTAATTTAATAAATGTAGATAAGTATCATTTCAGTAATTTCATTAATTTTTTATATGTATTTTCAAACTGTTCCCACATGGGGCAAGAGCTACCTCCCCTGCTGCAGCTCAGGGGCTGCCTGGCACACTGGCAGTTCACCCCCTGGCCATTGGGGATGGGGGTAGGCTCTGCAAAAGCAGAAGCAGGCCCCTCACCACTTCTGCCTGACTACCCCAAAGGACCCACCTGTGCCCCTCACTCCCAGGCTATGCTGGAGTCCGTCAGTCCCAACCCGCAGACCCCTATCCCTGTTGCTGACCCTCATTCCTGATCCTCACAGTCCCCCGCCCCCCAGGCCATGCTGGTGCTCCTCACTCCTGAAATGCAGCCCCCCATCCCGCTGATGCACCTCACTCCCAACTCACAGCCCCCTGTTTCCTATCTCTGCCAAAGAGGGCACCCAGATGCCCTCATCCCAATCAGGCTGGAGTGTGGCAGCTCTGGTTCATGGGGGTAATGGCAGAGTGAATTAGGCCCCAGCATGAGCTGTAGGGAAGGAGAGGGGATGCCTGTGGCACCCCATGCCCTGGCCTGGGGTCCAGTGCCATGCTATGCTGACAGAACTAACCAGCTCTTCATAAATTGGGCACCTTTAACACTCATTCCGGCTAACAGAACACCTCTTATTGGGTTTCTGTAAAACCAGAAAGCTTTAGGGGGACAATCACACCACACCCGGCTGAAAAGGGATGTTTTAGAGGTACAGAAAATAAACTTTGGCAAGGGTTGAATTGTATGAGTTATGGGTGCCATTTCTTGATGGGTCTCTCACCTAGCAGATTCAGGCTTCTTTACGCAAGGCATGGCATAGTATCATAGTGCTTAGGGTTGGAAGGTACCTAAACAGATCATCAGGTCCAAACCCCTTCCCCAGGTAGGAATGGGTGCCAGGGTCATATTATCCTAGCCAAATATCTGTCCAGCCTCCTCTTGAAGACCCCCAAGGTAGGAGAGAGTACCACTTCACTTGGCAGCCCAGTCCAGAGCCTGGCAGCCCTAACTGTAAAGTAATCTCCTGATGTCCAGCCTGAACCTTCTCTCTAACAATTTGTGGCCATTATTCCTAGTAACCCCGGGTGGTGGCCAGGTGGTGGGGGAAAAGAGCCTCCCCCAATTCGTGCTGGTCTCCCCTGGTTGAGTAGGTTCAAGCCCTTTAGCCTCTCTTCATAGGCCCTGCCCTGCTGCCCCTTGACAATGCAAGTAGTCCTCCTCTGGACCCTCTCAATGCTAGCCACATCCCCCTTGAAGTGCAGCACCCAGAACTAGACACAGTACTCCAACTGTGGCCTGAGCAATGCCACATAGAGGGGAAGGATGACCTCCCTGGACCTGCTTGTGATGCATCTGTAGATGCACGACAAGGTGTGGTTAGCCTTACTGACTGCTTCCTCGCATTGGTGGCTCATGTTCATCCTGGAGTCAACAATGACTACAAGATCTCTTTCTGCTACCATGTTGACAAAAAGGATGTTCCCCAGCCTATAGGTGTGTTGCTGGTTCCTTCTCCCTAGATGCAGTCCCCTACACTTTTCTGCACTGAATTCCATCCTATTCTCATCTGCCCACCTCTGTAACCTGTCTAGATCTAGCCGGATTCTGTCTTTCCCCTCCAGTGTGCCCACCTCGCCCCACAACTTGGTGTTGTCAGCAAATTTGGACAGTGTGCATTCCATACCCACATCCAGATTGCTGATAAAGATGTTGAACAGTATAGGCCCCAAGACCGAGCCCTGCGGGACTCCACTGCCCACATCCTTCCAGATCAAAAATGACCCATCCACCACCATTCTCTGGGTGCGACCATCTAGCCAATTTGCCAACTATGTGACTGTGTAGGCATCAATGCCACAGTCACCTAGTTTTTTAAGAGAATGTGGTGGGAAAGTGTCAAAGGCCCTCTTTGAATTACCGAATCAAATCACTGTCCCCTGAATTGGCTGACTCCAAATCCAAAGTGAATACTAGCCACTTTGTGCAGGCCCCATGCCCAGTGACAATGGTAAGTTGACTGGGCAGTTCCATGCCCAGGTGGCTGCCTAATGAGCCCCCTTTTCCCATCCCCACTTTGTCCCCTGAGGCTGGCAGGCTGCTGGGTGTTGACTGCAGGGGCCTTCTGCTGCAGCTCCAAACCCTGCTGCCCCACCTCTGCCCCAAGGTCAATCACTCTGCTCTGCTGCTGCACAGACCTCGGTGCCCAGGCTTGAGGCACATGGGGCTCCCAAACAACTGGTGTGAGGGGCTGGCTGCCCAGCCACCATCCCCTCTGGGGACATCTCTGTGGAGGTGCCCCAGGACCAGCCCCCCTCCATACTGCCACTGTGCCCCGAGCATGCCTCTGCTGCATGTACCCCAGGCAGTACACAATGAGCTGTTTGTGCAGGATGAGGGGTGCCAAATCCACTAGGCCCTGCTGCTGATGATTCTTCTGGTGCCCCAGGCAAACCTGCACTCCTAGTTCAGGACCCTTAGCTATGACATCACAGGAGGCAACCTGGGCTGCCACACAGCCTCCACCGCCAGCAGCGCTACATGTCCCTGCCCACCCTCCCACTACCAAGCAGGACATCACCACCTTCCTCAGTGTGTGAAAGGCCCAGCAGCAGGGACATGGGATGCTAAATAAACTTGTGAACTTTATTATGCCTCTTTGTGTGGTGTGGGGGGGCAACCAGGTGCCAGAGTGCTGTGGGAAGGCCAGGCAGAAAGCTCAAGAAGTATCTTGCTCCATAATGCCATCCAAATCTGATCTTCGTTTAGCACTGACAGCCAGTGAGGAAATGAATGTTGACAGAATTGACTTGCTATTCATAAAGTGGCTGCACTTAATGGTCCTGTGGGCTCACAGAACACCAGAGAACAAATAAATGGTGTTGGGGATACACTATGGCCACAGCAAGCTGAAAAGGGATGTTTTAGCAGTGCAGGGTAGAGGGGAGAAGTGGTTCCTCACAGCTGGTTCTGGGCAAAGTCTGGAGAGCTATGCTTTACAAAGCTATGTTCTGCAACTGTTGCAAGTTCAGCTGGAGCCAGTGAGTGGCATGTTCTGAATGGCTTGGCACTACTGGCAGAGAGTTCTGGGGAGTCAAAGTAAGGAGAAGAACCTTTGGAAACCTCAGTGTGACCCATTGACCCAGACACTGCTCCTGGGGGCCACTGCCCAACTGACCAACCAACCCCCCCAGCCGTCTGGGACCCCACCTGCTCCTCCCCTGTTGTTGGGCCAAACACAAGCCTTTGGCCTGGCTTGTACCTGAAGCCCCAGACACCAGAGCAAACCAGGAAAAGTGTCTGCCTTGGTAAAACTAAAGGTTGCATCAGCAGAGAGGCCTGCACACAGAAAAATAATATTATGATGCCTGCAGGCTAGAACCTGCAATCCTGGAATTGGTAACTGCTTTAAACAGCAAATGAAACCACACTTGGTAGCCCACTTGAAGTGGCCAAGTGGTTATTAATTTGATGCCAGTTACTAATTAATGCATGGAGCCATGGGGCCTGGGCCCAGGGTCCCCTGGCAATCAGGGGCCCCCTGGAGCACCAGAGGCATCATGGCCCAGACAGACATGCTGGCCACTGGCAGCCAAGGCAGGCAGTGCATGCCTCCTCCTGTCCAGTTTGTCCAGGGCCAGGGACTAGGGGTAGGCATGGGGCTCCCTACAGGCAGCGGATGCTTTCTGCAGCTATGTGCTTCCAGCAGAACCCATGGGTGACCCTGCTCCTGCTCCCTGCCATCTGCAAGTAGCCATTGGCACCAGCTGCAGGTGGCCAGGCTGTGGCCAGGACCACCTTCACCTCAGCAGTCCTCATGTCCCCTGTCTTATTGTGGATGTGCTGAATTAATGACATGAATAAAACCAGGGAGTAAATTATTGGCATGTAGGAGTGTGGGGAGAGCTGTCTTTGGGATGGGCAAAATTCTGGTCAGGGATGTCCAGGAGATTCCCTCAGTGCCACAGAGGCATGATGATGTTGTGTGGCCCAAGAAGGATTTGCAACTATAATCCGAGCCAAATAGCCAGTTCCTTATTTGAGCCATAGTACTTAGCACAGTGTACTTGTCCCCCTAGTGCCATTTAGTCACTCACCAGTTTTACGTAAAACTGAAAAGCGGTGTTCTGTGCACTCACTGAAGTGTTAAACATACCTGCTTAATGAATAGCGGGTCAGTTCTTTCACTATTCATTCTCTGACCGGCTGTGTAAAAAACTGTCAGCAGGGGCTGGTGTCTTGACACATGGGTCACTGGTGG
Source organism: Crocodylus porosus (assembly GCF_001723895.1). Taxonomy (NCBI): domain Eukaryota; kingdom Metazoa; phylum Chordata; order Crocodylia; family Crocodylidae; genus Crocodylus; species Crocodylus porosus. Next base: position 68,117,782 of record NW_017728918.1, on the reverse strand, counting down.
GTAGTCTGTTAGTGTGCCATGTCCCAAAAGGGACCCTGTAGGCACCCATTGTGGGCGTAACTGTCAGTACATAGTTCATTGAATAGCTACAACTTGCAGATATTGTGGCATCAAAACTCTCAAAACAAGTCCAGAACAAGTATGGCCGTAAGATACAAAGTTGCCAGTGCAGTGCCAGCATGTTTGGTGTCCAAACTTTGTGCACCAAGAACAGGGTTGGAAGAAGGTGAACTTCCCTGGACCCAGACAACTCAAGATTTATAAATTGAGTGCACAGCTTCCTGGGGTACTCTTTATTGATGCAAGATGCCTGATGTTGAGGGAAGAAGGTAGTGGACCAGGGCATATAGGAGGAGGACCACTAGGACCTTCACAGAAACTAAGAGCCTGATGTGGATGCTGGGGAACCCTAAGGTTATGCTCCAGTTTGTCTTCAGCCAGATGGAAGAAGAAGATTTAACTGTTTATGTAAGCAACAAGGTGCCAAATGTAAGTTACCAGTCGGTAAACTAATTAATGAATGGCTGAAGAATCCCTTTTAGGCCTAGGGCACAAAGAAGATAACGAGGAGAAGGAATGCACCCATCCTGCCAGATGGGCAGCAAGAACACTCCAAGGCTGAGATAAGCTGAAGACAAAAGAAGAACAACAGCAAAAACAGAAGCTGGGTACAGAAGCACTGAAAACAAAGGATACCAGTCCCTATAAAAGAGCACTGAAAATGCCAATTTGGGTGAGTCTCCTTCTCTACTGCTGTTTCATCAGAGCACAGATGCATCTGTTCACCCTGCTCCAGCTGTTATCTTCAAATCTGCTATCTTCAAATCATCGTCCCCTACTCAATAAGCTCGGGTTGGCCACCCCGGGTTGATATTGAGCAACTATTGCTTATAACTACATCTGGTCTATGTGTGGATGAAATGGTTCTTTTGTGTATGTGTACGTCTGCGTGTAATGATGTGTACAATGATTTGCGTGTGTTTGTATGAATGGTGTGTCTGAACCTCTATGTCTAACTCATGTAATCAATAAACCCCGCACCTTGCCTTATCCCCCTTTATAAAGTCTCGCTCGTGATTTAAGCAATAGATTAATTTGTTAACATGGCTTCCTGCAAGGACAATACAATGCCAACTTTGACCTCCATACCTGGTATGTGAAGCCATGGGGACCTTATAAGTCACTTGTCTCCTGAACTGACAGCAGCAATTAGGCTGGGTTGTAAGGTGAAGGGAGGGGGGATTGGGTTGGCATAGAAGATTGCTTTAAAGACCCTGAGAGTTAGTGGGCAGTGCAAGGAGATTTAGGGTAATGCACAGCATGGATACCATGCTGGGGAATTGTTTGCAGCCACACAGGGTCATTTTGGTCCAACAGCTTCTTATCCACTGGCAAGATTTGCTGAGTGCCAAGCTCTTTAAAAGACTCCACTTCCCACATTTCTTGATTTTCAGCTCTGCTTGATATGCCACTGCTGAGCAGACATAAGCCACATAGAATCATAGACTCAAAGGACTGGAAGGGACCTGCAAGATCATCAAGTCCAGTCTCCTGCTATGGGAAGGAGGTTACTGAGCTCAACAATGTGCTTATCCAGCCTCCTTTTGAAAACCACCCAGGATTGCAACAGCACCACCTCTTCCGGGAGCACGTTCCAGATTCTAGTTACCATTATGGTAAGTTTTTTCTTATGTCCAGCCTAAATTTTCCCTCTATTAGCTTGTTCCCATAGGTCCTCATCCTCCCAAGGGGTGCCTTCCTGAACAGTTGCTCCCCTAGATCTTGGTACTCACCCCTAACATACTTGTAGGCAGCTATCAAGTCACTTCTCAGCGTTCACTTACTCAGACTGAACAGGCCCAGTTCCCAGAGTCTCTCCTCACAGGGCCTATCCTCCAGGCCCCTAATCATATTGTTGGCCCTTCTCTGTACCCTCTCGAGGTTAACCACATCCTTCCTGAAGTGCAGTGCCCAGAACTGGACACAGTACTCCAGCTGTGGCCTCACCAATGCCGAATAGAAAGGAAGAAGCACGTCCCCAGATCTACTGGCAACACATTGGCTGATGCACACCAGAGTTCTATTTGCTCTTCTGGTGACTTCATCACACTGTTGGCTCACTGTTGGCTCATGTTCATCTTCTGGTCAATTGAGACTCCCAGGTCCCGTTCAGATGCTGTGCCAGCCAGTGTACCACCACCCATCATGCAGTTATGGTGGAGGTTCTTCCTACCCAGATGAAGAACCCAGCACTTTTCCCTGTTGAACTTCATCTGATTCCATTCAGCTCATAGAACCAATCTGTCAAGTTATCCTATCTTCTGATGTGCCCGCATTTCCCCACAGCTTGGTATCATCCACAGACTTAATCATTGAGTTTTCCACCTCCTCATCCAAGTCATTGATAACTATGTTAAAAAGCACAGATCAAAGAACCGATCCTTGGGGAACACCACTGGAGATAGCCCTCCAGGATGAGACCATCCTATCTATTACAACTCTGAGATTGGCCTGTAAGCCAGTTGTCCACCCACCTCACTGTAGACTGGTCTAGGTCAGTACCTTCTAATTTAACTGAGAGAATCTCATGGGAAACAGAATCAAAGGCTTTACTGAAGTCTAAGAAAATGATATCAACTAATGTCCCTTGTCCAACTGGTTAGTTACCTGGTCATAAAAAGACATGAGGTTTGTCAAGCATGATTTACCCTCAACAAAGCCATGCTGGTTGCTTCTTAATAACCCACCAGTTATGAGCTTCTGACTGATGGCTTCCTTAACATTTTTTAAATTTTTTTTTCCCAGAATGAAAGTCAGACTGACCGCTCTCTTCCCTTACTTAAAAATAGGTACCCCATTGGCCCTCTTCCAATCCAAACTCAGGACTACTCCTGAGTTTCATGACTCTTCGAATAGCTTCACCAGAGGCCCTGCTATCAGCTCAGCCAGTTCTTTCAGGACTCTTATATCCAGGTCATCTGGCCCAGCAGACTTGAAAATGTCCAAATGTTTTAAGAGTACCCTCACCTGTTTATGACTGATTTTATGTGGTCTGTTGTCTTCCCCATATTCCCTGGGCCTCTGAACAGGTGAACAGCTTCTATCGAATTTCAGGAAAACTGATGTGAAGTAGGTATTTAGGAGCTCTGCCTTTTCACAGGGATCAACTATGGGCTGCCCCTCCATATTCACTAGGGGTCCCACAGTGGAGCTCAATTTTATCTTGCTCCCTATATACCTATAGATGGACATTTTGTTGTCCTTTATTTCAGTTGCCAGCTTGATCTCCATGCCTGCCTTGGATTTCCGTGTTTCATACCTGCAGACCCTGGCTATATAAGTGTACGTCTCTCTGGTTGCTGAACCATTTTTCCATTGTTTATATGCTTCTTTTTCAATAGTTCCCTAATAACCCTGTGGAACCGAGCGGGTCACTTCGCTCCTTACCTGCTTTTTGATCATGTAGGAATGGCCTCTTTTTGAGCAGTGATAATTGCTCCCTTGAGGAAGCACCACCATTCCTGAACTCCCAGATCATCCAGTTGCTGGTCACAGAGGACCTCACTAACTAGACTCCTGAGTTTGCCAAAGTCTTACCTTCTGAATTCTAGGACTTCTGTTCTACTAACTGAATTCCCAGGCTTTTGGTGGTTGGTTAACTTAATCAGATTGTGATCATTGTCACCCTGAGTACCTCCAATCCTCAGGTTACCTACCATGCCCTCACCTTTGGTCAGCACTAAGTCCAGAGTGGCTTCACCCCTAATCAGCCCTTCCACAACCTTTGTTAGGAACAGGTTGTCAGTAGCTGCCAAGAAGTTGGCTGACCTGCTGGAGCTGGCTGAATGTTCCTCCCAACAAATGTCAGGGTAGTTGAAGTCACTGATGACAACCAGGTATTTAGGGCTGGCTCCCTCAGTCAGTTTCCTGGAGAATGCCTGATCAGATCACTCTGCTTTTCTTAGGAGACCCATTCTTGGGAGTGGGGTCTGTAGAAAACTCCAACCATCAGGTCTCCTTCTCCTGTGCCCCCTTGTATCTTGACCCAGCGGGTCTCAAGGGACCTCTCTCTGCTATCAAACGTGACCTCTGGGGAGCGGTAACATACACAGGCTGTTGCTGATGCCCAGACAGAAAGTATCATAAGTGCCCTCAATAGTTGCAAGGTATGGCTGTGCAAGATTGCCAGACAGATACATTTTGGTGGTGGCTGCTTCATGTCCATGCACCATGGCATGAGGCATTCCCAGACAAGGAGGAGACAATGGCAGCCATGCTCGGTAACTTAGAAATGATTACTGCTTATCTGTTATAAAAGTTGTTATTTGATTTGTTTAATTATGTTTAATTTATGTTTTGTAAATTATGGGTTCTATTTGGTTCATTCTATTGTTCACTTTGTATTGATTATTGATTTTTGCTTGCCATTATCTTATCAATGCTGTTCAGTGGATGTAAATAATGTAAATTATGCTTAATATATACAGTATGTTTAATTATGTAAGTAAAGGTTTCTATTTGCTTGACATCATGCTCCCTGTGTATATGAGGCAAGGGGAGGGACTTGCATAAGTTTGATGGGCACACGTGTTCAATGCAAGCAATTAGCAGATACTCAAGCCAGGCTGCTTGTCTTTGTTCTCCTTTCAAATCAACAAGGGGACCCACAAAGGGGCAGGTAAAACTGGTAAACCTGGTAAATCCCTGTCCCACCCTGCCCATGCTGGCAGCTCACCAGTATCCTGCCTGTTAAAACTGTGGGTCAGCTTGGGGGGATGTGTCCACACAGTGGGAAAAAATGTTATGATGCCTGCAGACTAAAACCTGCAGTCCTTGAGATTGGGTGTCCACTTGTTGCTTTTAATGGCGAATGAAACTGCTCTCAGCAGTCCACATAAAGCACCCAAGTGGTTATTAATTCCGTGCATTAACCCAAGGGGTGGATTAAGAGCCAACAGGGCCCCTGGCAATCAGGGGCTCTCTGGGGAGCCAGGGGCTGCACAGCCCAGGGAAGCATCCTGGACATGGCCATCTGGGATAGGCACAGGGGTCCATGCAGGGAGCAGCAGCCACTTTCCAGGGCTGTCTGCTGCCAGGAGGCCCCATGGGTCTGACTGTACTATGAGCTCATGACCACACTGGCAAAACCACAGGTTAACTTTGTGTGGGTGCCTGGACAAAAAAAAAAAAATGTTATGATGCCTGCAGGCTAGAATCTGAAGTCCAGGGACCAGGTGCCTGCTTATTGCTTTTAACAGCAAATTAAACTGTTCTTGGCAGCCCACACATAAAGCAGCCAAGTGGTTATTCATTAACAATATGCATCATAGTACCCCAGATAAGGGAGCACATACAATCAACACTGATCAATCTCCAAAAGAGCCCAGGATCACCCTGATCTGCAACCCCCCACCACACCCTCAGGCCCTTACAACACCCTCCACATCAAGCAAAATAACCACAGATCTGTTTCTTTGAATTCTTTATTTAATAACCAGGAGAAGATTGATTCATGTTGGGCGGTGCAGCTATACCTGGTGTCCTAAAACATCCACTACACACAAGTACCTGCAAATTGAAGCAACATCTGGTGGACAAAGGGGCTCATTACACATCATTTAGTGAATTACCATGTAAATGTGACAGATTAATTGACTGCATTGTTGCAATTTGTGTCACTGCAAACTAAAATACATTGGGATGTGGTTTAGTTTGCAATATAACAAACACATCTGAAATGCAAAAAACCCACATACATGTAAAGCGTGACACAATTAAGCCACACAAACAGGCAACATTTTCATCACGTGTACAAGTGCCCCCTGTGAACAAAAGTTTGCAGTGAGACTACTCAGGGGCTATATCTACTGAGGATAAATGCAATTTTAACAGGAACACAGCTGTTTTTCTGACAGCTTGCACAAATGCTCTATTTCTTTTAAAAGGAAACAGAGCAGGAAGTTTTGTTCTGAACATTTTTCTTAATCTGCCCACCAGTGTCAGCTGTTAATTCTAACCTGTCAGCACTTAATTATCATGAAGATTTAATTCTTAATATATTTACACCTGGACAAGTATTCAAATTTATTTTCTTGCCACTAAGTTTTACAATCATGTATGCAATACATTAAATCTAAAGGATATAAAGTGCATTGATTTTGCAAATGCTCAATTAAAAATGTTGAATTTCATACATTACTGTAAGGCCTTTTTGTCATTACAGTGGAACCAGATAACAGAACCATAAGCAGCAAGCAGCCTGGGCTTGTAAAGAGTAAATCATGACAGACAAATCAGTTTGCACCTTTAGACAGAACAAAAGTCAAGGTCTGAAAGAAAATTGGAGATAGAAATATAGTTGGGTTTAGTAAAGTATTTTATAGGGTCCCACAAATATTACATTGAGCACTAATTTACATCAGTTGGAAAGCAATAGTGTCACAGACTGAAAACTGACAGTACTGTCTTCTAAAATGTTATGATACTTAGATCCTGAGCAAAGTTTGGAAATATAACAGAAAAATAGATTTGTTGAATACTGTGTAATACTTACCAAGATCTATAAATTTCTGTCGGTACTAACCAATATTAAGTTATGTGGCTTTTTTCTCTGACTTGATTTGTAAATTTAATTGGGTAGAAAAAATAAATGTAATATAGTGAAAAGATAAACATTTCTACAAATAAACATTTACAACAAAATAACCTAATCTCACTAGTGTTTCCCATAACAAAATATAAAATGTTTAGGGGAAGAAGAAAAAGGGAAAATTTAGAATACAGTAAATCACAATATTCAAAATAAACAATGATTAAAGTGATGGAACTTCTGCTATATTAAATTATGCTCTAATTGTTTCTAATCACATGCATTTATATGCCTAGATGCCAGAAAAAAAATCATGGTTCTAGAAAGACATGGACTTTTATTGCTATGACCTTTGTTTAAACCTACAGTACACAGTACAAATACTTTTTTAACAGTTTATTTTCCTGAGAAAAGAAAATGTAAACCCTTAAATCCTCCAAATCCATTCTTAAAGGCTTTCTGTGCTCATGCCTACAAGAGATCAGCCAGTGTACTGATGTTTCTATGCTGAGGGTCAGGTAGAGAACTTGAGTACTTATTCATTTATTAACAAGTTATGTATACAAACGGAAATATATCTGTTTGACTATGGCTCTATCTGCCTTTTGTAGAATATTTTTCTTCTATGATTGAAGTTCTTCAGGATTAAGGGCTTATTCTGCTTTTTATTCCTCTAGTTCTCTATCACCCTAAGAAATCCCTGCCTCTTACATGAATCCTGGAACATCATGGACTACTTTAACACTTCCTCTATCATCCTAATCTTGGTCAATAATTGGGGAATGTGCCCATCCACCCCTCATTTAGAACAACTGGGTGAACTTATTTTTAAACAACACCTGTCCAAGTCCTCTCTACCATAGACTACTGATTTCTATCTATTACTATCCACTGAAGAGACACCAGAACAGGGGTTGTCAACAAGGGGTACACATACCCCCAAGGGTACTTAGAAAGGCAGGCAGGCGGGGACAGAGCAGGCCTCGGGGTGCAGCAGCGGTGTCTTCCCCAGCGCGTTCCGATATTTTGCTTCTTACCCAGGGGTGGAGCGTGCTGGGCATCACCAGACCCGCACAGCACATTGCAGTGCCTCGCAGCCCCCCCACCTCAGCTTGCTCTCTATGCCTGCTCCCAGGTTCAGGGCCAGGGGGGCGAGGACAACAGTGCCCCTCTGTAGGCTGCACATGCACTGCTCAACTGACTGGATGGGAAGGCGGGCTCACGGGCAGTGGCTGCCACCACCCCATGCCACTGCTGCTACTGCACCCCATGCTACTTTCATGCAGCCAGTCACACATGCGGCTCTGTGGGCTGCTGACGTCCCTTGCCCCTCGCGCACTGCCTGTCAGCAGTCTGTGGAGCCGGTTGTGCGACTGACTGTGGGAAAGCAGGATGGGGTACAGCAGCATTGGTGGCCACTGCGTGAGCCCTGCCCTTCTCATCTGGCCAGGTGGGTGGTGTCTCTGCGGCCCATAGAGGGCCACCGCTGCCCTTGTCCCCCCGGCCCTGATCCTGGGAGCAGGTACAGAGACATACTCCTCCCTCCCATTCATGATCTGGCATCCCTCAGCCCCCACCCTGCTTCTTCCCCCCCCACACACTTACCTGATGGGGTGTGTGTGCATGCACATGCATGTGTGCACGCATCTGCATGTGTGTGTCTGTGTGTGTGTGTCCCTGCATGTGTGTGCCTGTGTATGTCTGTGTCTTTGTGTGTGTATGTGCCTGTCCCCTGCCCTTCCAGCCGCAACAGGCATATGGTGTTGCATGGCCCTTGGGCCGGCAGGATGCAGAGTCCATCCTACAGCAGCAGCTGCCTCCACCCCACACACAGATCTGGGGGGCATATGCCCTCAGACCTCCACCAGGTTGTGTGCAGCAGCAGGAACTCTCCCTGCCCCCCACCCTCCTCCTGGACTAACTGCTCTTGTGGCTCTGTCCTGCGCTCCAACCGGGCTATACAGTGCCTGCCCCTGCCCCTGCCCTCACCACAAGGCCTTGATCTGCCCTGCCCCCCCCCGGCCCCTTAAAACCAAGAAAAAAAAATATAAAAGGGTACATGAGCTGAAACTTTGAGGCAAAAGGGGTACACTTGTTAAAAAGATGGAAAAGCAGTGAGACCAAAAATGTCTCTTCCTACCAGACTGATCTGCAACTCCTAACTGCAGATCCAGAGGGAGGCTTTGGCAGGGTTGAGCATGCTTGGGCCCTTTCATTTAGAGCAGTGATTCTCAACCAGTGGGGTGGGGCACCCCTGGTGCCACCAGACTCTTAGAGAGATTTGAAGAGATAAGTGAGCTATGAAGAGATAAGCAGATAAACCAGGTTCAGGCTTCTCTCTGCCTGAAAGTTTCCCCACCCCTACTGCTCAGTTCCTACTTAAGAAAGTAAGCACTCTAAAATGCTTAGAAAGGCTTGAGTCCTTAAAGGTTGAGAACCACTGATTTAAAATAAGTTAGCCTGCCAAAGTGTCAGGATCTAGTGGCTTCTAGAGGTTGCACACTCAAATAGCTGCCAGCATTGAATCAGTGTCTCAGTTGGGCAGCTATTCACAGAAAAGATATTTTAATAACTTGAAGTGAAGAAAGGAGCTTAATAATCAAGAATCAGATTGTGTGGCTCCCAGAGCACTCTGATCAAGTGGCCTAGAGAGAGAAGAAGACATCTGTGACAGACTGTATTTGTAACATTTCAGGGTTAAATGGGTTTATGTTCAACAATGTTGCATGCCTCAGTTCCCTGACTGGTTTGTATCCGGGGAAACCATGGGTTAATTGTGTTTGGAAGCAGAGCTGTAACAATCTACTTAACTGCTTGGTTAGGTTGCTTGTACTTGTGATGAGGGTTTAATCCCCAAGGTTGCATTCTATGCCTTCTAAATTCAAATGATGGCTTTTTAATTGAAACCCACCATTTCAATTTTTCGGTCACGTTATGGTGAGGGGTCTGAGCTTTTTTTTTGTTTGTCGGAGCCTGCCCAAGGGACACGTTCTTGGATTATAAAGCCCTGGATGTTCCTGCTCAAGCCTCTCAGGCTCCTCTCCTCCCCCCGCCCCCCCAGCTCTCTCTTTCCCTTGTCTGTGGGTATCTCTTTTTCAAGACCTCTCTTTGTATTATCCTTCTTAGCAGTGCCTCCCTGACACCAGAAATAGCTGGGAGTCTCTCAGGTCCTGGGCTGAAGTCCAACTGATACCTGAACATGGACAATTTAACACATTGTTGCTTAACAGCCCTTTCTCCACTAACGGCGCTTGTACACATGACACCATTAACATGTACACATAATGAAAATGTCACTTTGTGTGGCTTAATGGCACCACACTGTACACGTTCAAGAGTTTTGGGGGTTTTAAATGACTTGGCATGATTGCAAACTAAACTACATCCAGCTGTAGTTTATTTCGCAACAATGCCTTACAGCTGTCAGCTCACCTCACAGCCATGGGAGAAACAGGTAGGCTCTGCAGAAAAAAAGGATCAGGCCCCTCACCACTCTCTGTAAAGGAAGCATTAGGAATCAAGAAGCTCTGGGTATTACAGCCTGTTTCAAATACTGCACGTCTATTCAACCTGCTTCAGGCATTTCAGCATTAACTCAGGGGGTGGATTTTCCCCTAAATTTCTGAGCCTGAGGTTGTTGAATAATATGCTAGTGCTTTTCTCTGTAGGGATATTTGCTAAAACTCTGCAGCAGGAGATATTCTGGTGTTGACAACAACATCGGAAGGGAGTGCTAATTGCAGTTTTGACAGAAGACTCCAGCTGAAGATCTTTGCAAATTCATTTTCTAAAACTGAGCCTATCGCGGCTATGAGAAGCAGAAATGAAACTGCAAAATGCTAAAGGGAAAAAAATACCAACTTGCTTTTAATAGCATTGCTTTTCTAATTCTTGCAGGCTTTCCAATTAGTAAAGCTTCTAGCTTTGGGTGACTGTTTTGATAGCAGAACCTGATTTATCTATGAAATTGCTGACAGAATAACAGAAAGTATCGACACAATGATACTTGATTCAGATATTTCATTCATTCCAAACTTTTCAATCAAGAGCATAAAAACAGCACAATATCTTACTGGAAAATCTACCAGTCTACTGTTTACCTGTGTATGAAATCAAGCAGAAGAATGCAGTTTACACGCTCTTTATTGTGCATGAGAAAACCAGGACTGGAGTAAAAAGCCTGAGGAATGGAGAACAGGACTTTGTAAGGAGGGGGAAAAGAAAAGAGGGGGGAGCTGGAGCAGAGACATATTGTGTTATTAGTATTTCTCTGCTCCCAGCAGAAACCCACTTATTTCATTCTCAGCTAGTCTACACAGGGTGCATCTACACATGTTATTAGCATGTAGCAATAAACTGACGCAGTTTGCACCGGTGTCAGCGGCTCCTGGGCATAGCATATACACATGCACCCAGGACTGCAGCAGTTAGAGCTAAGGTTAAGGAGCCCCAGGCTGGAAGCAGGCTCAGGGGGTCAGGGTTGTGGCACTGGGTGGCAGAAGGGCTGGCTGGCTGAGGCACAAGGGTGCTATAGTGAAGGGCTAGCTGGCAGGCAACCCCCACACTGTAGCACCCTAGTGCCCCAGCCAGCCCCAATCACAATCTACATGTGTGCTGAGGTGATGTAAATTAGTCTGCTGTAGGATAGTGCTTGTCCTGAACAGTACTATCCTATGATGGAGTTAATTAATTTACTGTACCCGAATACTGGCACATGTGTAGATGATGACGCTTTACTGTGGCGCTAATTAGTCAACTCCACATTAAAGCTCACATGTAGATGCACTCGCAGAGGATGACAGCCTTCATATCAGAGGATGCCTCTGCTCTCTCATGTGGCAGAGGTTGGCAAAGTTGGTCTAAAGGTTCTAACCATGTAGGTTAGAATATGCTCCCAACATGATGCAATTTTTGGCTTTTCAATATCCTTTATTTTAACAAAAGCCTAGAAAATCAGACACAAAACCTACATTAAAAACATTAGTAAGTTTTCAAAAATCAAATACCAAAAACGTGAGAAATGCTAGTATTAAAGCTACCTCTGCAACCTTGTTATGGACCCTTACGTGTATAATCTTAATTACTGGCACATGATTATATGCTATTTTTCCATTGCAAAGGGTGAACCCGCTATGGTAATGAATCAACGTGAGGGGGGCTCTCAGTTGTAGGACTCCAATTTCCTTTACAACAAAAGCTGGAAGTTGTTTACTTTTGGAGAAAACCTGGGGGAGGGTGAGCAGGCAGCCTCAGTACAGACAGAATGAGAGACTCAGATTCAGGCTGAAAAGAGTGCCACAGGGTCAGGTCCCAGATGATTTCTGGAAACAAACAACAGAAAATAATGTCACTGAGATCATGGGATCAAAATAAGGGATCAGGGGGAAGCTGAGCTGAGAACATCTAGAAACAACCACCACTCTTCAAAGCAGTTCAGGGAGCTGGGAATAAGGCTTGGGGGTTACTCCTTTTTAGCTCAGGATTTCAGAGGCAAACACCAAGCAGTGAGTCCTGATAGCCCCAATATGCCACAAAGGCATCCAAGGAGCTGGCTCACATCTCCCCATGCATTATGAATGAAGCAGGTATCTACAGGAAGAGAAAAATGATATCATGGTTAAGGCAGTTCCTAGCTGCCCTGGGGAGGTGGATCATACCCTTGCCTTTGCCAGAGTTCCTGTGTAATGTTCATTTAGTCACCCAAATCAGTCTTTTCAGACAGTCAGTAGCACCTTCACCTCACCAACAAACTTGCCAAAACAAGACTGAATGTCAAGTGTGGAACAAACTCTATCCTTTTCTGAAGCGTCAAGTACCTTTGAGTCCCCTGGGACCACACCCTCACCTACAAGATGCACCTTACCCAACTGGCAGCCAAAGTACAAGCTTGAAACAACCTGGTCTGTCAACTAGCTGGCCATATCCAGAACCCCTCTGTCAACTAGCTGTCAACTAGCTGGGGAGTTAACCCCACTGTATTGTGAACATCCACCCTGGCACTGGCATATTCAACAACTGAATACTGTGCCACAGTGTGGTGCAGAAGTGCCCACACACAAAGATGACAGGGCACTTAACAATAGCATGTGTCTCATATCCACTGCATCCACTCTACCCCTACAACACAGCTCCTTCTCGCTGGTGGTATTACTCCCCCTGACACCCACTGCGAGCAGCAATGCTTCCACCTCCCTTACCATGCTGAACTAGATCATAACCGCTACCTACATCAGCACATCTGCTCAGACCCTCCAGTCAGGCAGGACCTCTGAACCAGGAAACCCCTTATCACCCACCAGCACCACCTGCACTCTGTTTTCAAAGGTTCTTCCCCAGTTGACTGGGCTGCACAATTATGAGAAGAATGATGGGTCTCTGAGAACTGAAGACTCAAAACATTCATCCCAAACCCCTCTACGAGATCTCCCGGCTTCAATTGGGCAGATTCCCTTGGGTCTGCCCAATAGACTCCAAATCAGCTATGGTCGCTTCCACCATAACATGCATCAAGTGGGCCTGACATCAAGTTCCACTTGTGAATGTGGCGCCCTCTCCCAGATGGCAAACCACATAGTTACAGAATGCCCTATCTTCCATTGTCCTGGAAACCTCAATGCCCTTGACAACCCATCTTGATCTTGGCTCAGTTCTGTCCAATGTGAAATATGGTTCTGGCGCATCATTTCTGTCATGAAAAAACCCCAAACAAACAAACAGGTGATCAGTAGGCCATATCTACCCAGAAGCCCTCATGTACTCTTGCCCTGCTCTGGACAAGCTGCTTCCTAAACTGAAAGGAACATTGCTACATCCATGCAGTGCCATGGGTAGGCTAATTAGCCCGGTAACTGAGCTGTGCTAATTATCCTGCCTGAAGTACCACACAGACTTGACTACATCACTTCCAGCTAAGGAAGCAGCCTGCTCTGAACAGTGCTGCTTTGGCATTATAAGTAACCGTGTAGTCATTGCTTAAGTGTATATTCTTCAATTCCTAAGTGCCTAATTGAACTCTGATTTATAGAAGAGCTGAGTATGCATGCCTCCTCAGTTAATTGCAACAAAGTGCTCCACAATGTTAAGTATTCTGAACAAAATCCAGCTCTACATATCTTGCATGGGAAAATCTAAGATTAGTGGAAACGTTTTATATTCATCTCTACGTGTTTCAGATCCCCATCTGTAAAATGGAGATAATGCCACCCCCTCATCTCACAGGACTGTTAAAAATATAAATTAATTAAGGTTTGTGAAGTACTTTGAAACTGTAGTGACGAACACCTTAGAAAATCCCTTGAAGAAATTAATTATTCTGTCGTCAGAGCATGGTTTAAATAGTGTGCAGTAAATACAGTCTTAGGCTTCACAATGAAGAAAGAAGATAAAGCAAAGTGTTGGACTGCTATTTATTGAGTATAATAAATCCTTTTCGGTGAATGAATCCAAGGCCCCATGGAAAAATAATATGGGATAATGAAATTAAAGATGGTATCATAAGGAATATGCACAAAGGGCAAATTAAGCACAGTCAACTTTCATTCTGGCATTTCCTAGCTTATTAGTATTTGACTGCTCAACCTCCACATTCTGTTACCATTGTCTGCCTGCAATACACTGTATGTTGTATATCATTTTACAGACCAATTAAATTAGGAGACATAACATTGCTTGGCTAATTAAATGAACCCTGACATTCATCTAACATTACTGTATTGCTTAAATGTTTAAATGATTGCATTTAAACAAGACAGAATGAGACACTTCTTTCCAATAATACCTTCTACCTTCATGTTTCAAATCACTGCCCTAAGTCAGACAGGGAAGGGATTTGGAAACAAATCTCCCACAACCCAGTTATATGGCATAACCAGGATAAGGGTTAGAATGGACATCAGAAAACACCTCCTTTGCCAGGTTTGTAAATGGTGCCTGAGGGCAGATCTATACTGCTTCTGTGTTAGGAAGTGGCACCATGAACACAAACCCTGCCCATTCACTCCTTCTCAGTGCATATCAGATGCCAGGCTCCCCCCATTAGGTGTGTTTGTTGGTGTGCATCCAGATCCCCTCCTATGGTACACTGCATTTTTTTGGTATTTGGTGCATGAAGAACAGGAGTGGGGGTGAGGGTTTCACAGCATCATCTCTCCAATCGCAGCTGGAGATTGTAAAGACATACCTAATACCTCAGCATTTTTATGTTGCCAAAAAATATTCACCAAGTTCAATCCATATCATGGATAGTTTGCATCAATAAAAACTTCATTTTTCATTGAATAAACTCTTTTAAAAAATCATTCAGTTTTCCACTGAGTAATGCTTGCTAAGTACTTCTGTCTGAAATTCTCACCTTATTTCTAGGAAAACTGAGTAGAATTCATAACTCAACTATATAGCCAGTAGGGCTGCGCAAAACAGCACTCTTTCATTTAAATTTCTGTGTCACCATTTCAAAGGGACAGACAGTGTTTTGTTTCCTTATTTCATTTCATTTCGAAGCACTGATCTGTTTCATTTCATCACAGCTGTTTTGCTGTTTCAATATGTTTCAATGTTTCGCCCATAGGTTATAATGGGTAATCATGAAAATGCCTATATCTTTGTCATTTCTTGCCTGATTCAGAACATTGCAGGGAGGGTAGCCCATTCTGTGAGCACGAAGCCTGCCAGGTTTCAAGCAGAGAGCAGCCCTGGCTCTCCCTGCCTCCCACCGCCAGGCTGCGCTCTGAGCAGCTCCACCAGCCCCATGGAGCTCAGCCCAGTGGCACGAGGTGGCGGGAGAGCCAGTGGTGGAGCCGCTTAGAGTGCAGCCTTGGCCAGTGGCTCTCTCCCGCCTCCTACCACCAGGATCGGCTCTGTGGGGCTGGTAGAGCCACTCAGAGCGCAGCCTGGTGGTGGGAGGCAGGGGAGAGCCAGGGCTGTGCTCCGACTAGCCCCGCCAGCCCCATGGAGCTGAGCCTGGCGACAGGAGGCGGAGCGCAGCCCTGGCTCTCCCCTGCCTCCCACCACTGGGCTGAGGTCTGTGGGGCTGGCAGACCTGTGCAGAACGCAGCCCTGGTTCTTCCCCACCTCCTGCCACAAGGCTGCTTCAAAACTAGAAACATTTTGAAACTTTCAAAATGTTTCAAGTGCTCTCATTTTATTTTGAATCTGTTTTGAAGCTTTTGGTTTCATTTCGATTTCTCTGCTTCGAGCTCAAAACACATTGCAGCAGCTTCAAAACAAAACACTTGTTGAAATTTCACACAGCCCTAATACCTATATATAGTCATGAGTGCCTATTTTACCTTTTTTCCCCAAATTGAAGTCTAATGTTTATTGGAGGACAAGTTTAAATCTTAAGGTTTTGAGGAGCTTCCCAAAAGTAATCTTGAGAGTGTTGTTGTTGCTAATTCTAAATTTTTGAATCCATGTTTTACATCTACAATATTTTAAATTCAATTTTCAATTTGATTGCACTTTATACTACAACACTGAGAATGAAAGTACCTGTTTCCTCTCCTTCTCATAAAAGCTTGTGCATCTTTGGCTGCAAATAAGTATTTTTCACTTGTGACTGTTTTTGTTAGTGTTTATCAAAACTGTGTTTTTAATGGCATAGAGGATTCCCAGGTTCAGATCCTTCTGAATTGAATGTGCATTGCATTGTTGCCTACTAGAATGATGTAATGCACACGGTGTGCACAGTGTTCCCTTCCAATTCTGTGTTCCTATATTAACAAATTCAATCAAATCTATTTACATATCTATGTACATCAGAAATCTTTCTGAAATGCAATTTGTTCAACTGAACATTAAATGTACTGAGACAGAAGGAAAACTTAGCAACAGGTTTTTTTTTCATTGAATACAAATCAGCTATTGCAATTTGCTAATTAAGTGACAGGTTATCAATGTAGTAACTGTTTCCACTGATGTCAAAAGCACACTGGCAATTCACAGCTATAAATAACACCAATTTCAAAAGGGGAGATTCTTATTTGAAAGCAGAACACATTCAAATAGGGATTAAAGTCTATTTCTTTCTGGTTTTAGATTTAAAAGGAATTTGTATGAATTGCTATCAGCAATAATGTTTTCCTCTCCCTGTGACAAATCCATGAGTAAAATTCTGATACCGCTGAAATCAATAGCAAAAATCCCAAAGATTTCAGTGAGGTCAGGATTTCACCCTCTCTCTTTCTACAGATTAAATTCTTTAAAACAAAGATGAATTTAAACACGGAAAGACACAAATCTTCTGCAGAAAAATAGCCAAATTACCAGCTCACAAGTATACAAAGCATATTTCACTTATGACAGCTTGTGCTGATGAACAATATCAATGATGCCATACTAAGCATTCTGTTTCAGTGGATTAATTACTTTCCATGTTAGATGATGTCTTCTAGTATTTCTTGTTTGCTACTCCTGTTTTCAAAACTAATCCAAAGCAAAAAAACAGTGATCAAAATTCATGTCAAATCAAAATGGTGTATTATTTGCATTCCCTTGCAGGACATTGATGCCACATTAATCCAAAAGAATCAACTGTAGCAGGGACACAGCCCAGCACTGCATTTACTGAGGCAATGACCACCAGGGTGCCCCACAGTCTGTGGGATCCTGGGCCATCCTGATGGTAAGCAGTGGGCCCTCAGGAAGACATCAGACCTCCTCACATGGTCTCCCCCAAGGCCCAAAGCCTGGTCAGGAATGAAAGCAAGCAGCCAGCATGTCCAGCACCACCTGCAGCCTGGAGGCCCAGCCGCCAGCAATGAGGAACCCCACAGGGCTTCTTAATACCTGGCAGCAGTTACAGAGCACATAGGAGCCTCCCTTATACAGCACCGCCAACCCCAGAAAAGGGGAGGTGCTGGCATAGACATCAGCCTATGCTCCTTCCCTCAACCAGAGCCAAGGATGTCTGGTCAGACACCAGCCCAACCCCAGCTCCCACAGCAGAAACTTGACTATCCTGTGGATTCTGGATGCCAGGTACTTGCAAGTGCCTCATGGGGTTCATAGTACCTGTATCTCCAAACTACCCAGGGGGATTGGCCCAATACAGGCCTGCCCTGTGAACTAGGCTTGCAACTGGGGGCAAACTCCAAAGAGCCTCAGCCTCATGAAGAGAAGGCGAACACACACTACAGGGCTGAAGCTAAGCCCATGAGTAAACAAAGGACGCGGATATTTATGTTATATTGCTTTATTAATTTGCATGCGGTACAGACAACATTGGTGGTAGACCATTACCAGAGTAACAGGGCTCAACCAGCTCATATCAGTCCCATACTGGGTTTTTTTGTCCTCATGTAGGACTTTTTCTCCTGTCACATGAAGACAGGCACCTGGGGGAACCAGGTGCCTATCCCAATTATCACAGGAACACCTAAATGGAAAGGGAAGGGGTGTAAGGGAGGCAGATCCCCACAGGAGATGCCCGGATGATGAGACCTGCACCCAGCTACAGTCAGGTACCACCTCCTGCTTTCCTTTTCATTAACAACAAGTCATGGCAGATGGGATATAGAGATAAGGGGGTGAAATACACATTCAGAGTGAGGCACCTAGGCCCCACCCCAGTGTGGCCCTTCAGCCTGGATCCCACTACACAACAGTAACTGATACGTTAACTTGAAAAGCAAGTTTCTTAACAGTAATCCACTTCCTCTGTACCATTTTGCTAAACCCTCAAATTTGCCTCTCTAAATGCCATTCTGACCTAGGGATTTGGTCTGAAGGTTAACAGCAAGGAAAAATTTCTCTAATCACAACTTTTTATAGAACTGGACAAGGAGAAACAGGCCTTTAAATGCAATGGATTGCAAAATACTGATGTCTTAATTGTTCCCACATTACTAGCGTTGACTTCCTGAGAATAAATATTTAAGTATATAAGGGGAAAGGCACAAAACTGCAAACCCAAGGACATCAAGACACATAGGTAGATACAGCAAAAGGAAAAAGCTGAAAGGCAAGGAAGAAGGTTATCTCAGCACTCAGTCTCTTGCTCTCGGGTCTGACAAAGACTAAGAGTGCTGTAGAAGGCTCATACCCTCCCCCCCTGACACACACACACACACACACACACACACACACACACACACACTGGGAAAAGAGAACTTTGCTGGTCAGATTAGGAGAGGCATTAACTGACTCCATGACTAATTCCACCATCCAGTTGTCTTTGGTTATGGAAGATCTGTAGTAATAGAGGACCTTTTCAGAGTCAGTATAGGAGGAAAATTTCCTCTATCAAGGAATAAAAAGATGACTGTCTGTCCTGATACTTCTGTGAACCACATTTATAATAGCACTCTCAGCACTTAACAAATAAGAACTGGGATACATGGTAATGACCAATTTCTTCTTGTTTTGGTTCTTAGAAACAACTACTGCTCTAGACCTTTAACTCTCTTTGTGCTGCATGATACCTTCTAAAACAACTGCCATCATGGTAACCCTTCCTCCAACCAAAGCTTTATTCAGCTTCACTCTATAGATAAGCCAACAGTGGGTATTTGGAAAACAACAAGGTGACTCACATTATTCTAAGGAAGCTGATTAGTTTTATGGCTTTGATAGCAGTTCCTTGAACAAATGAACCCCCAGCTGTTACTTTTTATCAACTATGTCTGCTCTTAAACAAAGGTGTTATCACTATTTAATTGCAACCTATAGATCAGAAGCTTGAAATCCCTACTTTTTTTTTTTTTTTACTGTGTCCTATATCAGTGAAAATGTATGTGAATCAGACTTTTGGTTGAATACCTCTGACCATTTCTGAATATATTTTCAATTTCATATTTTATTTTTCCCTACAAGGTTTTGCTTTTATGTCCTTGGCACTTCTGTCTTACAACTCTTCAAAACTCACATGGGAATTCTAGTTAAAATGATCAGTAGGCAAACCATAGCTTCACATCTATCATGTACTTTGTTCTCCACTGACAGGTTTTGGGTGTCCTTCTGCTCAAAAACTTATTTCTTTGGATCATGCTCTACTGTTTCTCCACCAGAACAATATAACATTTTCCATAAGTGTTATACATTGATCAGGTTCAGGCTGTGTTCAGGCTCTCTGTTCACAAGAGCAAGGCATATGTGTTCAGGCTCTTACTGTGAAGCAGCATCTCACCATTATCGGCTTTGTTTAAGGTGGCAACAGGAACCTTCTTTTGTTTGAAGCAAGTGAGGCGTTTTAGCCACAGATAAATTATAAAGTCCAGCCCAGCAAAGCACTTATATAGGCACATAATTGATCCCTCTGAAATTAATTAAACTACTTGTGAATTCAAATTATTCATGTGGTTACATGCTTTGATGGATTGGGCCCTCAGCTGGGATGAAATCTGATGAACCTCAGTTGACTTCACTGTTCCTTCTTATGTTAAATCTGATTTTGGAAAAATGTTCCTGCGAAATGTAGAGAACTAAGCTGCAAAAGACAGCAATATGATTACCGTTTTGCTCTGGATCTCTAGTGAATTAACAATATATTTAGAATTACAATATATTGAGGTATATTGTATTTAATATCTCAAAGGAATTCTGATAAAAATGACTACATATAGCTAAATTTTAGACATATTTTAAGTATTTCTTAAGGAAATCTAAAATCCTTCTAAAACAATATCAACATGATAATTATGGAGGCATACAGTCCTTCTCTACTTTGTATCATGGGTATTTTTTCAATAGTATTTCAAAATGGTTCTGTCTAAATACTGGCCCCAACTAAGTGAGGTATGGGTTGATTTTCAGAATTTAAGCAGTCAGGCTACCATTACCAGTTACTGACAACAAAGTAGTTTGCTCTCATCTCTATTGTTCTACACCCACTCAGTGAATAATTCTTCCCCTCTCCCAAACCTAACGCAGCTGCACACTCATAATAAAGAAATATTAGATGAACAAATATGTTTTACCCTTCATTACCAATGTTCTAAACAAACATGATAGATATCTAGTTTATTATGGTACTTATTTATGATGAGAACCTATTTTAAAGGGTTGGAATTGTGTAGAGAGGATGCACGAGATCAGAGATATATCCTCAGTCACCTGATCTGTTCAGGACAGGATGACCCAGAGTTAGCCAGAGGGGATATACTGCTGCTCTGAAAATGATCAGCCATGGTCCTAATAATTCATAGTGTCAATCACAATATGCCAGTAACTAATTAGAGCAGGGCTACCAAAGATATGATATATGGGCTGGATTCAGCCATAGAGCCTTATCATCCAGCCTACAGTGCTACCTGTGGGTCTTGAGTGAACCCAAAGTGCTGAATGTGGTACCTGGAGCCACCTGGGTGTGTGCTACAAGTAGTGCCCTCAGCCAATTCAGAGTATATCCTGAACATGGCATCAGAGTATATGCTGCACAAGACATGCTGGATTTTGGGATGGTCTAAATAGGACCCACAGACTGGCTGCACATGCTGAATCCATCATGGAGGGCCGGGCCTGGCATGTGCTGCATGCAGTGCACAGGGCTGGAGTTGACATGCATGCTACAAGCAGTACATGGGGCCAATCCAGGTTATACACTGGCTCCAGCACAGACTAGACCCATGCCCCTCATTCAATCCACAGAGACAGATGAGTTTGATATCCCTAAGCAAGAGACCTGGATAAGCTAGCAGGTACCAACAAACTCAGGTGCCATGTTCCCTTCTTAATGTACTCTTTGAATGCTAAGTAGGAAATGTCCTATGCATCTGTGTGGGAAGAAGCTGCCTCCATCACAAATAAAGTGCCCACAGCTTAAGCACTGCATGGAGACCAATCCAGGATGTGTGCTCTGTGATGAAATCCTATTCCAGCCTCCTCCTTGCCCTGGGCCTAGTCTGTTTCACTCTCCCTCTCTCTCCTATGTGTCTATCACTCCAGTTGCTAAGAAACCATCTCTGCCTACCTGCCTGATGACAAGTAATAAGTGAAAGCTCTCTATTGTGTTAGCACTCATGGCATGGGGGCAGGGGCTGAAGCCCCTGTCAGTCCACTAGGTAGTGATGGTACTTTACAAATTGATTGGCCAGCATCCAATAACACATGGCCTTATTGGGTATGGAAGATTAGGCCAGAAAGTTATTTAAGGGCGTCTTCTTCCTGGAAGTGGGGGGAGCTATATTGGG
Source organism: Crocodylus porosus (assembly GCF_001723895.1). NCBI lineage: Eukaryota > Metazoa > Chordata > Crocodylia > Crocodylidae > Crocodylus > Crocodylus porosus. The sequence continues at coordinate 68,096,068 of NW_017728918.1, read as the reverse complement.
GAACATGAAGTAAGCACATGGCCTCTGGAACTCGTCTAGGCTCCAAAAGAACACGAGTAACTTACCTGAAATTTATCTAGATATATAGCTTATTGTGATGTAGAAGCATGTCAGCCAGCTACTAAGCTGACACTGTTTGCTCTGTGTTATTCTTTGATACTTTTCTATCCTGTACCCTTCCCCAAGCATACTCTCTGTAACCAGTAAAGCTCTCCACTATACAAGCATGGTAGACTGGCTGAGAGAGGGATTGGGTAGGTCATTGTGCCCCCTTGGTTTGGCTGACTAAGGAAGGCTACTTTCTGTACTTCAGGCTAAAGGATGCACCCCAAGTTCTTGCAGTGGGTCAAGCACCCTCAAGGGCTACAAGGCCAAGATAAAGTCCAGACTACTGGGTGGTGGCAGCATTTAGCCCAGGCTTGCACGTGTGCTCCAGGAAGGGGGATGGCCTGATGTGAGGCAGCCCAGAGGACGCACTCAGAGTTTGGCAGGTGGTCAAACACAGCAAGGTGACTGGCTCAGCACAGGAGCACCCCCTACTGAACTGCCACATTATCCATGTTGACCTGTTGCACATGGATAGTATTCAGGTCAGCATAAGACACAGCAGCCATGGTGGCTACTGTCCGTCAGAAAAAGTCCAGTGGAGGAGCTGCCACCATTCACTTTTTGCATCACAGCCCAGTTTCTCAGTCCACTTTCCAGGAAATGAGAGACTTGTGTTCATTAGGCTTCTCAGCCTAAGGAGATTCAAGCCTACATCTTCTGCCTAGTAGAATAATGCCCTAACCATCAGAGGGAGTATGACTATATCCAAGTGACAGGCACTCCAACAGGAGTGGGAGCCCTAGGTTTCAGTTCTTGTTCCTGATGCTATTTCATAGATTTCATAGATTTCATAGACATTAGGGCTGGAAGGGACCTCGGGAGATCATCGAGTCCAGCCCCCTGCCCAAAGGGCAGGA
>NW_017728918.1:68087081-68095092 GCF_001723895.1 Crocodylus porosus | reverse complement strand
GGCTCTGCTGGGGCTGCAAGAGGTGCGAACCTGTTATTTATTTATGCATTTTATCTAATGAATCTTTAATCAAAATGCATAAGCATACCCTGGAGTAGATACATGGCTCCAGTACTTCCCCTTCCTCAAAGATGCGCTCACCACTGCACCACAAATTATGCTCACTCTTGCTTACTCTTTGTTTGGCATGTCTGGCTGGACTGTGACAACTTCAGCAGGACAGATGCAGTGTAGCCTACCCTGCTGACCTGACCATTCTATAGCTTAATAATTAGTGCACTCTCGTAGGAAATGCAAAGCTCGAACCTCCTGAGATGGATCAGGATGTTAAACCCAGGAGTCGCTTCTTGTATGAGTGCTCAAATTCCTAGATTAATCATTAATAGATTGATAATTAGACTAAAAAGCAATCATTTATTATTATTTTTATATATTTAATAAATTAGTAATTAGATCAATCTAATTGGCTTAAGCTTCTATTCAGCTGTAGAAAGTAGATAAACACCAGCAGATTCTCACTATGCCTGAAGAAGTTTGTGCCTGAAAACTTGTAAAGAACAATTTTTCCAACTGTTCAGTTGGTTGAATAAATGATTTCACATTTACCCAAATAACCTTGTCTGCCTAATCCCCAGGATACTATGTAATACAGTTGATGCCAATACCACCAACTTCTCCAGCTGTATCCTAAAAGAGAAGTCAGACAGTCATCTGTATTCAGAGGGATGACATTAACACCTTCCATGAGGAGGGTGCTTGTGTGAGGCTATGAACCCCAAGCCTTGCATAGGTACGTAACTCTGGGACAGAGACAGTATTTCAGATACCTTCCTTCTCTCAGCATCTCCCAGGAGCAAATCCAGAGGGGGTGCAGCACTGTGGTCACAACCCTCCCCCCCCTTCCCTTGACTGTGGTGCACATGAGTTCCCAAGGTGGGGTCTAGCTTGCACCTCGGCTTTCATGTGGCTCTGGAGTCCAGAGGGTGAGCTCTGTCTCATTTGCTTTTCTCTTCCTTTTTCCTGCTGCTGGATTCAGCCAAAGGGGAAGGGCAAACAGCATCAGCTTTCATGCCCTGGGCTCTGGAGCTACATGAAAGCAGGGGCTCCAGCCAGACCCTGCTCCAATCAGCTGATGAGCTCTGAGCCTCTGCTGACTGGACAGTGAGCTGAGTTCACTGTGCAGGTGCAGCGCAACCAAAGTGGGGGAGAGGGAACACACCCTCTTTCATCCCATTCCTGAATCTGCTACTGGCATTTCCTTTTCATTGGCTTAGGAGCCCCCTGACTCCTCCTTAGTATGCCGGCTGTTGTGAATCTTATATCCTTAGCATTGAACTCTCTCTATTAATGTACATGGAAGTTAAGCTCCTAATTCAGGTTTGTGATCTCCTCTCAAGAACTGAGCACCTAAAAGGCGTGGCAACACTCGAGGGCACCATGCCTAAATCCCTCTGTAGATTAGGCTCCAAGTTCCTCCTGATAGAATTTTCAAGTTATTATGTCTTTTAATATTTCCAAATTAGGGTTTAGCTGAGTGCACAAAAAGGTCTCATCAATCCCTTATTTTAAGAGCTTTAGTTGATTTGGTCCATGATTCATACTGAAGATAGAGGCAAGTTAATTTTTAAAAGGCTGGTAATATATTAATTTATTTGAAAAAGCCAACTAAACTTAACTTTAGACTAATATTTCTAGCCAGATCAACTAAATGAAAAAGCACTGTAGTTAGAAGAACAAAGGGAAAGAGCTCTTTGGGTGAAATCAGATGTAACCTGTAATAATATGTAAAGATGGAAAATGAAAGAGAGTAATTGAAACTGTTTATTCAAAGCAACAAACTGAGTCCTGAATGGAAAGATAGCATACAAGGGACAAGACAACTCAAGAGAAACACTATTTTTTGCGGAGGTGAGGAAAGTGAGGGAAGGGGGGAAGGAGGTGTGTTTAGTTTGGTAAGGTAAGCACATCAAAAATGTTTGAAACCACAACAGGATTGTAAGTCAGGGAATAGGGTGGGGAAAGAGATGGCACAGAATACTGAAACAAAAGGTTGTGTGCCAGACAAGCTGACCAACCAATAGGGTCCAGCAGAAGAAAGGAGAATGTGTGCATTCCTTATATTAATCTCAGAAGAACGTACCTGGTTTAACTCTTACCAGCTTACTTCCTTGAAAACTTGCATTGGTATATTACATTGGTAACAGTTCAACACTAACACTAACTAACTAATGCTTTTAAATAACTTTTAGCAATTTAGCTTGTTCTGAGAGTGTCTATGTTTAAAACCATTCCAATTTAACAACACTGATTTAAAATTACACCTTTAGTTAAGTTGGTACACTTTTTTTTTTTTTATAGATCAGGCCCAGCATAAGTTTATAAAGGTAACTTATGTTTCTTCTAACATTGACCCAGGGAAGTGAAACAGCCTTTAAGAAAGCTGTTCAATTAACTGTTGGGTTTTTTTTTTTTATTTGGCCTCCAGATTGAAAAATTATTTAAAAAAATATTTTTAATCAAAATAAGAATTCCCTTTTTTCTTGCCAAATGAAAAAAAAATCCTGTAAAAATATTGTTTCCATTTTGAGCCTTTTTAGTAAATAAAATAATGGAAGTAAAGAGCTAGAATTAGGCACCATGCACAAAACAGATGAAGTAGTGATGTCAGCATGCTCCTTTTACCATATAACCCAGTGGTAGGGTATTCATTCATAATACAGGAGACTGAGGTTCAATTCCCCCTGTACCAAAGGGAATCTGAACCCTCACTTCCCACCTGGAAAGAAATTTCCAAACTACAAAGTGTTCTGAGCTGGGTTGCTCTCAGTCTCTCCAACTGACACAGTTTCATTTTTCATTATGCATTGGTAGAGGGACTGGAATCAAAGGGCATGTCTACATGTGCCCCTATGGTGCACTAACACCTGTTACTGAGTACCAAGGGTTTGGAACAGACTCCCCCAGAGGTGGTACAGTCACCTACCCTGGTGATCTTCAAGAAGTGCCTTGACACCCACCTTGCTGGGATTGTTTTTCCTGGCCAAGTACAGGGGGACTGGACCCAATGATTTGTAATGTCCCTTCCAGCCCCTAACAACTATGAAACTATGACTTCCCCAGAGCCTGAAGTGGGCAGAGGTCTCTGCCCTGCTGCTCCCTCCTCTTGGCTTCTGAGCACCAGGAGCCAAGTGGAGAGAGTGACATCATGAGCCCCTTGCCTTCACTCTGGGGTTTCTGGTGTGAGAAGCAGCAGTGGGCTTTCCCTTCTGTTTTCCCTGCTGTTCCAGTCCTCCCTGAAAAGGAAGGACTGAAGCATTCCGTGCTCTGCCCAGACCAGATCATCCTGGTCTCAGAAAGACTCAAGGAGCAAGGGAGAGGGGACATTTGCAGACTGAACACCTGTACAATTCCCTCTCCAGTAATCATTTCTAGTACTGGAAATATTCCACCACTAGAAATTAATGTTTCCATGTGGCCTAGGTTGGGTATCCCTATGCTTCAGTGCAGTCACAAAAGTGATTCTAGTATAGGCATACCAAAAGCACAGACTATGAGTCCCCTCCTATAAGGTGCTTCATTTTCAAAGTTATACAGAAGAAAAGAATTTAAGAGGCTTAATGTGATGCTTCCATGTTCAGAAGCTGAAGAAACACATTTTTCCTGTATCTGTTTGTGGCAGCAAGACACGAGATGCCACGAACACCGTCAGCCTGGAAGTGCCACGGGAACCTAAGCCCCAGGCACTCCCAACAGCGGGACAGCTGGGAGAAACCCTGGTTCTGCTCCCAGTATGCTTTACCAGTGCATGCTGGCTCCAATTGGTCACGTGGAGGACTTCATAAAGGTGTGCCCGCCACCAGCGAGGGAAGAGACCGGAAGAGGAAGATGGGGAGTGAGAAAGCCAGCTTCTAGAGTGGCATGCCCTGGCAGGGGTGAGTGGAGGGAACCAGCAGACTTTAAAGGAAGACTTGGAGGAGTCTTCAGACTTACCTAGGGAGCAGCAGCAAGAAGAACTGAGTGGCTGATTGGCCAATCAAGAAGCAGGGAACACTTGTCATCCTGGTGAAGAAAAAAAGAACTCTAACCATGAATGGAATGGGGGAATCAAAGAAAAGTCTTTCCCCACCATTCTCAAAGACTCTAGAAAATCAGAGTATCACTAGTAGCTCATGGTGCAGTAAAAAGCCCCATCAGGTATCAGACATCGCACAGAAACAGGCAGATTGCCTATGGACTTAGGTTAACTTAGGCTCCTGGCTTAGATATAAATTGCACCAAGTATTTGAGGATGTTGTGGGCATGCTGATGGCCCTACTTACCTGAACATCAGGTTGGCACTAGGATGGGGTTTAGGGGAGGCAGAGCCCCATGGTACATTGCTTGACTGAGCAAAATCCAAGCGTAAAGGAATTAAAAATATTCCTCCTCTTCAATATTGAAAACATCAAGCCTGGCAGGTGAAAAGAGGGTTTGCACCATAGTATTTTGCAACTTGGGTCAAACTGTCCAGTCCTCAGGGTAGGCATGCAGAGGACTCTGCCTCAAGACATAAACATCCAGCCAAGACAACAAACAGACATTTGCACTGTTTTGTGTATTTTACAAAGTCCATTCAACTTTAAAATCCAATTGCTACTTTGCAATACTTCATACTTCTACAAAGAATTTTAGTTTAAATTGCTTCTAGGTAAAGTCCAAAATCCCTCCTCATATAACTCCACTGAATCCACACAACAAAGGAGTTCAGCTCAGTATCATTAATACGCGCATGGCATCAGTACACTGCAATCTTCACAACCTATTTAAACAGCAACAATTTTTTATGTATATGGCAACATGCTGTCTAGAACTACATCTCCTTTGTTTACCTGCTGTGCAAGCTCAACAGTTTTATTCATACCTGGCTGCAACTGAAATGAAAGTTGTGGGCTTTTTTCTTACTGCACTAGCATATAAAATTATAGATGAGTAAATAGAAAATTCCAAGATCAGGTCTATCAGAAAGTTCCTTTATTTAAGGGCCTCTTCAAGCAGTGGCAGAAGTGGTATGGGGCATCCAGCACAGCTGCCCCAGGTGCTGACTTGAGGATGGAGGGGCAGAAAAAGCCCCACACAATTGTGTTCTGTGCAGGTGACTGCTGTGAAATACAAATATATGAAGTTACTAATTCTAGAAATAAGAATTCTCCTATGAAGCATTTGCAATTACCCTCTGCAAAATCCTGGCTGACAATTGCAAGTGTTGTTCTAAAGTACATGAAAAGCATTGTGACAAAGATGGACTACATTTATACTGCAGCAGTGTATGCTGTGCAGTGGGCAAGGTACACAAAAAATGAAAAAGGGAAAGATGCAATGAAAAAGAAAAGGCATCATTCTGAAATGCTTTGTGCGTGTAACCCATCAGCTAACTCTTTGAGCTTTTAGCTGGAAATTGGCAGCAATAGAGGATCAAGAAGAGAAAACTATATAAACTTTTTTTTAATGGAATGCCCTTGGGCAGAAAAGGCGAAAAGGCAAAGGATGCATTAGCAGGAAGGGTAACTAACCACCTTACACACTGAGTGATGGGGCTGTGAATATTGTGCTAAAATGTGCTTACCACACATAAGCTGACAGACTCCTCAGCACCCACCATGCTTGACTTAAGCACTTCCACGCTATTACACTTGCCTCTGATGGACTCACCTCAACAATAACCCCTGAGCCTGGATGAATATGGGATGGTATTCCATTACTGAAGGGACCTAATTCTCACTTACACCAAGAGTCTTTTACACCACTTCGGCATTGTAAGGGGTCCCTAAAATTGAGGCTTTTCTTCAGTTTAAGTCCCCTTTATGCTGGTGAAGGAACATAAAGGACCTTACTTAAAAGGAGAATCTGCATTTATCGACTTCCAGAACTAGTGACCATAATTTGAGAATTAAATTAAATTAAATTCACACACTGACCGGTGTGAAGCATCTGGCAAAAACTATTTGCTCCAAAATATAGCAAACAAAATGCAGGAGCATTTGAAGTGCTCACCCTATGTAGCAGCATTTAATTCCAACAACAGTCTTTCCTTTCTGCCTAACTGCCAACTGATTCTGTTATCACTTTGGGGAGCAGAGGTTTGCTCTTTATCTTATCACTTCAGCTCTTTGTACCTTATTCTTCAGCAGACGATTTAGATTCACAGTAACTCCAGATGAGATTTTTTTTTCCAGTCAACTCTTTCACTTAACTGCAGCTTGGCTTGCCTCTGTGCAGTCATTTATTTAAGTTTCAAGTCTTTTTCTCCATTCAGATACTAAATTTGAAGTTATTTTGGGAGAAAGTTAAAAAGACTTAGAGAATCATTTTCCCCACTTCTTGCCTGGACACCACTATTACCTCTTCCTTCACACAAATTCACAAAAATAACTCATCTAAAATCAATGTTTCCTTGTCAGCAAGTCAGCATCTCAACAGCTGAAAAGAAATGTTGTAAGAACAGTGATGCTGGCTGAGAGCAGGTGGTATTTCAAGAAATAATACGCTGCCAGGGTGAGCCACAGCATCATTTCACTAATAAAGAGAGTAATCTACATCTAGATACAGTTCCCAAAGGTCAGGTTCCAGGGTCACTAAATTATCATGGGTCTCAATAAAGCTCAAATTAAGATCACATTACTTTCCTAGTCAGTAAAGTTAATCTCAAACCACTGCACAGCTAGGGGATGCTCATTGTTTGTCTTACCATTTCTATGCAAATGAGCAGCCTTGTAATGTGCAGTCATGGAAATGCTTTATTAGTTGGTGTATTACAAGTACATGATGTGCCAGCAAGCTTTGCACAGGCAGCTACACACAATTAATCTAGCAATTTTGTCTACCAATTTTAAGCAAATTCCAGCTTCCTAGCAGAACAAAGTTAATGGCCTTCATGAACCATAAGCAGTCACCCACTTCACAAGTAATGACTGGCTATTATTTCTCAAGTATTCACTAATAACAATCTATGCTATGTTCCTTCACATCATTTATAAACTGAAAAAAAGAGAGTCCAGGTTCAGTAGTGTCAAATGTTCAAGAAATATACTCATACAATTCTGACAGATGCTAACAACTGACAGTTCAATCAACTACAACTTCTGAGGAAAGTAAGCCAGTAGAAATATGTGCTACTTAGTATCATACCACTGTTGTTGACACTTCAGATAAAAAATAGATTCATCCTTTGCATCCAGAAATTACTACTAGCATCGGATTTAAAGCAGGGGTGTCAAATTCACCCCACGCTCTGTCTGGGTTGGATCCCAGACTGTGGGACATCTGGGATGGATCCCTGGGGCTGTTGGCTGCAGCAAGTCCAATAGTGGGGGGGCCAAAAGTGGTGGTGAGGGTCTGGTGACAACAGCACCAAGTGATGATGAACCAGGCGGCTGCAGGGTAGGCAAACCAAGGGCTATTGTCATATATCCCTTGTTTGCCTTGCTGCTGCCAATGGCCATAGCCAGTGGGGCCTAGTGGCCCCTAATTTTGCATCAGGCCGTATCCTGAAGCAGGGTGGATCCAGCCCACAGGCCGTATGTTTGACACCCTCAATTTAAAGGATCTAGAGTGTTCTTTATGGGGACCTGAGAAAGCAGGTCAAGGGCAAGAACAAAGTCATTACAAAATGTTAAGGCAATAAGAGAAAGAGCTTTGAATGCCTGTTCTAAAAAATCACTTTCATAGTTTTATAGTTTCTAGGGTCGGAAGGGACCTGAGCAGATCATCGAGTCCGACCCCCTGCCATGGCAGGGAAGAGTACTGGGGTCAAACAACCCCAGCAAGGTGTACATCTAGCCTCTTCTTAAAGACCCCCAGGGTAGGAGCCAGCAGCACTTCTCTTGGAAGTTGGTACCAGACCCTAGCCGCCCTGACCGTGAAGTAGCGCCTCCTGATATCTAACCTAAACCTTCCCTCTGCCAGCTTGTGACCGTTATTCCTGGTCACTCCTGGCGGTGCTCGGAGGAACAGGGACTTCCCCAATACCTGCTGA
>NW_017728918.1:68071385-68086981 GCF_001723895.1 Crocodylus porosus | reverse complement strand
GGTCCCTCCTTTCCATTGCGTGTGCACCTCCCTTTTAGCTAGGAGACATTCCCGGATGCTTTTGGTGAGCCATGGGGGCTTTTGCACCCTCCTGCCCCCCACTTTGTTTGGCCCAGCACTGCAGAACTCCACCTGATACCCATGGAGAGTTAACTAAGCTAGAGGCCTTAGTGAATCCCTTCTGTGCTGCACAGTGCTTACACAAAACTAACTGAACTCCTCCAATTTTACACTAAGCTATATGGAAAATTTCAAATGAGCCAATGACCCCTTTTAGTTATTTTATTGTCTTTGTCAACAATCAGGATGAGCAGTCCTGAAGAACAGTTGATTCCAAAGTGTTATTCATGACTCTACCAGTAACACACTGTATGACCTTGAGCAAATTGTCAAACTTACCTGGGCCTTGGTTTACTGATTTTCTCTTACTGATGGTGTGTTACTTACTTTGTAATGCCCCAATGTTTAAACAGTGCAAAGATCCTCTACTAAAAGCCAATATCTATATTAAATGGCACCTAGTATTGTTATACTATTATAGCAACAAGTTCAGCCTATGAAAGTATTTAAGCCAGCAACTTCTCAATTGTTTCAATAAAATACAGCTCAGCTGCTGTAAAGAAAATAATGGAAGGTTTTTTTTGAAAATTAACTATCTCCCCACACTTCATTTCAAAGTTTATTCAAAGGGAAGGAAAGAAATTAAAGTTCTAATTAAAACATTTGTAATAGTTGTTCAGTTTTGCCCGGTTCCATGTGCAGGGATGTGCAGGAAATGGATCGCAGCTCTGCCCCAGGCCACAGCACCATGCTGTCACCACCCCATGATCCTGGCCCTGGCTCCACCCACCCTTCCTGCTCCTGGATACTGCTCCCCACCTGCCTATGGCCCCATCCCATTGGCCTGCCCGAGCACACCCTGCCCATGGAGACCCCACCTATCTGCCTGCTCCATCCAGTGCCCTCAGTGCTGGGCGCAGGGCAGATGGGCCAGGGACCAGATAGGATCAATTCCCTCCCCCTGCCCTGCTCCATGCCAGATTAGCTATAACTCCCCCTGGCCCACAACAGCTCACTGAAATTCCTTAAGTGGTCCTCCAGCGCAAGTAATTGCCCACACCTGCTAGAAACCCAGAAAATAAAAAGCCATTGTTTATTCCCATTTCCTCTTTGTTTCCCTTTAGCCTGAGGTTCTCTCTGTCCATTGCACTGAAAATGGCCTCACAAAAGTTACCAGTAAAGCTTGTACAGTTTTTTTCCTGTATGATTTTATTTAGTTCCACAGTCTGGTAGGACAATGACTTAATTCCACTTCTTTTATCACAGAGCTGACTCAGTTTTCCAAAATCATGTCCTGAATACCGACTCTTCCTCCACAAGTTGTCCATCTATTTTTCTAACTGTCTGACATAGATGATGATCAGGGATGGGTTTTTTTGTTATTTGACTATACAGTACCTCAAATAATGTTGGTGAAAAAGGGACAGATCTGCATGTGACTGTGGTGATAGAAGTTGTAAATTAAATACACTCCTTTATTTAGACTATGAAGGTTGCAAATTGAGGGATGGTCCCTTAATTAAGCTTGTTAGGGCCTTATTATACCTGCTACATCTGCTAGCTGTAGTTTGAAGCAGTCACACCCTAATGAGGCTAGAGACCTTCTCCCACTGCATCTGACATACACAGCTGTGACTTGCCACTAGAGGGCTGGTGAACCAGGACAGACTTCTGTCCCTGCTCTCCTTGGGAGTATATGAAAGATGGGTGGGGAGATGGCAGAGACATGGGATGCGTAGAGTTAATGGAATGTGGATGGGTAATGAAATGGGAGGTGGAAAGGAAATGGGGGTAGGGGAAGGGTGGTGAAATGAAAAAAGTCAGCCACTGAGGGATACACTAAAAAATGGGAAGAAAAAAGAATTTTTAAATAAGTAAATTAAAGGAAGTCTCATATTTTGATAAATTGGGATTTGGTAAGGAGGTGTGGGGACTGCTGGTCATGCTTCCTGGTGGCTAGAAGCTGGGAGCAGTGACAGAAGGCACCTTTGGGGGAACTACTGTCCCTGCCCTGCCCCAGGAAAGAAACCCCAGCTCATGGGGACCCAACATGGCCCCAAACCTTGTTCCCATCCACCTAGAGCATCCACCTCTGGGGCTTGCCAGAGCCCAGGTGGGTCTTAGGGCTTTCTGGGGCCTGCCACAGGTCTCCCCAACTCCCTCAGATTTAGAGGCTGACTGAGGTCAGGTAGTGACCTCTTTCCTGGACAGGCTCAGCATTGGTGGGAAAAGGTGCCCCCGCTAGCTGTTTCCAGGCTGGGCAGCTGGGGGATGAAAGCCTCACCCTCAGGTTCTTTCCCACTCTCCAAGGCTCAGGGGGTGTCAGGCAGTGACCACCCACCCAGATGGGCTCAACATTGGTAGGGAAAGGTTCCCCCACTGGCTGGGGGGAAAGGGAAAAGCTGTGGCTGCAGCCCCTGTGCCACTCCATTGAGCAGCCTAGGGTAGGAGAGCCCGATTTTGCCCCAGCCTTGTTCACCCCCCAAAAAAATCTCCCTGACCCTCCCTTCCAGACCAGTCTAAACTCCTAAGCTGAACTGAGATAGGTCCTAAAGTCTGGGCCCTGCCTTGGGAACCCAGCTTACCCATACCTGGCTCCTCTCCCCAGTGATCAGGGCAGGGTGGCCAAGGTCTCTTTGGAGTAGCCTGATGTACAAAGGGGCTGGCAATGGGTGACAGGGAGTCAGTTACCTGCCCCTAAAGAGCAGGGGCAATGGGGATGAGCTTGGTTCTCTGGGCAGGTCTCATGCAACAAGACTCACCCCATGTCAGCTGGAGAGCATACAGGGTTTGTCTGCCACCTGCATGGGCAGGCGAGGGCAAACGAGTCCCTCATCCCCCTGAAGCCCTCAGACAAGAGGGAGCCAGGCACAGGGAGAGGAGTCAGTACAACCAGTCCCAGGGGAACCCCATGAAGCTGGAGGCCAGGGTAGGCTGCAGTACTCTAGTGCTGGGGGTGGAAGGTGGTAGCTCCTTCTCCCTGGGTGCAGGCTCTGCTGTCCCTGTCCTTTCCCCAAGCTGGGTTTCCCACCACTCCAGAGCTCCAGGGGCACATGGAGCTCATTTCCCTCTCCTGCACATGGCAGGGAGGTCTGGTGCTTCCCGACCCTGGCTGAACTGGGCTGACTCCTGCAGCCTGGGCCCTCCCCTGGGACCTGAGCTCAACCCCATCCAGCTCCTTCTGTTCCCAGAAGCTCTAGCTGGCTGTAGTCTTGGGGGTAGGTAACTGGTTCCCTGCCTCCTATTCCTGGCTTCATCCATACATCCGATTGCCCAGAGACCTTGGATTGAGAAGGCATCTGGGATGGTTTCTCTGCCAAATCATCAGCATGCTGCCCCTGCTGTTGCCTTGCCTGCACTGTGGCCCAGCACCTGCCACCCTCTTCCTCCAATGCCACTATCCCTCAGTCCCCCCTGTTCCTCCTGTTAACGGGGGTCCCCCAATTCAGGCTGTCCTAACTCTGTCCTCTGAGTGGCCTAGGATGAAGAACCTAAACAAGCCACCAGCCTTGTCCCCCACTAACCCCTCCAACCCCCCTACTGTGGATAACTGTAGGCTGCCTACAGGCTCAGAGTGCAGGGTTTTGATGGAGCCCAATTGGGTCTGGGTCTGGGTCTGGGTCTGGGTCTGGGTCTGGGTCTGCAATGATCCTCTTCTCTCCCCATATTGTGCTGAAGTCCAGCACCTCACAGCAGCTCCAATTAGATACCCAACTGACAGGGTCTAGAGGGGGCACCCTTTGGCTAATGCTAGCTAAATGAGTTAGAGGTTGATCAACAAAAAGTGTGTGCTGACTAGGTGGCAGGTAATCTGCTGAGAGGATGTTGGCTTGGTGCCAGAACTGCCCCCTGAACAGTAGAGTTCAGGGGATGGAAAGTTTGTTCACACAGAGCAGGGGGTTGGGAGATGAGGAACCACTGCATCCTGGGATCCTGGAGGACTTCAGTTAGGGCAGCCCATCTGTGAGGAATGACCACACATTAACGTAACACAAGCTAGGTAAGGGCCCTGTTACACCTTACACTGTGAGCCACAAAAATGTTGATCAGTGTTAGTGCCAGCCCCGGGTTTGAAGCAGTCAGACCCTTAGTGCAGAAACTTTCTCTGCCAGTCCCCTACCTGCACCGCTTAGACTTGCCAGTAGAGGCCTGGTGAGCAAGAGCAGGACCAGGAGCTGTAGCTGTAAGTTGTTACCAGAGGGCTGGTGAACCAGGACAGGCTACTATCCCTGCTCTACAGGTTGGGGAGTGAGAGATCCTGGGATACTGGAGGACTTCAATTTGAGGGACACATCTGTGGGGAGTGGCCACGCTTTAACGGAATAGGAGCTGGGTAGTACAGAGCAGAGATAATCCTGCCCAGATCAGAGATAATTGTGCCCTGCCCTGATGCAACTTTGAGCTGAATAACAAGTGCTTAAAACCACTTAATGTGTTAACCTGTGGGCAATTCAGGGGTTAAGGCCTCCAGGAGATGACAAAAAATACTGTACAAAACCCCAAGTTAGAGAGATTGAAGGACTGCAGAAGCTTGTTTATGGTTCCACAAATAAAAGGGTTTTTTTAGTTCTTGTCATTCAGGTATGCCTGTGTGTATTAAACCCAGTGATCACTACATGGTTTCAAAAGTGATAAATGAGAAAAATGTTTTCAAGTCCTGAGCTCCAAACTGAAAAAGACATTGGAAACTGACAGCAAGTAGACAATGCAGCCACATGTAAGGACAAAGGCCTTGGTAAGTGATCTGCCTGAAGAGTTCTAGTGTAAAGGTAGCTAGTTTAGAAGCTCTGCAGTCTCCACATACCATTAGACAATATAGCAGAGGACTGGAGGGCATTCAGACAAAAGTTTGAGTAGTAGCTGGCAGCCACAGGGACAGAAAAGAAAACTGACAAAGTCAAATCCTCAACAACTTGCCTATTGTGAGGGAGAAAGCCATGGCTGTTTATAATACCTTTACCTTCAAAGAAGACCAAAATATATAGTTAAGTGTAACACTATCCAAATTTGAAGAGTACTACATGCCAAAAATAGAATGAGACCCTTGAAAGACAGAATTTTTTACATGCAGACAAACAACAGGAGAAAGCATAAATCAGTCTGAAGAAACTAAAGAACTAAAGAAACTGAGTAAGAACTGTGCTTTTAGGAACTTGCCAGAATCTCTGATAAGATAGGATTATTTGTGGCATTGTAGACACTACATTACAAGAAAGGCTACTGCATGAGGGAGACTTTTCCATAGAAAAGACCGTTTAAATGTGCAGGGCATCAGAAACTGTGAAAGCCCAGGCCGCAGAGCAGAATACACCAAAAGGGGTCTGTGCAGTAAGCATGAAAGAATATCGCCAGAAAAAGCCATCTCACAGGGTGGAATTTTCCCTTGCCAAGGAGACTAAGTAAGAGAGAGAGTGAACAGTTACCTAGCGGCAAGTGTGGAAGACAACATAGCCCTGAATGTTGTGCTGCATTTGTCAAGTTCTGTTTTAACTGTAGCAAGAGAAATCATTTTGCAGGTGCTGCTGATCTCAGAAACCTCAAGTGCATGAAGATGACCACATACCAGAAGAATTTTATATAGATATGGTAGAATCAAGTAAACTCAATGCAAGTGCCAGTGGAAGTAACAGTAGTTTCATTTAAATTGGACACTGGACCTCTGGTTAATATTTTCCCAGAACATGAATATAGAAAATTAAAATTGGGACCAAAAATAAGTCCAAGAAACATAAAAATAACTGGTTACTCAGGAACAAATGTACCAGTGAAAAGGAGATGCATTCCTAGCACCCAGTATGAAACCAGAGTATGCACACTCCCATTCCTTGTGGTATCTAAGGAGGCGACAATACTTTTGGATCTGGAGGCCTGTGGAAAACTGAATTTAGTTAAGCGTGAGCTTGCTTCTTACCTCTGGATGATCCTCTTGGCTAGCATGGCCCAAATCCAGACAGTCTATTTAGGAAGAAACCAATTGTTTCAGAACACCAGAAACAACCATGTCATTATAGGAAGAAATGTATCTATGTACAAATGCAAATGCTATCATGCAGAAAGAGGACTCAGCCTCAGTGGTCTCTAGGTCATGAATTTTGTGCTATATGCATAAGCACAGGTGCCAAAAAGTGCAAGTCAATTGGATCTAAGTATAAGGACTCAAGTTTCAGGACTTGGAGGAAAAGCTTCCCACAAAAACAAATCAGAAACAAATTGATGCTTCATCAAGCTAAGAAAAAGAGACTTGTTAAAAGAGCTTCAGAAAGGGGAAATAAGAAACTGTGTGGTGAAGACTCACTCCAGAGTAAAGTGCTAGTAAACTCTTCTCTACAGATGAGTGTTAATTGATTTTGTAGTTATTCCTAAAAGGGAAGATGTAGTGACAGAAGTTGTAATTTTTAAAACACACCCTGATTGAGACTACAGAATTTGGGAATTAAGAGAGTTTCACAGTTAAATTGGTTAGTCAAAAAGACTGAAAGACTGCAGAAACTTGCTTATCACTCCACAATAAAACTTACTTTTTAGTTCTTCTCATTCATGTATGCTTGTGTTTACTGAACCCAATGATCACTACACTGGCAGTGCCCTGAAACTGTCCTGCAACAATAATAAATGAATAATTGTACAGTGGTCTGTCTAGTGCAATATCCCACCTACAATAGAGACCAATACCAGACTCTATAAAAAAAGATATCAGATAATCTGTAGGAGCAATTACCCAGTAATCAAGGTTGGCAGATGTATACAACCTATCATATTTGTAGAATAAATCTGATCTACATATCATGTATGATAGATAAGTGAGAAAGTAGCCAAAATGCCTGATTCATAGATTCATAGATTCATAGATGCTAGGGTCGGAAGGGACCTCAATAGATCATCGAGTCCGACCCCCTGCATAAGCAGGAAAGAGTTCTGGGCCTACATTACCCCAGCTAGATACACTTCTAGCCTTCGCTTGAAGACCCCCAGCGTAGGGGAGAGCACCACCTCCCTTGGGATCCCGTTCCAGACCTTGGCCACTCGAACTGTGAAGAAGTTCCTCCTAATATCCAATCTAAATCTGCTCTCTTCATTCAGGAAAAGCCACAAAAAGTGTGTGCTTTGAAATACAACCAATTTTCCATCTTTAGTTGATCTTAAAATTGCCTGTGTTTAATTCCTCATCCATACAGACTCCCTTAGAAACACTTTACACATGACTGCATTTCTAAAGGTTATGGTGTAACAGTGGAACACAGTGAATCAAAACTGGAGGTTGACAGTGGCTAGATACAGATATTCAGAAAGTCTGAGGTGGAATCAATCTAAGTTACCTGGTTTTCTGTAAGTGGTGTAGTTTAGATCGGTAGTGAAGTTGGGACCTGTGAGCAGGATCTTTTATAATGGCCAGACTTATGCAGATCACACTCGATTTACAGGGTCAGGCTTGATTTTATTACTAAACAAACAAAATAACTATGCTGGGTGCACCAGGGAGCACCCACTCACACTCGGTGGAACCAGGGAGGGGTCGCCGGGATCAGGCGGGTCTGGCGTCCTTCCCTCCGGCTGATCAGGCCGAAGGTCGCTCCGTGTCGGTCGTCGTGGGGTACGTTTCGTTCCGTCGGGCGCGCAAAGACCCCAAAGTTCACAGCGCGATGATTTTTATACTCTCTGTGATGCGGGGCGTTCTCATTTGCCTGGGGCGGTGACCGTCACATTATTGACAAGCCCTGGACTTCCCCCTGAGAGACCCCGTGCGGAAAATTCCAGCCGCATGCTGCTTCCACGCTGCAGCCCCAGAACCTCCCATCCACCCAGCACCTGCCACACAAACACTAAGCACATGCGAACATGGCCACCTATAGCACTTAGCAAGTGCAAAATAATTACAACAGGACCCAGCTCCAGAACGAGACACATGGATGTAAGCCTGTTGCACCCCCATAAGCTTGGGCCTCAGAAGATCCCCAGTGGACCCCTGACTGGACCCCAGCGTGAGCGGGAAGGTAAGTGGGGCCTGCCGTGGATGGGCACTAGCCAGTGGGATAGCTGAGCAGAGCCGAGTAGGGTCACCCCCGCTACAACTCCTACTTAGCCCAGCCTCTAGGGAGCCACGTAAACAGAGTGCACAAACAGGTGCACTCTGGGCCTGGCATGCAAGTTTGCACATGAGTTTGTTCAGGAGGGGCACAAGGCTCTAGGCAGCAAGTCTGAAGGGAAGGGTCTGCACAGAAGTAGCCCAGACTACTATGTGGACCACTGTGGGCAGAACGTGTCACACCCAAAAATTCCCCCCCTGCACCTGGACTACCCTACTCTGGTACCACTGAGTTCTCTACCTAAACAGAGCCTATGGTTCTGGCCCACACCTGGGTGGAACCCATGGCTCCAGCCTCTGCTCAAATGGGGCCTCTGGCTTCCTGTGGAGGCTGCCTGGCACAGATGCAGGCAGCTGGGTTTAGAAGCACTGACACCTCCCTTTGTGGAATGTGCTCATGAGTGGAGGCCGTGGAGTGCCAAATTAGGGAGCTCCCGGCAAAAGTGGAGAGACTGAACACCATTAGGGATGCACAACAGGAACTGGACACCTTCTTTTAGGTTCTTCCACAAAAGAACAAAGTAGAAGAAGTAAGGATGGCTGGCAAAGCCAGGGCAGAAATGAAGAACTACCATGAAGTCCAGCCAGGGGTTGCCTGGATGAAGATAGTCTCTGGCCCAAGGAGGCACTGCACCAGGGCAGCCGCTCCCCTGAAGCTGCGCTACCAATATGAACCCCTTACATCAGCAGAGCCAGCTGAGCCCCTGGCTCCAGCATGTGAGGTTGCAGCATCCACACACAGGAAAAGACTCAGAGTAATTGTGGTAGGTGACTCCCTCTTGAGGAGGACAGCAGGAGTGATTTGTTGCCCTGAGCCTTTAGCCCATGAGGTCTCCTGCCTCCCGGGGCCTTGTGTCTGGAATGTAACTGAGAGGATTCCCAAACTCATCTGGCTCCCAGACCACCACTCCGT
The DNA here is from genome assembly GCF_001723895.1 of Crocodylus porosus. Classification (NCBI taxonomy): domain Eukaryota; kingdom Metazoa; phylum Chordata; order Crocodylia; family Crocodylidae; genus Crocodylus; species Crocodylus porosus. Next base: position 68,077,925 of record NW_017728918.1, on the reverse strand, counting down.
GTTACTCTTCCACATGGGCACAAATGACATGGCTTGGAAAATTCCTGGCCGGGTCATGAGTGAGTACAGGGCTCTGGGGGCTGGGCTGAAGGGTCTCGAGGTCCACGTCATTTTTTCCTCAATCCTCCCAGTCATGGGTTGCAGTCCTGAGAGGGAGAGGTGTATCAGAGAGGTCAATAGAAGACTCCAGCAATGGTACCACCATGAGGGGTTTGGCTTCTTCAACCATGGTTCACACTTCAGGGAGAGAGGCAGCAGCTTGTTGGGGAGGGATGGCCTCTACCTCACCCTGACAGGAAAGATTTTCTTGGCCAGGATGACTAACCTACTTGACAGGGTTTTAAACTAGGGTCACTGGGGGACAGGCGGTCAATAAACAGTTCTAAGCCCAGGTCACAACAACCACAGTACTAACAGGTTAGGTAACCCAAGGGAACCCACTCCAAAAACAGGCCAAGGAGAGGTCACGTCCCAATGCACAGGGAAGCCCAGGACTTCCCATGGCAGGCTCAACTGCCTGTACACAAACACAAGGAGTTTAGGAAATAAGCTAGAGGAATTGGCCCTTCTCCTGAGTGATAATGATTATGATCTCACAAAGATAACAGAGACCTGGTGGAACTTCACCTATGACTGGTCCGTAGGTATAGAAGACTATACCTTGTACAGGAGAGACTGTGTAGGGAAGAGAAGCAGGGGTGTAGTTCTCTATGTGAAGGAGTAGTACACTTCCCTTCAAACTGAGTTTAACAACCTAGGAGGGCACCTTGAGACCCTCTGGGTTAAAATATGGGGGGAGCATGGGGAAGGGGATATAAATGTAGGAGTCTATTACAGACCTCCCAACCAAGATGACAAGTTGGATTGAAAATTCAATATGGAACTGGCTAAGGCTGCATGCTCCTGATGCTTAGTTGTCATGGGGGACTTCAACCTCCCCCACATCTTGTGAGAAGAGCACACAGCCAAATCTGATTGGTCGCATAGCTGCCTCATTTGCACTGATGATCTCTACCTAATGCAAGAGGTCTATGGGCTGACTACGGGAAAGGCACTGATGGATCTGGTTCTGGTGAAAGGGGATGATCTCAGTGACAGTGACCACGAACTGATCACTTTTTCTGTCCAACACAGGGTGGGAAAATGTCTCTGCAAAACAGAAATCCTCAACTTTGGAAAGGCTGGCTTTCAGAAACTCAGGAGACGGGTCAGTCAGGCACTAAGAGACCTAGAAAGGGGAGTCCATGAGCAATGGTGGTTGTCCTTAAGAGTGCAATCCTCAAAGGGCAAAGAAAGTCCATACCATCCTGTAGGAAATGCAGTCAGCAAGCTGGGAAACCCCCTTGGCTAAATAGAGAACTTTTGGACCTCCTGAAACTAAAAAGAGAAGCCTACACCAGATTGAAAACAGGAGTCGTTACCAAGGAGGACTACACAGCACTACCCCACATCTGTAGAGAGCGGACCAGAAAAGCCAAGGCAGAAGCCAAACTCAGGCTAGCCACAGGAATCATGGACAACAAAAAGTCCTTCTTCAGATATGTGTGAAGTTAGAGGAAAAAGAAAGGCAACATTGGACCCCTGCTAAATAAGATGGGGCAACTGACATCTGACACTCAGGAAAAAGCCAATCTTCTAAATGATTACTTTCTGCTGATCTTCCAGCCATCCCAAGGTGTCACCCTGTCCAATAGGACACAAAACACTTAGGGGGTGGGAGATGGGCCCACAATTGATGTAGATCAAGTAAGGGAACACTTTGAGAGGCTCGACATCCACAAATCCATGGGCCTGGACAGAATGCACCCAAGAGTCTTGAAGGAACTGGCAGACATCATAGTGCACCCTATGGCAAAGATATTTGAGAATGAATGGTGTTTAGGAGAGGTACCAGAGGACTGAAAAAGAGCCATCATGGTCCCAATCTTCAAGAAAAAAAGGAGGGGAGGCCTGGGGAATTACAGATCAATCAGTCTGACGTCCATCCCTGGAAAGATCCTGGAGAAAATTATCCAAGGGTTCTATCAGCATCAGGCTAACAGAAGGCAACTTTCTGAGTGCTAGCCAACATGCCTTTACTGCTGGATGGTCCTGCCTGACCAACCTCATCTCCTTTTATGACCAGGTGACGCATTGCCTGGACAAGGGAGATGAGGTTGATGTCATATATCTGCAGTTCAAAAAGGCACTTGACTTGGTCTCCCATGATGCCCTCATGGCTAAGCTGAAGAACTGAGGCCTCGACTATCTCATGGTCTGATGGCTGGGGAACTGGCTCCAGGGTTGGACCCAAAGAGTATTAGTTGATGGGAGCACAAGGTGATTAATGGTGTCCCTCAGGGCTCAGTGCTCAGGCCAATGCTCTTCAACAATTTCATAAAAGATCTGCATTTGGGTGTCAGATGCGGGCTGGCAAAGTTCAGAGATAGCACTAAACTATGGGGGAAGGTGGTCATACTGGAGGATAGGCTAGGGATACAGACTGACCTGGACAGCAAGGTAGGCAGACCAAAACCTGAAGGCATTTAACACAGAGAAGTGCAGGGTGCTCCACCTTGGAAGGAACAACCACCATCATACTAATAGACTCAGTGGTGCTACACTTGCTAGCACCATGACAAAAACAGACTTGGGGGTCTTGATTGACCACAGGATTAACATAAGCCACTAATGTGATGCCGTAGCCAGCAAAGCAAACCAAACTCTGGCCTGCATCCACCAATACATCTCAAGCAAAACCAGAGACATCATCTTCCCACTCTACTTGTCCTTAGTGAGGCCACAGCTAGAGTACTGCATCCAGTTCTGGGCCCCCCACTTCAGGAGGGACATGAATAAGCTTGAGAGAGTCCAAAGGAGAGCCACCCACATGATCAAAGGCCAAAACAGAAAGCCTTATGAGGAGAGACTGAGACATGGGCCTCTTCAGAATGGGGAAGAGAAGGCTCAGGGGGACTTAGTGGCAGCCTATAAGCATATAAGGAGGGTGCACCAAGATTTGGGAGAACAGTTGTTCACCAGGGCTCCCCAAGGGATAACAAGGTCTAATGGCTACAAACTTTTGGAAGGCTGATTTAGACTGGACATCAGGAAAAACTCCTTTACAGTTCTAGTGTCCAGAGTCTGGAACAGACTCTCTACTCTGGACTCATTCAAAAGGCATTTGGATGCATATCTTGCTGGGATTGTTTGACCCCAGCAGACTTCCTGCCTATGACAGGGGGCCTGGATTCGATGATCTCCTGAGATCCCTTCCAGCCCCTAATGTCTATGAAATCTATAAACAGAACACACATTCACTTCAGTGGGAGGGGCAAATCTTAGACCAGGTTCTGCTTTGTTTAAACCAGACTGTGGGCACGTCTACATGAGACACTGTGTCACCATAGCTCATTGCTACAGTGATGTAGTTCATCACTACAGTGACAACATTGGCAAGCGCTAACCATGATGCTGCCACTACTGTACAGTAGGGTTAGAAATGACCTTTGTCCTCCTGGGACTTCATACTGTGCAGTCATGTAGTACTTACTTTAGGAACTGCACAGTGCGGCACATGTGTAGATGAGCTCAGTGTATGCCAAACTTCTGTTCTGTTATGGGTATAGACTGGTGTTGTGTGCCAAAATTCTGTTCTGTTATGAGTGTAAACCGCTGTAAATCACTAATACCAGTAAAAGGGTAACATCTGCATCTGGCCTCATGAAAGATTAGAGCTCTAAGACGGGGTGGGCAAAATACAGCCCGCGGGCCAGGTCTGGCCCATCAGGCACTTTCATCCAGCCCATGGTGCCCTCCAGCGAATTGTACCCCACCCAGCCCTTCCGTCCACAAGGGTGAGAACGTGACGTCCATGTGTACAACCCCCCAACATACCATCTTGGGCTTTGATCCCACTCTCTTGGGCAGAAGGGCTCTGCCTAGCCAGCAGCTTCCAGGGAGGGCTCCTGCTGCAGCCAGAACTTGCTTGCTCAGGGCAGCAGTTAGGGAAGTGGTGGGGCTGGTCGGGGCAAGGGGTGGAGCTGCAGTTAGGCGGAAGTGAGAGAGCAGCATGGAGTTTGTGCCCATGGGGGTACCAGGAATGTGCAGCTCAGCAGGGTAGGGTGTGGCTGTGGGTGTGGGTGTGAGGTGTAGGGACCCCCCAAACATTCCCTCTACAGCATGCAGACCCCACTGCTTGCAGCAATGGCAGGTAGGGAGGTCAGGACGTTCATGCCTGGTGAAGGCTCCCAGTGAGGCGTGGATCTGGCCAGTACTGTATGGAGGGCGGGAGTGCAGCCTGCCTGGATACCTCAGGGCTCTGTGTCCCATGCCTGCAGCTCCAGCACTTACAGTGGGGGGAAGCACCATACTGGAGCCTGTTGCCTCCCCCTGCTGCAAAGGTTCCCACACTTTGCCAGGAGTGAAGGGAGACCCAGCCCCTCCTTCCCCATGAAGTCCAGCATGAAGCTTCCCTGCTGTGACTGCAGAGCTGCAGGCATGCCACGCAAAGCTCCTGTGATAGAGGCAGCTGGGCAGACTGCACAGGGTGCATTCCTTGCCCCCAGCAGACTGCTGGTCACCTCTATCGCAGGGGCTTTGTGCCATGCACCTGCAGCTCCCAGACTCGCAGTGGGGAACCCTGCGCTGGACTCCATGGGGAAGCAGGGGGGCAGGGCTCCCTCTACTCTCCGCAGAGTGCAGGGACCTTCACATCAGGAAGCAGGGGAGGAGCAGGCTCCAGTGTGGGGCTTGCCCCTCTGTGAGTGCTGGAGCTGCAGGTGTGAGGCACAGAGCCCTGGTGATAGAAGCAGCAAGGCAGGTTGTACTCCTTGCCCCCCGCACAGTATCAGCCAAAGCCTCACCCAACCGGGTGCTTGCTCTGGGCATGAGCATCCTAACCTCCCTGCCTGCTGCTGCTGCCAGCAGCAGGGGATGCATGCCATGGGGGAAGTGTGGGGGGACCCTACATGCCCCACATTCACACCCACCCCCATCGACATATACATACACCCCAACATACCTTATGCCTCCCTACAAAGCCACCCTTTCACAACCTCCCACACAGTCCCACACCCCACCATGCACACAATATAAAAAAGAGTGACACTTTATTTTTGAGTTATTATACAATCCCTTCTATATACAGTACACAAATCACAAGTCATGACAAATATTTTTTGTAATAAAATTAAAATATAGTAGGTGCTTGACTTTTAGTGTACGATTTGTTTTTTTCTGGTTCTAAGACGGCAACCTCCATCTCAAAAGGAGTATCTGGGGGTGGGGGGGAAGAAGAGCACAACAGGGGGAGGGACTTCCAGTGGCAAAAGTCAGGGGTTAGGGGGCAGGGCTTCTGGTCCCAATGTGGCAACCAGGGGGCAAGGCAACTGTCAAGAGGTGGGGCTACCTATGCAGCCCCCAACAGCTTGCCAAAACTTAAGAGACTCTCAACCTAAAATAATTGTCTACTTCTGCTCTAAGAGGTGATGGTAGGAGAAATGATCAAAATATTTGTTTTTTTTACAGAAATGCATGCATGATGAAAAAATATATCTGCATATTCTTAAACTTTTGTAGTGCACAATATGATTACAGTAGTTCCGAGGTTCTGATATATTATTTCCATTTTTCAAATCTGGCAACACTGCTGATGACACACCTCATCTTTGTTCTCAATCCAATGAGTCCTTCACTTAAAGGAAAAGCTAAAAGTTTCCATTTAATCCTTGGTCATTTTTAGGTCAAAGCTTGTTCAACGACTGTTATATTTTCTTTCCTGGTTTTTAGCAAGACTGAACCTTTCTTCTAAGGCAGGTCTGCAATGAAAACCAGTCTTTCAAGAAGTACTTCTATTCACCTGTTTTAATGTTTCTGCAAGAACAAGGAACATTTAATGAAACAGCTTGCAAATTTACAACTGCTCACAAGACACAATTATCTTATGGAGTTTGTTGGCAAAAGATGATACTGAAACCCAGAGCTCAGAAGGATACAGAATTGAACTAAATGGTAATACAAGTAATAAGCAGTGATCCTGCTTTTCTCTGTTTAAAAACTGCAAATTCTCTGATTTAAAAACCCCAAATTCTGTTATTAAAACCCCCCATATCCACATATTTCTGGGATTAAAATGAAAGACCACTATATATATGAGTATCAGTTGAACATTGTGTTTTATTAAATATATTTACAATTTTAAAGCAATTTGAAAGCCTACCAGTGCCTCTGTGGCAGGCCAGTAGGGGGTGCTCCTGCGTTGAGCCGCCCACCTCCCTGCGCCCGACCACCTTCCAGGCTCCAAATGCCTCCCTAGGGGCGCCTTATGCTCAGCCGACCCCTCTCCCAGAGCACACTCACTAGTCTGGGGGTAACGTAGCCACCACCACCCCGAGAAGGGACTGTTTCAGCCCTGTGTCCTCGGGGAAACACAGGCCTAATAGTCCAACGGGTACTCGACCCGGTACAGGCACTTGGGGCACTTCCCCAAGTCAGGGGGCAAAAAGTAAAGTCTCCCTTAGTCCGCAGACCTAAGGGGTCTCTTAGGCATAATTTAGACCC
>NW_017728918.1:68053489-68070840 GCF_001723895.1 Crocodylus porosus | reverse complement strand
AGCACTGTAATAAAATACATTTTAAATACCTATAAATTTTGGCGTTTGATTTTGGGGTTTTTTATCATGGAAAATCAAAGCTCCCCCTGCCCCCTTCACTCACCAGGACACAGGTCCAGCTCCAGCTCCAGCTCCACCCCCTCTCCCACACAGTATGTGGTGCCGTGCAGCCCTGATATGCCAGTGCCCTGCCCATGCCATTGACCCTCACTCCTAAACCACCCTCCCCCAGCCCGGCTGGCACCCCGCACTCCCAATCCACAGCCCCCTGGGCCCTGCCAGTGCCCCTCACTCCCCACCTAAAGCCCCCTGCCCCTCCAGCCCTGTGGGGCCCAGCTGCCAGGATTATGAGGCATGGGACCCAGGTCCACAGGCCCCTGCCCCAGTGAACATCACCTGAGCCCCAGCTGCCACCTGCAGGAGGCAGTGGCTGCTGAAGCTGGAGCAGAGCATGGAGCCCGTCTGCCCTTTTCCCACTGGCAGCACAGCTGGAGTAGAGCCCGAGGAGGGTGGCAAGGGGCAAATGTTGGCTGTCCTGTGGGCTCAGGGCTTCTGGTTCTGCAGCCCTCCCCACAGGGCCTCCATAGCCAAGCAGGCAGGACTCAGCACAGTAGGGCAGAGCAGGATAAGGAGGCTCAGTGTCGCCACCAGGAGCCCCGGGCAGTGAAGGTCCTAGGGGAGAGCAGTAGGACAGGGAGACCTGAGCCTGCAGTTGCCAACCTGTATCCGTCCCTGCCCCCACACAAATCTGGGGGGCATGTGCCCTCCATACCTCTCCCAGGAGTCCCTCCCCAGATTGGTGGGAGGCCAGGCTCACCAACATCCCCCCATATGAGCTGCCCATGGCTCCATCCTGCTCTGCAGCCAGGTCTTGTGGCCACACATTTCCACCCTGGCTCCAGGCCCCCAGCTCCATGCACCACTCTAGCTGGGCAGCAACCCCAGCCCCAGCCTTACCCAACTCCCTCCCTCCTTCACTACAGGGGTCTCAATTCCTCCCACATCCCCCCTGCCAGACTTACCTGTAGGGAGCTGCAGGAGTTGCTCTCCATGCTACCTAGCTGCCACATGCACATGTTCATACACACATGCAAGTAGTGCCCCCTTCTTGATCATGCTCCTCCCACTCCCTCCCAGCCCTTTGCATGCTGGAACTCTGCCAGTCTGAAAGGGGAAAGCCGGTTTCCCACATTTTTGTCTTTTAAAAGAGAAAATCCATGTTTTTCTCTTTAAAATGAGAACATCCACGTTTTACTATGTTTTTCCATGGCAAACAGAAAACCTGCGTCCCTGGTAATAAGAATATTGAGAGTCACAGTGGTACAGAGGTGTAACTAGTGAGTTTTGCACTCTGAGCAAAACCCTGCCAGAGAGCGAGCAGGTGGCAGGAGTCAGCGAAAGAGGAAAAATCCAAGCAAAAACACTCAGGTTTGGAGAAAATGGCTTACTTGTAATCCTTCCTCTTTGAAGGTAGTGAGTATAAGTAATCTACTCAGGGAGAATGCTCTCTCAGCTGTCTTTCAATTGGTAATGACCTAGTCTAATGTGCTGTGCTAAATGAACTGGCATTTATTGATTGCCATATGCTATGTAGTGCCTTTGGTCATAACTAAGTCTCTCCTGGGAATCCTGGGAATTCTACAGAGGCTTTTGAGGTTGCTTATGAGGTGTTCTGATAGTAGAGGAAGCACACACACAGGTGAGTCACAAAACAGACAATAAATGACATATTGAACAAAATGACAATTGCTTAGTAAACAGAATGAACTTCTTTAATTTGTTTCTTTTGCAGTCACAGCTTCTTAACATGATTGCTGATCTAGACTGGTCTAAGTCTTTTACAGAAAAATAAGGGTGTATCTACATTGGATGCATGCTACTGTCAAAGCTACTGCTGAAAAATTAGCCCTCCCTATATACTCCTGGTCTGTATAGTCCAAAACCAGAACTGACATGGAAAGAATGCTGTAAGATAAGGGTGGTCATTGGTCAACCTGCAGCACAGGCAGCCTATGTGTGTGGCGTGTGGTAAACCAGCAAGGGGATAAGCAGCACAGTGGCAGATAGAGCAGGGATCAGTAAAGCAGATTGGAGTGCAGGGCTAATTTGTGGAATTTCTGCCATTCACAAAAGATAGAAATGAACAGAAGTATCTAACATGTTAAAACAATAGGGGGCAAAGGGAAAAACAAATTGGGTGACTAGAAAAGGAGGATTACATTCATTCCAGCCTCCTCACTACCTGCTAATTTTATGCTGCTCTTTAGATTCCAAGCTATTTCAGGCAAGGACCTCTCTTTCTGCTTTATGCTCTGTAAAGGGCACTTATTACATAATTTTTTTAAAAATTCCAGGGCCTACATGTGACAAAACAGTCTACAAAAATACTTTTAAAAATGTCTTGTAACTGACTTTTCCACCTCTCAAAAATAAAAAGGAATGAACTGTAACTTGTATGGTTTCACAACATTTTCTGGCTTCATTTTCTGTGAGTATAAATGAATGTGGACACCCCTACATTATACTACACCAGAGGAGATAAATAAATGCTATACCAGAGTTGATAATTGCCATCCTGAGTGTCACAGGGCACTTAGAGGAGCAGAAACTGCCTAGGGAGAGCCAGACAGGAGCCCAGGTGCAGGTTGCCATGGCAGCTAGCTAATGAGGTAATTAGCCTGCACCTGCACCTGGTCAGCTGGCCAGAAGGGGCAGGGCCCTGGGCCCATATAAAGCCCAAGACAGGAGCTAGAAGGGAGCTCTCTGTTGGTGGCTAAGTGGGAAAGAGCTCTTCTAGAGCACGGGACGGGACGGGCTTAAGTTCTGCTCTGGGTAATGTAAAGAGGCTGAGCATGCCTTATGTAGCTTGTGTTATGTTATAGCCCAGGGGCTTATGTTTTGTTTGCTGTTTTATAAGGCTGGTGGTTTGGGTGAGGCTATTTGGGGAAAGAGGAGGCCTCACTGGGGGCCCACTGTAGTGTGGGGACCTTGGTGCCAGAGATGTTGTAGTATTTGGGGGCACAGAGCTGGGTGCTGAGACAGGGCCAAACTATAATGAGGCCTAGGCAAGACTATGTGACTACTATCTGTGAGGCTTTGGGTGTGGTAAAGGGGTGGCTGGAGCCATGCACGTAGCCCATAAGGCTAGGGTGCCCTGAAACACCTGTTGTAAAACAGGACTCACAAGGGGTCTGGGAACCCATGGGGTCAGAGTCCATCAAACTGTCCTAGAGGATGTAAAAGCAGCCTCTCTATCTTCACACTTCCATCAAAGATGTGGTGGGTGAGAACTGAGGGTGCCCATCAGGCCAAATTGGCATGGTCAAAGGACCTTGGGAAGATCACAGACATCCTTAAGGACTGTGTCCTGTGACACTGAGTTAATCAGATTTTCAGGATGCTCTTCCTGTTCTTGCTCTAAAATATTTTTTTCATTACTAAACACCTTCTCAAACCGAGTAGAAAAGATACTTTATGTGGACAGACTTTCTCTTTTTCCCAAAGTTTCAATGTTTTATTTCTCAAACTCCTTGTATTTCATGTGACTTTAATTTCAAAGCATTTCTTCATTTTATTAGGGTCATTCTGAATTTTAATCCTGTACTCCAAAGTGTCTGCTACCTCACCCAGTTTGAGAGCTCAAGGATTGGGCCCACTGGGTGCTTGGTCAGAGCAGCCAATCTCAGGTAAAGTGCACTAGTACTCAAGGGAATGCAGTGAGGGAGGGTGTGGGGTCACAAAGGACAGCAACCTAACTTGAATTAGTAAGGGGAACTGATACTGAAAGTGCACATTGATCCAGGTCTGTTAGACCAGGTTCCACCATTTTTGTTGTGTTTTTTAGACCAGTTTATGTGCAGCAAACTTCCTACCTGTTATAGGTATAGATTGACTTCGATCACTTAGACCAATAAAAGTATAATGTCTGCACCCGGCTCCAGTTAAACATTGAGCCACTGATAACTATTCTTTGAGTACAGTAGGACAATCAGTTTACATGCCCACCCTATGTTGGCTTAATCTAGACCAGGGCTTTCCACCTTCTAAGGGGCTGGGTACAGCACTCCATGCAGGCTGTACCAGTGTAGGCCACAGCTGCAGAGATGGGGAGAGTAGCAGCTTGGTTAGGGCTGCAAATTTGTGGGCCATAAACTAGATGGCCTTGATCTAGACTATTTCCTTAGCTTACTTACCATGGTAGTACCATGGGTGATGGTATCAAAGGCTCTGTTAATGTATATCGCATTCACTCCCTTCCCTCCATCCACAAACCCATTGCCTCTTCATAGAAGGAAATAAGGTTAATTTTTTTAACCATGATTTTGTGCTGGGGGGGAATCTGTGTGGCCTATTCCTTATTACTTTGTATGAGCGGTGGTGAACCAGCCATGTTAGTGTGAAGTTGGGCAGAAGGCAGTCCATTCCTAGCATCTGATAAAATAGATTGTTGCTTGTGAAAGCTTTTGCCTCTCTGAACCAGTTATTCTCTAAGGTGCCATCCTGCCCTACTTTCTGCCATATCTCATTATCCTTGAGGCACTTGAGTTGCTTTGATTACATCCTCCAGAACTTTTCTGAGTATCTAGCTTAGACTGCCCAGTCTGTAATTCCCCAATGTCCATTTTTAAAGGACAGCATATTTATCCTTTACCAGTCTTCAGGGAAGCTCACCTGACCTCTTCGAGTTGTCTAAAATAAATGACCACTGCTAAGACTGTAGTGGCTCTGCAGTTGCCTCAATCAATTCCTGGAGTAGTCTAGGATGCTTATCACCTGACCATGCAAATTCAAAAACATCTAGCTTCACTGCCAAACAGTCACCATTTGAAAGCTGAGTTGTGACAAGTAAAATAAAAAAAGGCATTAAACACTTCAGTCTTTTTCCACATAATCTATTACTAGATTTCCCCTCCCCATTCAGTAAGGGGACCTATTGCTTCTGTGGCCCTCCTTTTTACTTCTGACACGTATGTAGAATGCTTTTTGGTTGCCACCTTGTACAGCTATCACAGGATATTTCAAATTGCCCTTGCCCTTGGTTTTCACTTTTTGTGAGGTTCTTTTATGAGATTCAAATAATTTAAAGAACTTGCTGTTTAGCCAAGCTGTTCTCTTGCTGCTTTTCCTATCCTTCCTTTGCATCAAGCTAGCATGGCTTGTGCCCTCAGAACTACCTCTTTAAAATACAGCCAGCCCTTCAAAACTCCTTCTCCCCTTGGAGTTGCAAATGTATATTACTGAATTTGACATTCCAGTGCAGCCTTACACACACCTCAAGGGAGTCAAGTGGATTCCTTCCCCCTAACTTCAGGTCTTCAATGTACAAACTTGGAATTCCAAGGCAAGGTAAACCTATAACTCTACTGACCTGATTCTGGGGGAAAAATGAGTCCTTGACAAAACTCGGAACTAAGGAGGGAGGTCAGTCTGGCCAACTTTTAATAATGTTCACGGATCATTCTTATGCCTTTACTTACAATAGAGAAAGTTGAGTTACTTTTTCTCCTAAGCAAATATTCTAGACCAAGTATTTCTCCCCTATCCTTCTCTTCATTAAAATTGTGGTTTTCCACCCCCCACCCCCCATACTTGATCTTTCCTTTTGGCTCTTGTCCACAGTGTAAGACGCAACTCCTTTTTATTGGTTGTATCTCTACCTCCTTTGTAGACATGTAGTTATCTTATGTCTTGGGTCCTGAAGTGCAGCCTTCTTCATCATGCTTTGATGGAAAGAAAAATGGGAAACTAATTATTGTCTGATTGCCAACAAGGGCTGCAGTTTCACTCCCCTGAAGGATCTTTTTCACAGGGCTCCAAACCCCACCCGCCCTATACCCTGTCCTTGCCACCCCATTAGTGTAATTCAAATCTTTTACTCTTAATCCTCAGAGCTGGGTGCTCTAAAGTCTTTCACTTCTATTTCCACCAGTCCTTCAAGGACAATTGCTTAGTTGACCTGTATTAAGGCCCGTTCTGCCTCTCAGCCCCTTTTCTGGGCTATCTTATCAAAGTCCCCTCAAGCAGTCTTTAAAATCCCAACTTGCTGAATTGATGCCTCAAGCCAGTCTCAACCTGGCAGTGGGCTGGAGTTCCCCAGCCATCACATCTCACTGACTTGTCTTCTGCCCCGTTCCCACTATGGAGATGATGCTTCTCCCGCATCTGGGGAAACAAGTCTCTGCCTTCTTGTCCTTGTATGACCTGGAGCCTGAGCAAGCCCACTTACTATCGGCTCCTTTCCTCACTTGACCTTGTGGCTGGAGCGTTCTCAGTCTTGGCACAGGAGCTACTTCTGCATTCACTCCTGGTCATCCAACATGGCTTTCCAGAGTGGCCATGTGCCTTTCCCTGCTGGGAGGGGTTCCCCACCACTCCCAGGACCATTTCACCACACTGCCAGTCAGAAATGCCTGTCTGCTCCCAGGTGGGCTGTCTGGCCATGCTGTCTTGGCTCAGCTCCTAGGACTGAAGAGTCTTGAGCGCAGCTCCTGCCATGCTCAAACCTGTAATGGGGGTTGAAATTTGGCTCCCTGTTACACTCCTCCTTTGGTGTCTCGCAGAATAATATTCTTTCTCTTCATGGTATCTGGTACAGTACTATATTCAAAGACAAACTTCATGAATCTCATTGGAAGCATTTTTTATTTTTAGGCACTAGATCATGTTCAGAACCACAGCAGCCACTAGTGTGGGGATGGCCCTCCTTCTACTGGACAGGGATAAATGCTTTGGTAAACTCGGCTTATGTCAGAAAACCAAGACCAGGAAATAAAGCTCAGACTCTTGGTAGCACTTCTGTGCAGTCTATCATATAGTATTTATAATCTCTCAGTACCCTGCTACATGTACTGCAGCTTATTGCATACACTTAAATTGCTGAAATGTAGTTTTAGAAAGATAGTCAGAGGTTTGGAACACATGTTAAATACAATTATTTAAAACAATCATGCTCAGCTATATTCATTTAAAAACCTAATCAGAATCTTAGAAACTCAGGCTAGTTTGTATTGTTTAATAGTAATTTTGATGATTAATATTAATTTCAATACAAGTAACTTTGTGGATTTGTTGATTTTAGACTTTAATTTTCTCACTGGATAATGGGTACTATCCTTTCAAAAAGATGGTTGGGATATCTGGATTGGGTGCTTATGGAAGCTTGTGGGCAAAGTGGCCAGGCTATATGTAGAAACCTACACAAAGCTTGAAGCACCCTTTTTGATGGGGAAACATCCACAGGCAAAGGCAATATCTAATTAATTATGATGAGGTCTATTCTGCATAGGTACATGTAATGTTATATAGAATTTTGCTGTGGCTAATTACAAGTACTGTAGCTGAACTGTGCTTTGGTACCTTTGTTGACAGATGGTGAGTGTGTCTACACATACAATTAATGAAGCAGAATAAATACTGGTGCAGTTCCCATCAGTTTATTGTTCCCAGGTATTGTATTTGCATGTGTACTTGGGACTGCAGCACATGGAGCTGGGGTGGAGCAGCCCTGGCTGGTAGGGGGCTCCAGAAGTTAGCCTGCTACCCCAGTGTTCTTCTGCTCAACATTTTTTGGAGGGGCTGACTGGGACATGAGGGTACTACAGCATAGGACTAACTGGCAGGCAGCCCCACATTGCAGCACCCTTGTGGCCCAGCCAGCGTCTACACTTATGCTGCTGCAGGGTAAATAACTCCACCATAGGATAGTACTTGTGTCTGGCAGTACTATCCTACAGTGGAGTTAATTGGCTTACTCTATCCTAATGGCACTGAATGTGTAGACAATGACACTTTACTGTGGAGCTTACTAGTCAACTTCTGAAGTAAACGTATCATGTAAACTTGCCCAGTGTATAGATGATTTTTCAGCCACATCTTCATCTTCCCCTACTGACTAGAGTTAAAGTACTTCAGCAACCTCTGTCTGATCATGAAGGAAACAAACCTAATACATGTTCTTCTACTCTAAAACAGTAAAGAAATGGTACCGTGGTGAAAAACATTCTCCCACAACTATGTAAGAAAATAGCTATTGTTTATTGTATGTGATATAGTTCTTCACCTGAATTTCATGAAGAAGATTGTTGTTTCCCACAGGAAAATTCTATCAATCACTCTTGATTTGCACCAAAATAAAGCCAAGTATGCCCAAAAGGGGTTTTTCTGGCATAGCTGTCTCAGTCAGGAATGTGATGAAGTATGACTTGTAATATAGATGCAATTAGACTGACAAAACTGTGCCCTACTGAACTGCAGCTCATTCTGTTGACAGCTTATTCCAGAGGTCTCTACTGCTATAACTGAAAATTGTTGTTTTGCTAGTAATAAGTTGTACCCACACAAAGAACACTTTGCCAATATGTTATACCAATGTTGGCATACTGGCAAAACATCCCTTATTATGTATGTGGGATCAGAGTCTGATTCACTGATTCTACAAAAGGAAGTGAAGTCAAATTAATTGTAAACCTTCTCCTGATCATGGTTCACAACCAATTTAAGGTGTGACAGGATCTAACTAAGCATGCTACACTACTACAATATCTCATCAAAGTTAAACAAGCAAAATCCCTAAACTGCATAAAGCTTGATAGGCTACCTAAAGGCTAATTTTTTTTTTTTTTTTTTTAAACTATATTCTTTCTCCAATCTCTCTGTGATGATGAAAGAATGCTTTAAACCTTTTTAAGTACCATACCATACTGAATATAAGCCATGTACAAAAGCCCTCTCAGCAAACCTATAAAAATGACTGAACATGGCAACCTTAACATCCCAACACCTACCATAATATGGTATCAAAAGTTATGCTCTTTTATAAATGCTTAAGGCAAATTGGAAACAAACAAATAAGCATGTATACATGGGATTAATTTTAGTGTCTTCACTCTAGATAGAATTATACGATTCCAGAAGTAAGCAAAAGAAAACCCAATTTAGTTCTTTGTAGCCAGGCAGATCTTTCTAGTCTCAGCTCTGATAGCAAATTTGTTGAAGCTCTGCACAATGGATAGCTCTAGCTCCAAAGATTTGTCTGAATGAAACTAAAGAACTTATCAGCCCCTATCACAGAGAGCAGCCCTTGAGAGCCAGAGAGAGACAGCGATATAATAACTGGGGCTACAGATTAGATGAACTGAGCTACAACATCTCTTTAGTTGTTGATCCATTATGCATTACATTTGTCTGTTTTATTATGTGACCTTTACAACTAATAGTATTTACAAACCAAGACCATAATACAGTCTTGGTTGTAAGCATCTGTTTGTTTTTGAGCCTTGCCCTGCTACTAGGTTGGATATGGGTACAAACTAAATGGGCATCTGACAGCAGGCTGATTGCCAACACTATCAATGAACAGCACTACACACTTTTTAAATGTCTGCTGAATTCCAGCTTGGAGCAAGTTCTTAAACTCAGCTTTTTTCCTTTAATTTTATAAAGGATTTGGTTCTGCATCTATTTCATAGGAACTGAATTGGGTTTTGACAATTTTTGGTGCAATATTTCACTAAATAACTTGGCAAGCATTTCCAGTTTCAAACTCTAGTCTCTCATTTCCCAGGTCACATGAATCCCTGATATAACTACTTGTTTAGTGATATTACTTCAAGCATGAATTGGGCTCTCTGGATTCAAGGGTGAAGAATCAAAGTAATAAAAATCAGCATGTTCATACCCTTTTTTTTCTCCCCCTGGAGTGAAAGAAACAAACACTACTTTTAAATTTTAATTTTGCTGAATGCACTGTTTTGTTATATCTTAAGGATTTCTTTAAAAGCAGAAAGGTATTTTTATAACAAGCGGGGGAGAGGAAGGAAAGCTCTCATGTACATTGGTGGAAAAAACTGAACAATTCCAGGTCAGTAGAATTTTTTTGTCCAGATGAAATCTAGTCTCTAAGATGAGATACCAGCCCTGGTTGCATATGGGTGGGGTGGGGAGGGGAATAGGCTCTTCAGCATTCCTGTGTATATGCATAAGAACACACCTTTAAATATTGTAATAGGCCAGAGTCATTCTTGGTCAGATTTGATTTAAACTTAAGTCAACTCCATCTCAGATTTATTCTATTTAAATATTTAGTATGCCTGGGATCCTACAACCACCATTAGGGGAAATACAATTTCACATGTGCAGAGATGGGAGAGCCTTTTTATTTGGAAATTTAAGACTTACTGGTTTACTTCAATTTCAGTACTTTGTTCTGTGAAGGAAAAAAAAACAAAAAAACTAGAGGCTGATACTCACTCACATAGTAATTGTACAGCTGAGATGCAGAATGACTTGAGGCATGGACCAATGTACACTTCTAACAGCTTCAAAAAAGCAGGAGAAAACAGGGCTCTGAATCGGGAGCAGCTGTGATGCTGCAACTGTTACAGCTTCATGAAGCTGTAACAACACAGGCATAGCTAATCTGCTCTAGTGTTTAACCCCTATTTATCCAGAGCTATAGCTCACTTTATATAGCTACAAGCTTATGCAGATGTAACGGTGTGGACAGAAGTAACAACTGAAATGTTTTAAACACTTCTGAAACCTACTAAAGGGCCAGTTGCACAAATATACTTGCCCCTTGCAGTGCTCCAAAGTATTAGCTCTTGAAATGAAGAACTACTTTAAAGTATTTCAGTTCCTGTTGTACGTGCATCAGGATCCTGCAGCATTCCACAGTGCTCTACTCTGCCCTCCCCTCCCATGCAGGAGCAAAGGAGAGCAGGAACTGAGTAACAGTGGGTGCCGTCAGTTCCACAGCACTGTAGTAGTTCAAGGAACCTGTTAAGTGGATCCAAATAGTCTTACCTGGGGGCACTGATGGAAGTGACATTTGTGACACAATCAGCCCCTTGAAAGTGCTCTGTAGCCATGCCTTGATGGACATGCACAGCTACAGAGCACTTTAAAAGTGCCCAATCTCATGGCAATTTGTACCTTTTTATTACATGAGGGTACTGGTGAAGGTGCTCCAAAGCTGAGTCCCTTCCTTCATTAACTTCTGTCAGATCAGGGCTGAGTTGCTGCAACCCAGCCCTATCCTGTCCCCCCTGTGCTCTCTGTGGGAGGGGGTAGAAGGGATGGGATCAAGCCTGGGTGAGGAGTTCTAATCCATTCCCCCCCCCCAGTGTAGGCTGGGTAAACCCTAGCTCAGAGCTCCATCCCATCCCTTCTACCCTCTCCCATCATGCAGACGGCACCAGAGCTGGGAGAGGGAGGCACGGCTAGGAAAGAGAGGCTGTAGACATGCAGCTTCTCTTGGATCAGGTCCAAAGTGTAGCTCAATCCCCTACCCCCCTGACCTAACAGGGAATGTCTGTTGGGTCAAAGGTGTTGCTGTCTCATGGCGCTTTCTGTGGACAACGAAATCTGTGAGACTACAACCACACTGCTTAGGTTCACAAAGTGATGCAGCAAGATTTGACTGAGTGTGCTACTGCCAGGTAAGATAAATCTGTGAGCCTAGCATACCCTCTGAGATGTGCAGCACAAAATGCCACCCAGCAGCTTTTTGCAAAACTAAAGTAAACAAACCTCACTGAATCGCTGGTTTGCAAGGGACTGGCAGTTGGAGGGATGTGGTTGTACTGCCAAATTTTTCCCCACCAGTGGCATAAAGCAGAAGCAACTGAGTGATCTACGTCTGGGGTCAGCAACTGTTTAGCAGCAGTGTGCCAAATTAATGGATCTTAGTCCAAAAGGCAGGCCGTGGCCACTGTCTTACCCATGCCTAATGTCCCAGCTTCACAGGCCAGATAATTTGCTTGGCTGACTGGATCTTACCCATGGGCTGTAGGCTGCCAACCCCTGGTCTATAATGCTTTCTGTGGCAGGCCCAAAAGGCAGTAAAGATCCACAGTATGTTCCAATTTGGAACACAATAGTGATGCAAATTGCAAAACAAATTGCTCAATTGCTCACCAACCATCCTGTTAAAGACTGAATAAGGGAAGCTGCTCACAGGCCTTGGAGTGAGCTCCAGTCTTGCTAAATTGCCAGTGGGGTTCCCCTGCAGCCTGCTAGTCTCAACTATGCCCTCAGGCTCAATAGGCCCTCTCAACCTGACTGTCTCTGCAAAGGACCTGTAGCCTTAAGGGCCAAGTGCATGGCTCCATTCTGCCCCTACAGCATGCCCCACTATATCTATTTTCTCTGCCTGTCAGCTGGACTGGGGAATTTCTGTACCCCATTCAGCCCCTCCTCTGGGCTGAGGGACCCTCTGTGTCCTGCTCTTGGCTCCCCTCTGAGCTACTAGCTCACTGAGTGTGCCTTAAGCCTGCTGTGATGGGCAAGCTTGGTTGCCCAGTGCAAGAACCAGCTTGCCCCGTCTATGGGTCAGCCACACACCCCTCTCTCCTGCCCATTAAACACCCCAATATTGGGTGGGGGAGGGGCTATCCGCAGCTTTGTTCCACCCCTACACCACAGCCCAAGCCTCCCAGATGGTATCTCAGGCGGTCAGCTCAACCATCCCCTTCACCCATGAGCTGTGGCCCTTTCCCTGGGACCTTCAGCTTCCCTTTTAAGCCCTGGCCCTGTCTCGGGCCAGTCAGGACCCTGAGCTGCTCTGCTCTTTATAGACATCCCTCACAGTGGGCCCCATTCCCTTTTGACCCTTATCTGAGTCCTGCCCCAGCATTGGCCAGTCAGGTCCCTCAGTTAGGTCTAAGCCACCTGCCTGCACTTGGGGATTGGGGTCACCCATTCCCGGCTCAGGTGCTTCACAAAGCATGCTTGGCCCTGTGGGGTCATTTGCCTGAGCAGGCTCAGGCACTTCAAGAAGCTTACCTGGCCTTCTCTGGATTAGATGTATGCTATAACCCAC
This sequence comes from Crocodylus porosus, assembly GCF_001723895.1. Classification (NCBI taxonomy): domain Eukaryota; kingdom Metazoa; phylum Chordata; order Crocodylia; family Crocodylidae; genus Crocodylus; species Crocodylus porosus. Next base: position 68,058,020 of record NW_017728918.1, on the reverse strand, counting down.
CTGAAGGTGAGGGCTGGGGTTAAGGTGCCCCTCCCTGGCTTTCACCACGGTGGTAACTGGCTTGGCATTTTTCTGGGGTTTCCATGCTACTGGGAGCCCCACCAGACCACCCATTCCCAGTATGGTGCGGTTTTAGGTCAAGCCCAGGACCAGAGCCTCCTTCTCCTACCTATAAGATGTTCCCATGCAGCAGCTCAGCCAGGCAGTGTTTCTTGCCTGCTTCCCAGCAGTAAATTGCTCTTGTTTAGAGAGGCAGCCAGAGTTCTAAAATGGCTATCATAACCAAACACTTGCTGAGTGTTTGATTTAGCCCTTCAAAGTGGCAGGCACGACTGGTGTCCTGCCACCAACAGGGTGCAAGACTTGTGACTCAAACAAAAGCATCAACATAAAGTAATGGCCACTTGCCTGCATAAACCAATCTCTTTGTACCCAGATAAAATTCCTCTGCTTCTCAAGCCTGCAGAAAGGATTACCCTAATACCTTATTCTGTCAGGATCCTCACTGCCCTGCTGCCTGAAGCTGCTCTCCTTGGGGTTGTCAGAGCTAGACTTCCTAGTGGGTTCAGGTTCTGGGCTTATAGCTCAAGCCACTTCTGGTCTGGTCACTCACTACCTGCTCCCCCCGCCCCCACCTTCATGCCACTTGGGAGCTGCCCCTCAGGTAGCTTTTTATCTTAAAGGGGAAGGTGCACTAAGAGTCCTAACACAATGAGTGCAAACATTTTGGAAATGCTAATGATTTTCTGCTGTAGGAGGGACAGAAGATGGGGGACAAATGAAGTTTGGACACTCAAAGGAAGTGGCAAGAAAAACAGGTCTTACAATTAAGTATAATCAGACATGCATATTTACGCAGTTGATAATCAATGATTTTAGGAAACTGAGCTGTTTAAAAATGCCCAGAAGCTTTTAGGGCAAACAAATTAGAGTTCAGAGCAAAAAAAGCCTGCTACTTTTCCTTGATGAGAATTTTCAGCACCAAAGTGTTGCAGCCTCTTTACTAACCTTTGATCAAATCCTGTTCTCACAGACAGACCAGCTTTTCCTCTGGTCAACTCTCTCTGGGCCATGCTTGGATTGATCTAAATCTTCTTTCCTTCCACTTGCTCTGGATCCTTCATCTGAAAGGCCACTACCCTTGTTATTGCATGATTCTCCATTTCCGCAAACAAAGAATGTACCCATTCAAGCACTTCCCCATCATCTTAGCCCTGGAGTAATCTTTCCCTTATACGCATACACACTCCCCTAGATAGAATTTATATTTAATGTATTAATAAAGTTAGATTTTAGTTGAGTTGAATTGTGTGAGGTGTATTCCATGTTCACTCTGGGTTGATTATAATTTAGTGATCCTTTTGCACAGGGGTTGTCAACCAGAGATATACATAACCCAGGGGGTACTTGAGAAGGCCCTAGAGGGTACACATAGGCAGGCAGGGACAGAGCGCCACCACACGCCATCCCACATAAGTGCCATCCACCTGGCTGGACAGGGGGTGGGGGAAGGTCACAAATGGTGGCTGCCACCATGTGCCACCCCCCATCCCACCCTGCTCAGTGTCCAGCCACTGGGGGTATGCTGCTCCGCGTCCAGCCACAGGAATACGCTGACCCAAAAAGGTTGGAAACCCCTGCTTTAGTGCCATAGGTGCATAACATCAGGCCAAGATCTTGCAGCAGTGATGGTGTGGTCTGGAACTGGGGCAGAGCTGCAATCCACTGCCTGCACGCCCCAGGCAGAGGCATACAGGCAGTGGATCACAGCTCTGCCCCAGTGCCAGACCACACTCACTACCACAAGATCCTCTACCTTACATGGCATCTTTGTGCCAAGATCTGCACAAATTCCAGACCACGCTGTCACCCCAGAGCAGCTCCCAGCTCAGCCGCATGCACTGCTGGGGCTGGTCTCCATGGAAACCTTAGCCCCTTGCTGTCACAACCCTGCTGCTCCTGGGGTCTCCATTGAAACCAGCTGCTGGGAAATAGAGTCTGGCCACCAGCTGGATCCACCATTTTGCCCACCCCAGGCCAATAAACAAAACCACTTTAAGGCCTAGTGTAAGACCTGAACACTGACTAAAATAACTTATTTTATTTCCCTTTAAGGATTTTTTTGAAATCATATCATGGGGGCGGGGGGTGGGGCAGCAAGGTAGAACAATGAAGAGAGAAAAATCTAAAAGAATTACAGGAGCTATAATGAAGCAATGAGTATGCTAAACCCGAAGGTATCATAATGACTTCCATGGGCAGGATATGTAGGAGGAAATAAAACAGACTAGCTAAGTATTTCTTGAATGATCAGTCCAACAGTGTTGGGCCTTATGGCTGAGCAAGACCTTAGAGTTTTAATGTGAAGTATAAGTACTAGGAAAATATTGGCCCTTGACATAAATGTATGAAGGCAAATTATAAAACTGATTAAAGACTTCTAGGATCAACAGAGCAAATGGGGGAAAGAAAGGAGGAAGATGAGTTAAAGACTTCTAAAACTATATCACCAGCAAAAAAGTATAACAGATATAGTACTAAAAGAATTACCAAATGAATTCCTTAACTGAAGAATCCTCTTCTATTATTTTTTTACCTTAACATAGTCACTGCAACGTACTCCTGCAGCTTGCTAGTACTGTGTTGAACTGTAGTAAAAACAATGATAGTTCAAATTTAGTCTTATACTTCCCTGAATTGTTTCAAATTTTTGCCTGATCTTTACATTACTCCAATGTGCTTTTACTATGATCATTATTTTGCTTGAGAGAAAAAAGCTTTGGTGCTAATATCAATTATAAAGGTAAGCACTGTTTCATTTCCTTGCTAAGATTAGTGTCAGTTCATAAGTTTACTGATTTTTGCCATCTTGTCTTTCATGCTTTTGAAATGGAGCACAGCAAACTAGTGACTATCAAGTGATTAACAGAATTTAAGGATTGAATTTGGCTCTCAGTTAAACAATTCCATCAGTCACACTGACTTCAATACCATTACTCTGGATTTATGTTAGTATAATAACAGAAATTGGCCCTATACATTTAAATCAAATTTAGAACCAAGTTTCAGCCTGAGAAAGAAACATTATCAATCATCCTGATTTCTTCCTCAGATGCTGATATGAATGACAGCTTGCAAAAAGACTTGATTACTAGAATTAAGGATGCTATGATCTAGACTCCTGGCAGGAAACAATTTTTTATTTTATTTTTACAGTAAGATGTACATTAAGAACTTTCAGTACTGGGTAGAGAAATGTCAACCTGTCTCAATGCTGCCTCTGATTATCACAATTTATGAGAGAATTAAATGGGAGACCTCTGAGGAAAAACACATACTGCAAGAAAGTAGGGAATGTGATTCAGCAAGGTGTGTAACTTTCAATTTTGACTTATAGAACCATTGTGAAAGCATGGTGCAACGGGACAATGAGCTAGCGGTGGTTCATTTATGATGATACATGAATAAGAGGTTACAAGTTCCAGACCACCTGTATCATTGAATAAAGAGGTAGTTAGCAGAGCTAGTCTGCAGGTAGGCAGGGTAGTATGGTAACTTATACACTAACTTGTTCAGAGAGGCATGAGCTTTCATAGGCTGCAGCCATCTTTTTCAGATGCTATGAATCATATAAACTAAATCAATCATCTTACAAGGTAAGCTGTACTCTACAAAAGCTCATGCCTCCCTGAACAAGTTAGGCCAGTCTTCCTTGCCTTCTACCTATCATTGAATGGGCTTACATTTTCCAAAAGTGATGGTACTATTGAAAAATTACATTGGCCAATTTACAAGTTGTAAATACAGTCATCCTGTCATTCAAAATGGCTCGTGTATTTTAATCTGGAAAATATTCATTTGCCGTCCTAATATTGCAGCAATTTTTGGCTCTCTCCCCCAGAAAATGCTGAATTTCACTGTGATCTCTTGTACATATATTAAGGTGTAGCATGGCTTTGGAGCAGAGTAGCATTATTTTTTTTCTTTCTAATTTAAGCTCTAGTTATCTCCCTCATTTTGCAGAGGTACCTAACTTGTGATGACACGTAAGTGTTCTAGCCAACCAAAATGAGTGGGTATTTGTCCCATACAGAGGAGTATGTGGGTAAACGCATCTTGGCATTTGTACGCTTAGTTCTTAGAATTCATTGATGCAAAGATGAGAATTAAATCCTGGTGTGCGCTGCTAGATTTTCTGATTAACTCTTTATAAACGGGTTCCTATAGTAACACAAAGTTCAACAAGTCTGGTTTTACTGTATTTGCTCACATATGATGCATACCTTGTCCCACTCCAAAATCAAGTCATTGGGATAACGGAGACCTGGTGGGACTCCACCCATGACTGGACCACGGGTATAGAGGGCTATACCCTGTCCAAGAGGGATCATGTTGACAGAAGGGGCGGGGGTGTAGGTCTCTATGTGAAGGAAAGCTACAAGTCCCTGCAAGCTGATGTTAGCAACCAGCATGGACAGCTAGAGACCCTCTGGGTAAAAATCTGTGGGGAATACGGCACAGGGGACACAAC
>NW_017728918.1:68048210-68053478 GCF_001723895.1 Crocodylus porosus | reverse complement strand
TTATCTTGCTGGGATCCTATGACCCCAGCTGGCTTCCTGCCCTTTGGGCAGGGGGCTGGACTCGATGATCTCCTGAGGTCCCTTCCAGCCCTAATGTCTATGAAATCTATGCAAATCAGGGTGCATTTCTTAAGCAGGGAAGTTGATTTTTTCTTCAATGGAATAGACGCATGTCACAAAAACAAGCAAGCAAACTGTGTGCTAAAATGGTTGCCACTGCTTACAAGGGCAGGAAGCAGCAGGTATGGAATCCAGTGTTATCACTCACACTGATATTGATAAGACAGTAGCTTTTGGCTAATGAGCCACTGAGTTGGTGGAGGGTGAGTGAGTTGTTCCATGTAGTGTGTACTACTTCCAGTGAGGCTTGTGGTATGGAACCAGCACTATTACTTACAGCAGTGATGTCAAATGCATCTGAGTCCTCCGGCCGGATCTGGACTGTGGAGCTCCTAGTCGGCCAGATCCAGCCCAGGGTACAGGGGCAAACACTGTGGCCACTGCAGTAGTGATGGTGGTGTCTCCCAGGAGCAGCAACAAGAAATTCAGAAGTGTTAAGCAGTCTGGGGCCTATAGTGGTAAGGCATCTAGGGGTGCAGGACCACCAGCAGCAGGAGGGTCCAGCAGTGGCAATGGGTTTAGGAAAGGCATCTGACTGAGGTGGGGTGGCAGCAGCTAACAAAGCTCATCACCAATTGGTATGGCCAACAGGGCCAAAAGGGCCCAAATTCTGCAGCAAGCCATGTGCCCCATTTTCCAATGGTCTGCCAGTAGCCAAATGGGCCAGATAAAGTGGTTCCTCGGGTCATGTGTTTGACACTCCTGATTTACATGAAATTATATAAAGACTTTTACTACTGCCCCTGAAATAGTCTGGGGCCTGGGTTTGTTGATATCCTGCCACACTAAGAAGTTCCTCTCTCTCACAATATAAAAACTGGGGTCACAAAATGAAACTAACAGGTAGTAAATTTTAAACTAACAAAAGGAAGTTCTTTTTTACACATCACGTAATTAAATTGGTGGTTGTGGAATTCAAGTGGGAAACTGACAGTTGTGGAATTAAAGTGGAATTGATAGCTGCAGAAACTGACAGCTTAACCAGATTGAAAAAGTGATTGGACAAGTCTTGGAGGAAAGGGCCACTAGTAGCTATTAAGCATGGCAGTTAGGAATACAGCCCCTGAATCAGAACTTCCTAGACCTTACACATAATCTGGGGGTGAGTGGGGACAGCACTTTAATTTCAGAGACTCCGAGAGCCACCCTAATTAAAGTGCCACTGTATCTCGTGTATCAGCACCCCTGCTAAGATTTTTAAGTGTGGGAACACTGAGCCATGCTCCAGCAGACTCAATTAATTGTGGCCCTAATTAATTGAGTCTGCTCTGATGCCCTGGAATTCCAGGCTTGAGGGACAGGCTGGGGTGGGGGGAAAAGGGGGATGTAGCAGCACAGGTAAAAGTGCAGAGATACTTGGGGTGTCAGATGTCCGGCAGGTTTCAGTGTGTCGGAACTCCACTGTCTATATTGAGTCCATGAGTTTCTGTACCTACTACCTAGGAGGCTGATGAAGTGAAGCTCATAGGCCAAGCTCTGAAAAGGTGGTTTGTAAATTCAAACAAGCACCTGACCTCATCACCAGAACTGAAGCCAACTACCTACAGCTCAAAACACAAAACCTGCCAACTGTTTCCAGTACCCCCACAAACTGCACACTAAAACTTAACAAAGACAACAATACCCAACTACCTGTGGAGGGGCGCATTCCTCACCAAAAAAACACTCTGCCTCCAGTCTCTCAGGCTTGATCCTGAGAGGGAACAAATTACAAACCACTTTTCACAGCCGGGCCTATGAACTTCACTTCATCAGCCTCCTAAGTACAGATATTCATGGACTCAATATAGGTTAGACCAGGGGTCAGCAACCCCTGGCACACATGCTGAGCATGGCATGCAAGGCCATTTTCCTCAGCACGCATTTGGGCCAGGGAGACAGCAGCTGTTTGCAGCCTCCCAGCTGCACAGGATCTGGGGCCTCCTCCTTCCCCATAGACCCATCCCATACTTCCAAGTTCATCCTGGCAGGGGACCAAGCTCAGCAGGGACATGTTCTTCCCTTGCTGACTGGTGATACAGTGAGTGCCCCCGTCAGCTGAGAGCGGGGCAGTAACTGGTTTTTTTTTTTAAAAAGGAAAAAGGAAATTGGTGCAGACAGAGTGAGGAGGGTGGCACTCAGTCTGTCTGCAGGTGGAGTTTGGGGAACCCCAGCAGCAGGAGGTTCACTTTCAAGAACACTAGCTGCTCCACCAAACCAGGATCCAAGCACGTGCAGTAGGGTGTCACAACATCCCCAGCAATGCCGAACACCCTCTCTCTTAGAACACTGGTTGGTGGACAGGACAGGTGTTGCTGGGCAACCGTGGCCAGATCCTGCCACATCTGGCTGCATCTTGCCCAGTAGGCCAAGGAGTCACAGTCCAGTGGCTCCACATCCTCGGTAAAATAGGCAGCCACCAAAGCCTCGGCACTACCTGCCTGAGGCTGGGGTCTGGTGTGTTTGGACCCCAGCATTGAAGCCATGCCCTTGGCCCACTTTGGCAGTGGCTGGTGTGGAGGAGACTGGCTGGTGCTGGTGCTGCTGGGAGTGCCGGCATGGGAAAGTGGATCCCCCTCCTTCCACATCCCCTTGCCTCTGCCCTTTGGCCTCCCTGACTTTGTTGACCAGCACCTGCATCCAGTGATAAAGGGTTTTGGTCCTGCCAGTACACAGGCTCCCCTTCACCCTGGGGTCATGCATGCCCACCAGCATGTAAACTGTACTGGACCACAAGAGATCTAGCTGTCTCCTGATGCCCTCGTTCATCTGCCTCACCAGTGCCTGCACGTCTGGTGACAGCGGCCTGCCCCAGCCAGAAATATTGATCTCTTGGAACTTCCCCATACTGAGGGAACTTGAGAACCAAATGGAGATCACCTGGCTAAGGAGGGCATTGCCAGAACTAAGGGTCTTGGTGGCCTTGAGGAAGGGCTTGAGGACTACCAAAATCTGGGAGATGGTACCCCACTCAGCTCTGTTCAGGGGGCTGCTGATCCCAATCCCCCCAAGCGAGGCCATATCATGGATGGCCTTCTGTTGCTCCACCAGCCTTTCGAGCATCAGGTATGTGGAGTTCTACTGAGTCTCCACATCCTGCATGATCTTGTGCTATGGGATGTTCAGCTCTGCCTGTTTCTCCCACAAGATTTTGTCCCCCTTGATGCTGAGGCTGACATAGCCCACCACCTTCCTGCACTTTGAAATCAACTGGCTTGTAGCAGTAGTGGTGGTGACGCCATCATCGGCAGCCCTGTCCTCCTCCAAGGCATCCCTGACTATGAGGTGCAACCTGTGTGCCACACAGCAGATGCCAACTTTGTTGGCATCACGGACAGCCTTGACCATATTGTCCTTGTTGTTGGTGATCATGAACCCCTGGGTGAGCTTGGCCTGCCGACCCCTGCACTATGCGGTTCATGGTCACCATGATCTCCCTTGCCGTATGGGACTTCCAGCACCTTGACTTGGAGGAGAGCCAACCAATGGCCTGACTGATTGTATGAGTGCCCTGTGAGGGAGAGGTAGCCATGATCACCACCCCGGCTGCTCCAGGTGTCCGAGGTGAAATGCAAGGCTACTTGCTGCCCTGCTTTGCACAGCTTCTCCCTCAAGTACTCCCTGTATGCCTTATACAGGGAGGGCACCACCGTCCTGCTAAAGGTGGTGCATGCAGGCACTTGGTAAGATGGGGCTACAAGCACCATGAGCCGCCCGAACCCTGGCCACTCAATTAGGGAGAAAGGCTGGCTATCGAGAGCAAACATCTCCCCAATGTTCTGAATGATCTCGCTCACCTTGGGAATGTGCCCCTTCTGTCTGCAGCTTTCCCCCACCGCTCCAGGGTGGTCTGCCTCTGCCTTGGGGGGATAGGGGCTTTGGAGTGAGTGGTGGACTTCTCTTTGGGCATGCTCACATTGGTGCCAGGCTGAGCAGGAATAAGGGCAAAGGGGTGCTGCCTCCTGAGATGCAGCAGCATCGCCATGGTGGTGAAGTGTTTCACCTCCTTGCCCTGGCTGATCTGCCTTTGGCAGTGCTGGCAGATAGCAAACCTGGAATCATCTGCCAGCTCACAATGCTCCCACAGTACGCTACTTGCCCACTTCTGGGTTGAGGGTGGGGATGCTGTGTTATCCCCCTCCTCATCAAGCTGAGGCACAACAGCAGGAGGAGTTGCCTCAGTTGAGCCACCTGCCTGAGCCTCCACAACCTCAACCTCCTTTGAGGTGGTGCTTTCCAGAGTAGGAGACCTGGGTCTAGGGAAACTGAGGGGTGTGGAGTACAAACTCTGATTCCCCTTCGGTCCCCAGAATTGCTTGAGCCAGAGTGCTCAGGTCCCCTGGTTCCAGCTCCAGCTCCTCCTCCGGCAGAGGGAGGCTTATGCTGGGAGATGACATTGGGGTGGAGGGGACAGTGATTCTGTGCTGGTGCCTATTTCTGGAGTTAGGGGAGGTGGTGCAGGGACCTCAGGTACTGCACCCACCTTCTTGCTTCCACTGGCAGCAGAAGCCTCATGGCCACTTGGGAAGAGGATGCGTCTATGTTTGTGGGCGGTGGAACTTGCAGCTCTAGGTCTCTCCCTACCCCCTCTAGCCCCTCTCCGTCCCCTGCCAGAATACTTGGCACCTGCCTTTCCAGCATGCTTCATATTAATATTTCCTGTGCTGGAAAAGGTGTGTGTGTGTGTGTGTGTTGTTCTCTTCTTCAATCTAGTCTTATTCTGAATACAAATGTGTGGCGGGCTGTCAGTGGCAAGTTCTTCTGTTCATGAGTGCTATGTGGTTTGTTGAGTGGTCTGATTATTGATTATCAATACATATATATATGTGCCTGCAAGAGCCTATATATACAAATATATAGGCACTATATATAGTGTGCGTGTGTGTTGTGTTCTTCTTTTTCTGGTCTGAATCTGAATGTGTGGCTGGCTGACTAGTTCTTTTGTTCTTCTGTGTTGTCTCTAGTCTGTATGTAAACTATTAAAACTAACTATAGCTAGTAATATTAATAACTAATGCAATAACCATACAATCTATTCTATGATTATGTGATTTTTCTTCTTGTGTGTGTGTGTGTGGAAATTTTCTAACAAGATCATAGATAATACTGTAGAAATCAACTACAAAGCAAGACTCAGCATTTCACGAACACAGCCTGATAAGACTCTGG
>NW_017728918.1:68046812-68048110 GCF_001723895.1 Crocodylus porosus | reverse complement strand
GCAGGCTAAAGTTTTAGACTGTGCCAGGGCTGTTGCCTCAGCAGCAAACAGAGATCCTTGGCCTTCTAATGAACCTAATTGGGATTACAACACCCCCGGGGAAAGGGCATCCCTGAGGGAAGCCCGGAATGATTTACTAGCAGGCTTTGATGAAGCGAGGAAAAAGCCTGTAAATTGGGGGAAATTCCATGCATGCAAACAGGGACCCGAGGAGCATCCGGATGCCTTCTTTACCCATTTGTGTGAGGCAGCCAAGATGTACGTTCGTCTTGATGTAGGTAAACCAGAGCATGTGCCTTCACTGGTATCAGCCTTTGTAAACCAGAGTGCTCCCGATATTAAGGAGCATTTCTGCAGGTATACTCCAGGGTGGGAAGGAAAGAGTATGTTAGAGATAAGAAACATAGCAAGCTATGTGTTTGATGGGAGAAAGGAGAGGGAAAGAAAGAAGGAGAGAGGGGAAGATTTTAAGCTAGTAGCTGCAATGGTTGAGGGAACGATGCATAGAATGTCAGGAAGAGGATGGAACAGGGGAAGGGGCCAGGGAGGGTTTCAGTGAAGGGGATTAGGTCAGAGAAACCAGGGCGAGGGGTGGTCCACAGTTCAAAGGGCCAGTGAAGTATGTTACCACTGTAAACAACCTGGACACTTTAAACGAGAGTGTCCCCAGAGGAAGGGGATGAACATTGGAGCCATCTCAGAACGGGGGCCCCCTCCGGACCAGTGATACCAGGAGCTGGTGTCAAAAACTACTCGCAGGAAAGAAGGACTCAATGACCCGATTGACCACCCTCACCCAGTCTGCCCTGCAGTAACTATAAATTGCAATAAGAGCGACCCTGTTGCCTCAATTCAGGTAGGAGAGCAATGATATGATTGTTTAATTGACGCCGGCGCTACTATGTCTATGTTATCTACAACTCCTGAGCATGCAGGTCTAATTGAGGAAGGAACTGAGAATGTGATGGGAGTGGCGAGGGAATTGTTCAAAACTAGCAGAAGTGCCCTTACTCGAGTCCAAGTGGGACCCTTGTTGTGTGAACACTCCTTTTTGTTGCCTGCCCGTGCTCCTATGAATTTATTAGGATGGGACTTACTGTGTAAGCTGAGGGCCACTCTACGCTGTAGTCCGGAGGGAATAACTTTAGAATTACCAATTGACAAAACTGCCTTATTTCGCTGGGGCATTGGCCTTGGGGGGTGGGGGAAGGGAAATTTACCGGTGGAACTACAACAATTGCCAGCCACATTGTGGGGCTGGGAGTCCACCGATGTAGGACTGCTGAAGTCTGCCACTC
>NW_017728918.1:68040389-68046534 GCF_001723895.1 Crocodylus porosus | reverse complement strand
GATGAAAGGGTAAAGTCTATAAAAGACTTGCCAAAGCCCACCACTAAGAGGCATATGCAAGTCTTTTTAGGATGCGGCTGCCAAATCTGCTGCTCAGCAACCCCTAAGTCTCAAAGCCCTTGATCCTGTGTGGGAGACACCCAGAGCCTTGGAAGGATATGAGCAAGCCTGCAAAGGAGAAGACGACGACTAGAAATGTCTCTATGGGACTGTGACCGCCGGACTGGGTGGGGGGTTCTCCCGTGGGTAGCTGCCTGAGGGTGGAGGACTGCCGCTGCTCACCCTGGGATGCCGTTGACCCGGAGTAGATGTTGGGTCATCCAGTTCCTGCCCTGGTTCTCGCCTGCCACAACTTGTTGTTAGGTTCAGTAGGGCAGTTCCTGGTTACTCCCCAGCCCGGGATCCCCAGCGATCACGTTGTGGGGCTCCGCCACCCCTTGCACCCTGGCCTCACGCCTCCTCGGGTGTCCTCTTCTAATAAATACCCCGGCTCCCTATCCTGAGGCTGGTTGCCCAGCTGACCCTTATCCGCGGGCTCCTCGTGCACTGCCCTGCTTGTTGTGCTGGGGCTGGCCGCCGCTGATATTCTCCCCTCTGCTTGGGTGGGCTGCAACTCCCTGCTGGGGTCCCCTGTCTCCCCTTCGAGCAGGTCCGCCGCTCGGCTATGGCTGCCGCTCTTTATCCCTTGGGCCAGGCGGATGGCAGTTTGCCTGCTCCCAGTGTCCCTTGACCCTCCTCTTGAGGGGTTTGGGGGCCCTCACTCCCGGTGGCTGCAAGGTTACCTGCTCACTCCACCCTGGGATCCTCTGCCTCGGCAGGAGAGGGGCTCCTCCCCGGATCCCGTCGCTGTCCTTCCTCGGCGGGCACTTTTATTGCCGGCCTCCAACTGCTGGCACCGTGCTGGAGTAAACAAGCGGCGGATGTCCTGCTTGGGCTCCACCGTGGGTAAGTCCCGTTCCGGCTCCCCAGGACATAACCCCCCCCCCGCCAGTTGCCTTGTGGTAGTTTGGGGGGTCTCCCTGCCTATAGTTTGACCGTCCGTTGATACTTGTCCCTCTTTTCGGGTCTCCTGTTGGAGGTTGTGGATTCGGGGCACCTGGAGAGGAAGTCAGCTGTTATATTATCTTTTCTGGGGTGGTACTTAATCTGGAATTTAAATGGTTGGAGGGCTAGTGCCCACTGCGTGATCCGAGTATTATCGGTCCTAGTGGAGCTAAGCCATTTGAGGGGGACGTGGTCTGTGATGAGTGTAAACTCCCTCCCCATCAGATAATACCTAAAGTGTTCCACCACCCACCGGATCACTAAACAGTCCCGTTCTATTGTCGAATACCTGGTCTCAGCTGGAAGTAGCTTCCGGCTTGCGTAGGCTACCAGCTGATCAACACCTGCATCCTGTTGTGTTAAGACGGCTCCTATGGTGACCTCGGAGGCATCGGTCTGCAAAGTAAAAAGGTTCGCGAAGTTAGGTGCATGTATCAGCACCTTATCGCATAAGGCCTTCTTCAAGGCTTGGAAACTCCGTAGCATTAACTCAGTCCATTTAAGTTCCTTCCGAGGGGTCCCCTTCAAAGCCTCGGACAGTGGGGCTGCCAATTCGGAGAATCGGGGCATGAACCTCCGATAATAGTTTACTAATCCTAAAAAGGAGCGTAGTTGTCTGAGCGTCTGTGGTGGCCGAAAGGCCTGAATGGCCTGCACTTTGTCTTCTAACGGCCGTATAGTCCCTTGGCCCACTAGAAACCCCAGGTACTTCATATATTTCTGGGCCACCGCACATTTGCGGGGGTTCACTGTCAGGCTGGCTCATTGTAGCTCACGAAGTACCGCTCTGAGGGCCCGTACATGCTGGCCCCAGGAGCGTGTGAATATAACAATATCATCAATGTACGCCGCTGTGTACTCCATATGCGGCACCAGGAGTTGATTCATGAGGCGTTGGAATGTGGCGGCTGCACCGTGTAGGCCAAATGGCATTCTGACGAATTCGTACAAGCCCCAGGGGGTCCCGAAGGCCGTCTTCTGGTGATCCTCTGGTCGCACCGGTATTTGCCAATACCCTTTCGTGAGGTCCAGGGTAGTTATGAATTTCGCTGCTCCGATGCGTTCTACCAGCTCAGTCACGCTGGGCATCGGAAAGGCGTCGAAAGTCGCCACTTCATTTAATCGCCGGTAATCAACACATAATCGCAAACTCCCGTCGGGTTTGCACACGGGCACTAGAGTGCTTCTCCAAGGGCTCCTTGATGGCCTGATTACCCCTAGGGCACGCATCTTCTTTACCTCCTCGCGTACTTCTTGAGTCAGATGGTGTGGTATCGGCCCCCAACGATCCCGCACGACACCACCAGGCGGGGTCGGAATCGAGTGATACGCATCCCTTGTCCACCCGGGTTCCTCCGAGAAGACCTTCCTGAATTCCTCCAGGAGGCTTCTCACCTCTTTCGCTTGAGGTTCACACAGTTCGACATTTACTTTTACCTCTTTTATAGGTATAGGGGTCTCACCTTCCCCCGTTATTTCTCGCGCACTCGAACCTTTGTGCTCTTCCTCCCCGAAGGCAGCCCATCCCTCTGGCTGATGCCATTCCCATAGGAGGTTAACGTGGTAAATTTGTCGTGTCTTCTGATGTCCCGGGTGATATACTTCATAGTTGACGGGCCCCACGCATTGCGTGATTTCGAATGGCCCTTGCCACTTGGTTAGTAGATTGCTAGTCGAGGTAGGTAATAGCACTAACACCTTCTGTCCAGGCTGGAGTTCCTGTACCCGGGAGCATGAGTCATACCTATCCTTTTGCCACTGCTGAGTGTACCGCAGATTGTCCGTCGCCAACTCGCGGGCCCTTTGGACACATTGCTGGAAGTCTTGCTGATATCTAGAAGGGTTAGTGACAGCAGCGGGACCCTGTTCCCACTCCTCTCTAAGAATTTATAACAGACCTCGGGGGCGGTGGCCTAGCACTAGTTCAAAGGGTGAGTAGCCCAGGGACTCGGATGGTGCATCCCGCAGCACAAACAACGCTAGCGGGAGCATCAGGTCCCAATGTTGTGGGTCATTCTGAACACACTGTCGGAGCACCTTCTTCAGTGTTCCGTTGAACCATTCTACTAACCCGTTGGTTTGGGGGTGATACACCAAAGTCCGGAGTTGCCTGATCTGCAGGGTCTGGCATACCCCGCGTAGTACGCCCGACATAAAGTTCCGCCCTTGATCAGTGAGGATCTCATGGGGAATCCCCATGCGGGATATCCAGTTCCTTAACTCCTCTGCAATTCGCGGTGCTGTTACTGACCACAGCGGGACTGCGTCAGGGTATCTAGTGGTGTAGTCCACGAATACCAAAATGTATTGGTGGCCACTACTACTATGGGGTAATGGGCCCACCACATCCATAGCAATGCGAGAGAAAGGCACATCTATAACTGGCAGAGGCCTCAAAGGTGCCTGTGGGGGCCGGTCCTCCCTGGCTTTCTGGCATACAGGGCACGCAGCGCACCGCCGAGCCACATCTTCTCCCATCTTGGGCCAAAAGAACCATCGGGATATCTTCCTGAGGGTACGGTCTCTACCCAAGTGCCCACCCACTGGGTTAGCATGAGCCAGCTGCCATACCACCTGCCGAAAGCAGCCTGGTACTACCAGCTGTTCCCTCTCCTCCGCGCCAACCTCCCCTCGCCGGATGTGATATAAGAGATTATGCCTCACCTTGAACTCATTGTCTCCACCAGACTCCATCTCCGGTTGGTGCCTCTCATCCCGGGCCCTCATCCACAGCTCCCGTAGCTCTGGGTCCTCTTCTTGTCTTTGCCGGAACTGCGGGCCGCTCGCAACATCTTGCTGCCTCGCTGAACCACTCATCCCGAACCCATTGAGCCCGCCGGGCCGTTTCCACATCCCGAACCCTTTCTAATACATCGTAAAGAGGGGCCCAACCCCTGCCTAACAACAGATCACACGCTAGCTTAGGGGCGACCCCGACCAACATCTCATCCTGAAATTCCATAACGTGTACCCGCACCCGTGCTCTGCAGAGGGCCTGCGTCTCCCCGTGCAGGCATGCCACCCTTACGGGTTCCCCTTGCCACTGCTGCCCTGGTGGGAGGAGCTCGGCCCTGATTAGTGACTGGGTGCACCCAGAGTCTAAGACGGCTAAAAGTGGGCGACCCTCCACTCGAGCTTTCACTGTGGGGCGTTCCCATCGGGGTTTGCCCTTCCCCGCCCCACAGCTACAATCCATTGGTTCTCCCTGGATTTGATCTTTGGGACCTTCCACCGGCCTATACGGGTACCCCTGGGACCGCCATCTATCCGTGCTCTGCCCTGGGCACTCTCGGGTGAAATGCCCCGTCTTGCCGCAATGAAAGCACACCATATCCCTAGTTGGGGTTTTAGGACCAGGTTTACGTCGTTCCCCTTCTTTCCCTGTCGCCGGCCCCGGTCCTCGCCTCTCGTGCAGATAATGCCATTCGGCAGCCATAAAGGATTCTGCCAACTTTACGGCTGTCTCGCAGGACTCAGGGGAGTGCTGGCAAACCCACCTCTGTGTCCGCTCCTCCAAGTCATTTACAAATTGTTCCATTACAATTTTGTCCGCTAGTGCAGCCATGGTGCACGTGGGTAAGTTGACCCACTTTCCGAATAGGTCCCTAAGGCGTTGTAATAACAGCCGGGGCCGTCTCTCTTCAGGTCCCTTCTTGGCCCGAAAGCCGCCGATAGTATTCAGGGTTGATCTCGAGACGATATAAGATGGCGGCCTTAACAGCATCGTAGTCATGGGCCTCTTCTCTATAAGCCTCCTGAGCTTTACCTACTACCAGCGACCCTAGCTGGCTTGCCCAATAGGCCTTATCAAGTCCGAGTATGATAGCCTGCTGCTCAAAAGCCTCCAGAAAGGCCTCTGGGTCATCTGCAGTTGTCATTTTTGGCATCTGGACGATCGGGGGACTCTGCTGTGCCATCATTCTTTGCTGGGCCCCTAATAACTGGGTCACAGCCTGCAGCGTCTGGGCCATCAGGTCTGTTGCTGCCATATCGGCTGGCTGCATATTGGTAGTTGTCACCCTGAACGGGGGACGTTCCTGGCCAATGCACCACTTGTGACCGCCGGACTGGGGGGGGTTCCCCCATGGGTAGCTGCCTGAGGGTGGAGGACCGCTGCTGCTCACCCTGGGATGCTGTTGACCTGGAGTAGATGTTGGGTCATCCAGTTCCTGCCTTGGTTCTCTCCCACCACGACTTGTTGTTAGGTTCAGTAGGGCTCCCCAGCCCAGGATCCCCGGCGGACATATTGCAGGGCTCCGCCACCCCTTGCACCCCGGCCTCCCGCCTCCTCGGGTGTCCTCTTCTAACAAATACCCCGGCTCCCTATCCCGAGGCCGGTTGCCTCATCGGCCCAGCTGACCCTTATCCTCGGGCTCGTCATGCCCTGGCTTTCACGGGACCAGGTCCCGGCCAAGACGGGGTTTCCTTTACGGGCCCCTGATCAGACCTCCCCGGCTATACTCCTCGACAGGGGTTCCTCCTTTAATGCTAGGAATCTGGGAAACTAAAGCTAGGTCTTTAGCCCGGACCTTCCTAGGTCCCTTACGGGCAACCCTTCTCTTGGTCTCTGGCCGCCGGTGGCCGACACCGGCCTATGCCTGACTGAGCCTCCTCGGTGCCCTCCCGGGCCCGACCCTCCCTGGAGGTATCGTCTCCCGGTGCCGACGCCCCAACCCCAGACCTGTAAGTCCAGCATGCTGTGGGTTCGCAGTCCCAGAACTCTTCGTCGCTGGGTCCCTCGTCCTCAAGGCCTGTCTGCCGCTCTCTGCTTGTTGTGCTGGGTCTGGCTGCCGCTGATATTCTCCCCTCTGCTTGGGTGGGCTGCAACTGCCCGCCAGGGTCCCCTGTCTCCCCTTCGAGCAGGTCCGCCGCTCGGCTACGGCTGCCACTCTTTACCCCTTGGGCCGGGCGGATGGCAGCTTGCCTGCTCCCGGTGTCCCTTGACTCCTCCTCTTGAGGGGTTTGGGGCCCTCACTCCCGATGGCTGCGAGGTTACCTGCTCGCTCCACCCTGGGATCCTCTGCCTCGGCAGGAGAGGGGCTCCTCCCCGGATCCCGCCGCCGTCCTTCGTCGGCGGCCGCTTTTATCACCGGCCTCCAAC
>NW_017728918.1:68038608-68039954 GCF_001723895.1 Crocodylus porosus | reverse complement strand
GGCAAGGTCATTATGGGGCAACTGCCATAGCTGAAACCATTCTCCGAGTTTGGTTTGCCCCTGGGATCCATGCAGCGGCTAAACAAGTGACCAGCATCTGCCCCACTTGCCCAGCATTCAACTCTGGCCCAGAGAGAAAAGCCCCACCTGGGGCCGACTTTGGGCATATCAACCATTTGAGAGACTGCAAATAGACTTCATCGAACTTCCCCGGTGCCGAGGATACAGATATGCCTTAGTAGTGCGAGATCAGCTCACCCATTGGGTGGAGGCGTTTCCTGTCACCCATGCCTCTCATCAGCAAGTCACTCATGCACTTCTAAAGGACATTATTCCAAGGTTTGGTATACCTCAAGTCATTGACTCAGATCAAGGAGGTCACTTCACCTCCCAGGTCTTACAAACAACTTACACACGGTTGGGAATCACTAGACAGCTTCACACCCCTTATCACCCTCAGTCATCTGGAGGGGTGGAAAGGGCAAATCGGACTCTAAAAACCCTTCTAGGCAAGGTGTGTTCGGAAACTCAGCTTAAGTGGCCCGAGGCATTGCCCCTTGCACTGTTTGCTATGCGAAACGCGCCTAGAGCTGATGTTAAGATATCTCCCTATGAGCTTTTGTTTGGTCATCCACCCCCCATTACCCGTGGTTTCCTTCCTCCAGCTACAGGATTGCTAGCGGGGGGATGAGAATTTAACCCATTATGTGATTTCTTTGCAGAAGCAGCTTACTTCTTTACAGCTGTAAGAAGTAAGCTGCTGTTCAGCAACCTGTACCCTTTGATTGCGAGAGACACCCCTTCAGTCCCAGTGACTACGTGTGGATCTGTGTTCCGCGATGGAAAAGTTGCCTAGAGCCAATATGGGAAGGACCATACCAAGTCCTACTAACCACCCACTCCGCAATCAAAATCGCCTAGCGTTAGACCTACTTCTTGCTAATCAAGGAGGGGTATGTACTTTAGTCAATGATACCTGCTGCACCTATGTAGATGAATCAGGAAAGGTACTGGAGGATATTCATAAGATCCAGAACATGGCTAGTCAATTCCATGCCATAACCACAGATAACACCTCTTGGGGTTTACAAGATGTATGGGCTCTCCTAACATCCTGGTTCCCCGGATTACGATGGGCTCACAAACTCATTGTTATTATTGTTGCTCTTGGATGTTTTCTGATTTTAACCTGTTGTTGTATTCAGTGTATTGGAACCCTACCGTCTGTATTATCCACATGTTGTAGATGTACTATGCATAACATAGAAGAATGTGTTGAAATGTCTAAAGCTGAAATATTGGAGTGCCAGAAGCATTTAGATGCCAAATATAGTAGAAAGTGATCC